>NW_026596134.1:1778738-1857273 GCF_907164565.1 Psammomys obesus | reverse complement strand
CGGCCCGCCCGCCGCCCCAACTTTGGAAACTTTGTGTGTGGGGCCGGGCCCGAGGCGCCGGCGCTCCGGGCGGACGGGGCGGCCAGGCCTCGCGCCCCGAGGTGCCCGCCCCGAGGGGCGCTGAGCCGTCGGCGCCCGGGGCCCTGGCGCGGTGCGGAACGGCGGGGCCAGGGTGCCCGCATAGACGAGCGTGCTCGCCCTGGCCGGTGGAGGTGGGTTTTGAGCCATTATTTAAAAGTTTATACTGAGTCATTGCTCTGCAGATGAATGACTGATTCATAGTCGAGAGCTGCAGAGAGGCTGGAAGGCAGGCGGCTCCGGGATCCGGCTGGGGCCGAATGCACAGCTTCCACCTTCGGTTAACACCAAAGGTCAGAGTGGGCTCCCACGGGCGAGTCGTTAAGACGATCCCTGCCGCGGGCTTGCAGGTTCTGGAGGCGCCAGGCTGTGGCTCACGTAGGTTTCGCCACGTTTCCACACTGTCATCACCCCCGGGTTAGGGACGCGGGTTTCAGGATCAGACCTTTAGAGAGGATTCTGCGTGGAAAATTCTTTACCTTTAATTTGAAACGGCAACAAAATGCAAATGGGTGAAGTGCTGTGGACGTGCTCTGAAATCTAAGAAGCCTTCAGATTAATGATCGGTTGAAGGAACTGATTTTATTTTCACGGCTTTTCTACTGAGCTCTGACTCAGTTTTGAGAATGAGATAGAAGGGTGTGTGTGTGTGTGTGTGTACACATTTGTAAGTATGCTCTTTTTTTGTGGAGTCTTAAAGGGTATATCGAGTGTTGTATTGTCGTCTTAATTTACATTCACAGCATACAACTGAAGAGGAGCCATAATTTTTTTTTTTTTTTGGTAGCATTACTGTGACTAGGTGAAATCTTTAGAAATGCCGATTTGTGTTGTGTGTAAAATGCTCATGTGGAGAAATGGCAGGGTGGACCCTCAGCTGGGCTTTAAAATCTTTTCCCGTTTTTCAGGTCTTGGAAAATGGCCTGTTGAAAATACTGCATCATTGTAGGGTGTCTGGCTAAATAGTGTACAGCCATCCTTTACTCAGAGGAGAGGAAATGTTTCCCTTTTCGCCATATTGTGACATCTTATATATTAAGAATTAGTCTGAAGGTGAAAATTCGCTGGCCAAAGCAAATTGAACCTTTAAAGTGTGAAAACTGGGAAAAATTTCACAGGAGTCAGAAATCCCTGTGAGTAGGTGCTGGTGATAAATCTTGACAAGCAAGGGTTCCAGCCTCACTGGTCCAAATCAGACCTCATCACCGACAGGGTTTAAGATGTAAGGTGTCTCACCCAGACACCATCTGTTCCAGCTGTCACAATGCAGAAGCCAGGCAGGCAGAGAGCTGGATGGGTAGAATTCCAGCATTTTTTAAAACAAGACATTCATGTGAATTTTTCTGTGAGGGGAAAGAAGACCAATTATTTTTCTTGGATGCTATCCATTCTTTTTGGAATTAATAAGATGGCCTCAGTGAAAAGATTGCGGAGGCATTCCGGTGCAAACAGGCAGTGGCAGCAGTCAGTTTCTGCTACTCTTGCTGGTGCTGTGAAGAAAGTCCTTCGTTTAACTGGAATCTTTGAGCTAATGATGTTTTCCCTCATTTAACAGAATCTTTGAGCTAATGCTTGTTTTCCCTTCTAAATACTTCTGAATTCCTTAGAAAAATTCAGCGTGTAAATGAAGAAGGACTTTCTGGGGTATTGTCAGGATAGGAATGCTAATGAGCCAAAAAAGATGAGCATGATTTATCATTCCCTTAAAATCCTTTTCTGTAACGCTGCAACTACTTTGGGAGAGATGAAGCTGCCACTGTGGTGTCTCAAGCCTGAGCTAGCTCAGACACACAAAGGAAACTGCTTTAAATGTGCCCATCTTTGTTTTCTCATCTTGGATAGTAAGACTCTCCAAACAGCAAATGAGCTAACCTGTCAAATATTATGCAATAGCTCAATTCTTCTCAATGGTCAATTTCAGAATTATTAACAGAAGTCTCGTAACCCAAGGCCATAGTATGATTTTGTGGAATTTTGTCTTGCAAGTAGTATCTGAAGAAAAATTAGGTTTTTTTGTTGATGTTTGTGTATGTATATGTTTATTACATTTCAGATAGGGAGGAAAGCTGAGAAGAAAGCTAAAATGAGGAGGGAGGTGAGGCAGGAGGATTTGGAAGGTGACCAGAGAGAGGCAGCCAAGGCCTGAGAGTGGGATGATGCTTAGGCTCAGAGCCAGAGTGAGGGCAGCCCAGAGGCCTGCAGACAAGAAGGCAGCAGAGAGGTAGCTAGGAATTGGTGCGGTCCCAGAGGAGGTAACAGAAAGAAAAGAAAATTCAATTTTAAAAAGAAAAGTATAGGAGAAACATTAAATGTATTTGTGTAATTTCTGTGATAATTAATAAAAATATAAAATGCCATTTTGTTTTGGAAAACTAAATTATTTTGCATATTTCAGGAATGAATTGGGATGGCAGGCCAGTCTAGGAAGAAGAAGGTGAGGTTCCTATCAAACATGGAACCTTTGTTTAATGAGACTTGTTGGTGCTTACAGACTTGAGGCCATCTGTCAAGGAGTGGGACGTCACCAGCGCAGGTGACTGTTGGCTTCCTGCCCCTCCAGGAGTCAGGTTGGCATTCTTGCTGCGTTCAGAGAAGGACATTATTAACTGGGGCTTGGGAGTCTTTTGCTCATTTAATTAATGTTCAATTAATGTGCCCCGAGTTCCCATAATCTAGTTACTACGCTACGAAGAGTGAGACATAGCACCTGCTTTTAGGGTTGTGATCTGTAGAAATCTGGGTCCCTGTGCACAGTGAAGGACAGTGCCAGAACTCACCTAAGATTGCCTGAAACACCAGGACAGGAACTTTCCACAGGAAGAGTGAAGAAAAAAAAAAAAAATCAAGTCACTGTCTAGCCCTCAGAGAGCTGATTCTTTGCACAACTGAAGACGTACCAGGAAAAGCAAGGAAAGTCATCCACTTATGAAGGAGGAAGTGGATTAGTAGGTGTACAGAGGTCTGCAAGTGTCAGGGTTCTGACTGGAAGAGAAGAGCTCCTTGCTTCCTGGACCAGCCAGGGAGGCCTGTGGGAAAGGCACCCCCATTGAGCACAGCCTTAGGAAGTCTGGCCCCACGTGTAGGGTGCTGAGAATGGCAGTAAGAGGACCTGCCCTTCCTACTGTGTAAGATGCCCTGATGCTCCCTGCTGTTGTGAGTGATGCTGCTAGCCAGAGTTCTGTGCTGTGCTGCCCTGCGGCTCTCACACGCCCTTGTGGGATTTGGAGCTGCTGTGGTCTGGCTAGCTGACTGAAGGGCATAGTTTGTGGAAGGGGAGAGAGCAATGGCACCAGTTGGTTCCCTAGCACATTGCTGTGCCTGTTGTTTCCTTTTGTAGGTCAGCGCTTCTCAACCTTCCTAATGCTGCCACCCTTTCATACAGTTTCTCATGGGGTGTGACCCCAACCTTAAAATTACTTCATTGCTACTTTATAGCTGTAGTCTCGCTACTATTATGAATCTTAATGTAACTATCATATATGCAGGATATTCCATACAGTACCCCAAAAGGGTCATGACCCACAGGTTGAGAACCACTGTTGTGGGTAGAAAATTTGAAAAAGCTATGGTGGTAGGGAAAGCATTTCTCCCAAACCTACCACTCTGGTCCTTACTGGTGAACTTGAGACATTTTAATTCTCAAGAAATGAAATATTAGACCCTGTGTTTCACTTTTTAAAAATTATTCTATTTATTATTATTATTGTGTGTGCATGATGTGTGTGTGGCAAGGGGACATGTAGTGGTCAGAGGACAACTTTGTGGAGTCAGTTCTGTCCTTCGTAGTCACATGGGTCCTGTTGCTTGAGCTCAGGTGGTCACGCTTACATCTTGGGATGGCAAGTGTCTTCACCCACTGAGCTGTCTCACAGTCCCCAGAGTTTCTTTCTTTCTCCCCCCCCCCCCTTTTTTTTGGTTTTTTAAGACAGGGTTTCTCTGTGTAGCCTTTGCTGTTCTGGACTCGCTTTGTAGACCAGTCTGGCCTGGAACTCACAGCAATCCACCTGCCTCTGCCTCCCAAGTGCTGGATTAAAAGCGTGCCCAGCTTTTAATCAATTAAAACCATGCCCAGCCAGTGTTTCATTTTTAAAAGATTGGTTTTATGTTGATTTTAACCATTTGAAAATCAAATAGAGTAGTGAGAGTGCTCAGCAGGTAAGGCACCAAGCCAGATGACCTGAGCGTGGACCCTGGAAGTTATGATCAAAGGGAAGAGTTGGTGGAAGGAGAGTTGGTGGAAGAGTTGGTGGAAGGGCTGATTACCCTCTGACCTTCACACATGTGCTTCTCAACTCCACAAAAAATGTAAAGGAAAAAAAAAGAGATGGAGGTATTTGGTGACTTTTCATGAGGCCATTTTATAGAGAAAGGTGTCAGGGACTGTCGTTCCAATGCCAATTTCTTCTCCAATTCAAACACACTGATTATATATCCAGACCATAAAGCCATGTTAATGAAAAGCTTGATATCTTTTTCGTGGTGAGAAAGGCTACGTTGAATAACCAAGTGGAATGATACAGCCTTTCATATAGTCCTAAGCAGCATTCCAGTGGTGAAATTTATCTCTAGGAGTCATGATGATTTTTGTCTGTTTTTGAGACAGGTTCTCACTGTATAGCCCAGGATGTCTTTGAACTTGTGGTCCTCCTGCATAAGCCTCCCTAGGACTAGGTGAACCACCATGTCTGGTTAGTCATAATCCTGTGTTGTTTTTTTTTTCCTAAGCAGGGTTTCTCTGTGTAGCCCTGGCTGACCTGAAACTCACTCTGTAGATCATGCTGGCCTGGATCTGCCTCCTGAGTGCTAGAATTAAAGGCCTGTATCACCACCACCCAGCTGAGCCATAATATTTTTGAAGAGGTTTTCCAAGGTTAACTTTTACTCTGGAAGGCTAATGGGCATTTGGAGACCTGCATGCCAGGCACATAGCAAGTGCTTGGTAAATGTTTGTGTTCAGATTCTGTAAGGTGGGAGGGAAGGGAAGAAGGACATGACAGATGACCACAGTGTTCCACTGGGCTTGGAGTCTGTGTGTAGTAGGGCAAGTCTAATGTCTCCCTTGGTTATTTTCCTCAGTGCTATTCTCTTGTCCTGCTGCCCTGATACATTAGAGGTAGTTACACAGTGCCTTTTTGTTGTTGTTTTGAAACGGGTTCTCTATGTAGCCCCAGCTCTCCTGGAACTTGCTGTACTCACACTCACTAGAGAGCTACCTGTCTCTGTTGCTGCCTCCAGAGTGCTGGGATCAAGGGTGTGCACCATCAACCTGGTAGGGAAGCCTCTTGATACAAAGTAATAATTTTCTTGGAAGAATAGGGAAATGAATTCTAGAGCACTTTGCCCATTAATGCTTAGAAGTTGTGACTCTACACTGGAAATTAAATTCTCTGCTTGTGAATTAATGCAGTCTGCTGTAGCCTTATTATGGGTATATGTATTAAATTATAAGTGTATAGGTTTCAGAAGGCTGCTTTTCTGTGGGACTTTACCCCCAGAGGATGGGGCAAGCCCTTGAAGTTTTAATGTAAATTACACATTGTATTCAGTAATCTGTTTTAATATCAACATATTCTACTCCTAAATCTTTCAGTAGAATTTATTCTCCAGAAGATGTATTGTGTTTATTCGTGGCTCTTTGGAGCCCTAGGATCTGAGTGCTCATCTGAAATACTCTTCTTTCCAGGGGTTTTGAAGAAGGGATTTTCAACCTATATTTAATCAAAGTACATTTTTTCTTTCTCTTTATTTCCTTTTTCTCCCCTTCCTCCTCTTTCTTCTTTCCTTCCTCCTCTTCCTCTTCTTCCTCTTTCTCCTCCGTTATTTTTTTCTTCTTCTTGAGCATGTACTATGCTGGTGGCTAAAACTAAAAGTCAGGTAAGATGCTGTGTGATCCCTGGCCTCATGGAGTTTCCATGCCATAACCAACCAAGAAGAACACAACATGGTAGGTGCCGTGACAGGTGAACAGAAGTGCCTTGGGGTTTGGAGCCTGTGCTGTGCAGGAATTTTCTTGGAGTTTAACTGGGGTAAGATGAGAGAAATGAAGAGGACGTATGCGCCAAGTCCCCCGAGGCTGAAGTGATTCGATGGCTGCCCTTCACAGGAAAGGGAACTGGCCAGTTGTCAAGGCTGGAGCTGCACCCCTTCACAGGGAGGAAAGGAAGAGCAGAGCGGTATTTCTAGAGGTCCTGTTGTCACTGCAGCTCTGTGGGCCTGCAACCAGGCAGTTTGTTGTGTTTGTGTTTGGATTTGGAGTCTCCTGTGTGGTTCACTTTGGCCTCCCACTCAGTGAATTATATTGGAACTCCCAATCCTCCTGTCTGAGCCTCCAAGTGCTGGGGTTTACAGCCCTGTGTTACTGCATCTGGCTACAGTGCAGGTGTAGGTTTCATTCAGTTGTAGGTTTTTTGGTTTTGTTTTGTGAATGTAGATTTTGTTTCTTTATAGTGTTTTTCAAATACATTGTGGATTGTTTGAGAAGTTTTTCATGTAGCCTTTCTTTGCTGACATTGCTTGCCGGTGTGGGCTCCCCCCTCCCTAGTCAGTTTTCATTGCTTTTCTGTGTTTTAGGCTAGTTTCTTAGAGCAGCAGCAGTATTGTATTCTTTAACAAGCCTAGCTAGGGCCTGGGGTTGTAGATCAGTGGTAGAGCCCAGCACATGCAAGGCCCTGAGTTCCATCCCCAGCTGTGAAGACAAATCAGTTAGGGTACTCTTTACCCTTGTGGTTCAGATGTTGCGTACATCTTGCTGTGTGTAGCAGTCCCTAGCCTGATTTACTAATGTGTTTTCTTTCCTCTTTATCTCTCCTAATTTACATGTAAAACCAGTAGTCTACTAATAATGATAGTATTTAGTCATCATGTCTTTACAGAGTTTTACAAACATTAGCTTGTTAGTGGTGAACAAGTCCCCGAGGCCTGGTCACTCTGTGGAGAGCATCACGGTTTATGCCCAGCACCCGTTTATCTCAACTTAATTATAACTACAGATGGCTTATGGGAATATAAGTTAAAAGCAAAGAAGCCTTTTCCCCAATTAGCAGGGAAGTGATGTTGGTTGTTTCAGAGGATCTGGCTTTCCAGCTAGAACCACTGTGAAGTTTTTGATGTGGAACCAGGAATAGTCAGAGACTGCTGGGCCAGAGGTGTAGGGCTTGTTTTATGGCCATGTTCCTACTCCAGGGAGGGCTGGACTCCAGGGCTCAGCCCAAGTCCCTTAGTTGACAGGGGATTAATTTTTTTGTTTTGTTTCAGACAAAAGTAGGTTACAGGCAGTCGTATGTGAACCAGGTGTCTGAAATCCTCCCTGCCTTTTCCAGGCTTGGGGAAATTCTGGTATATCCTGACTGATCTCTAGGTTGAGATGACAAAGTTTTTTGATTGTTTTTTCAAGACAGGGTTTCTCTGTGGAGCCCTGGCTGTCCTGGAATTTGCTTTCAGTCCAGACTGGCCTCTAAATCAGAGATCCACCTGCGTCTATCTCCTGGGTTCTGGGATTAAAGGTGTGCACCACCATTGCTCACTTGTGAGATGACAAACTTTTTTTTTTTTTAAAGCTTTATTTATTTGTTATGTATACAGTGTTCTGTCTGCATGTACACCTGCATACCAGAAGAGGGCACCAGATATCCTTGATGATTATGAGTCACCATGTGGTTGCTGGGAATTGAACTCAGGACCTCTGGAAGAGCAGCCAGTGCTCTTACCCTCTGAGCCATCTCTCCAGCCCCCTTGTCAAACTTTTTAAGGGGTTTGTTTTTTCATAGTTCAGTCTGTAGTGTAAATGAAAACGAGACACATTTTGGGCTAGAGAGATGGTCCAGTGGCTAAGAGCACTGGCTTGTCCAATCCTTCCTGAGGACTGGAGTCAATTTCCTGTGTCTATGATGTCTTGCAGCCATTCTTAACTCCAGTTCCAGGGATTCTGGTCTCCATGAGCACCAGGCATATATACAGTGCATGTACACGCAAACAAGTAAAACACATACATGGAATAAAAAGATCTTTTTAAAACAGCCACGTTCTTGTATGGAAGGAGTCAGAGATCGTTTGGATGCTGGTTACTTCTTTAGCTGACGATGGTGTCAAGTTACTTATCATCTTCTGTGGAAAGCAGAGCCCTGGTGATGGAACCTGGTGATAGCATTATGACTGATTTCACATCATTAAACTATATGCTTAAGATAGCTGAGATGATAAATTTTATATTATGTGTGTTTTACAACAATAGAAAAGTAATTGTGAGGTGTAAAAATGAGATGTCATGGGGGTGCTGGAGAGATGGCTTAGCAGTTAAGAGCATGCCCTGCTCGAGCAGAGGACCAGAGCTCAGTTCCCAGCACCTGTGCTAGGTCTCTCACAACTGCTTGTGACTCCAGCTCCAGGAGGATCTGACAAAATTGTCTTCAAGGGCATCTTCACCTCTCTGTGTGTACCCACACAGACATGCTAAAAAGAAGTGCTAAGTAGTGGAGTATGAGAAACTAGCACATTACAAGTAGTACTTTCTACTATTGTTATTGCAATCCCAGGACTTGGGGGGCAGAGGCAGGGGAGTTGAGAGATTGTGTAGCTAGGCTGCGTAACCAGTTTGAGGCCAGCTTGGGAGAGTTAAAGACCTGTCTCAAGAAATAATTTAAAAGTGATAATTGCACTCTCTGTTTTTCCTTTTCTCATGTTTTCAACAAGGTAACAGGCAGGCTCTCTTGGAGTACATGGGCTGGGTCGGAAGAATACCATATATGTGGGGGTTGAGGTAGAGCATTATTGGACTATGAAAAGTCCTTTCTTTTTTTCTTTTTCTTTTGGAGACACGGTCCCACTTTGTAGCTGAGGCTGACCTTGCCTTTGTAGTTGTTTTGCTTCATCCTTCTGAAGTTGAGTGGTGGTGTTAAAGACATAAGCTACCAAGCCCAGCTAAGAAAGTCTTTTAGAACAGAAGAGAAAATATCTGGAAACCAAAGTCATATTTTATTTGCATAAAAGGAACATTTATATTTAGGTATTTCTGTTTTGTTTTTTTTTTTTTTTTTTTTTAAAAAAAGCATTTTTTTTTTTTTTTTTTTTGGTAGATGATTGTTGTTTTTTTGTTTTTGTTCTTGAGACAGGATTACTCTGTTTATTCTTGGCTGTCCTGGACTTGCTTTGTAGACCAGGCTGGCCTTGAACTCACAGAGATCTGCCTGCCTCTGGGGTTTACAGGCACTTGGCAATAAGTTGTATTTTAACCTTCCCCATTATTTATTAAGAATGATGTTTTCTGATTTATTCAGGTCTCTTTAAAAATATTTGAAGGGTCTTCTTTAAATTCTCTTAAAATAGCCCATGTTTCTCATAATCTCTTAGCTTGCCTCTTTTTTTTTTTTTTTTTTTTTTTTTTTTTTTGTAGGAAAAAAATATTTATCACCTTAGTGAAGAGAGTTTCTGGTATATCATTGGTAGTCAATTATTTGTATAAATGAATCCATAATTATAGTCCAACATTTTCTTCCATTGAGATAAAATTCACATGACATATAATTAACCATTCTATAGCTCAATGGTATTTAATGTACTCAAAATTCCATGCAACTACTGGTCTTTCTAGGTCAAAACTTGTGTTCCATACCCATTGTGTAATCACTTCCCTCCCTTCCTCCCAGGCCCTGACCTAGCCTGCTGTCTGTGTCCATGGAGTTGCTTCTTACTATGTCATGTGAAAGGAATCATGCAATAAATAGGTGACCATTCATGTCTGTGTAATGTCTTTGAGGCATATACAAGTTGTAGTAGGTATTGTTACTCTTTTAGAGGCAGAATAATAACCCGTTGTGTGTGTTCTTGCACACATGTGTGCAGCCGTGTTTGTATTTGTTTATCTAGTCATCTGTGGGTGAACATTGAGTGTTTGTCCTCTTTACTGTTACTGCTTTAAGTTGGTGTTTAGGGTGTGTGTGTTCCCTTTTCTCCTGGATGTATCTCACAGAGCAGTTGTTGGTAAAACTTATTCCCTCCAGCAGTGGTCCAGTTTTTGTACATCTTCATCAAAACTAACTTCTTTTAATGTAGTATGTGAATTAATGTGCCAGTGTCATTTTGATTTGTTATTTCTTGACGACCAGTCATATTTCTCTCTGTGCTTGATGTCCATTTGTATATATTTTTCAAATGTCTGAGCCCTTTCTCTCTGCTTTAGTAGGGTTGATTTTTTTCTTGTTTAGTTATAAGAGCTCTTAATATAGACTAGACATGAAACCCTTTAGATACACGGATACACGATTTGCAACTATTTTCTCCCATTTAGTAGAATGCTTCATATATGTGGTGGTAGTATCCTTCGTACAAAAGTTTTAATTGGAGTTCTTTTTTCTTTTCTTTTTTTACTTGTGTTTTTGGTGTCAAGTCTTAGAATCTACTGCTCAACCATTAAGATTTTTACCACTGTTTTACAAGAGTTTTGTAATTTTAGGCTTTATGTTTAGGTCTTTGGTCCATTTTGAGTTCATTTTTGTATATAGTTGGGAGTCCCCCCCCTTTTTTTTTTTTTTTTTTTTTTGGTTATCCAGTTCTTCCAGTACTACTTTCGAAGAGAATATTTTTTTTTCCCTGATGAAAGGTCTTGCCTCCTGTTTATAGTATATTGGTTATAGTTATTTTCATTTGTTCTGGACTCTTGTTTCTGTTCTCTTAATCTGTATACCTATTCTTAATGTCAGCACCTCACTAATTTGATTACTGTAGCTTTGTAGTAAGCTTTGAAAATGAGAGTATTTCAACTTTTTCATTTTCAATATTGTTTTGACAGTTTTGAGCCCCTTGATGTTTTATGTGAATTGTAAGGGTTGCTTTTCTGTTTGTTCATGAATGGTTACTGGAATTTTAATTGGAATTGCACTGAATCGGGTTGCTTTGGAGTTACCGTCTTAATTCTGCCTTCTATTCCATGAACATGGGTGTGTTCCCACTTGTTTCCTCAGTTCCCCTCTTTCCTCCCCCTTCTCTTCTCTTACGGTGCTAGGGAGTGACTGAGGTCCTCATGAAAGGTGGACAAACATCGTACCACTGAGCCACATCCCAGCCTTTTCTTGTTCATTTTCCATCATCACCCTGTAGGTTCAGTGTACAAATACTCACCTCCTTGGGTAATTTTATTCCTTAATTAGTTTTGTTCTTGTGGCTTCTGCTATAAATAGAATTATTTTATTTTGGATTGCTGTAGCACAACTTTTTTTTTTTTCTTTCTGTTTTGATGTGCTACAACTATGCTGAATTTATGTGTTATGGGATATTATTCCTTTTCCCTCCACCCCCTTCGAGAAGATTTCTTTGTGTAGTCTTGCTTGTCCTGGAACTTGTTCTGTAGACCAGGCTGTCTTTAAACTCAGAGATCCACCTGCCTCTGCCTCTCCAGTGCTGGGATTAAAGGTGTGTGTCACCACCATCTGGCTCTTTTTTTTTTTTTTTTAATGTGTTTGGGAATTTTGCTTGTGTGTATATCTGTGCATTGTGTATGTACATGTCTACTGTTTACAGAGGCCAGAATAGAATATCAGATTCACTGGGACTAGAGTTACAGATGGTTGTGGGTTCTGGGCATTGAACTCAGATCCTCTGGAAGAGATCTTAACCTCCTAGCCATCTCTCTAGGCCCTTGTGGGACATTTGTGAGTCATTTTGTATGTAAATGGAGATCCTTTGCATTTACTTTCTAGCCTGATGCTTTCTTTTTTTTCTTACCTAATTTCTGAATCTTTAGT
Organism: Psammomys obesus; assembly: GCF_907164565.1. Taxonomy (NCBI): domain Eukaryota; kingdom Metazoa; phylum Chordata; class Mammalia; order Rodentia; family Muridae; genus Psammomys; species Psammomys obesus. The sequence continues at coordinate 1,845,460 of NW_026596134.1, read as the reverse complement.
ATCCAGGATAGGGATGAAGGTCGTAGGGGAAATGACATCCTTGTATTGTTTCTGATCTTAGAGGGAGCTTTCGGTCTCTCACTGGTTCAGTGCTTACCCTATGTAGGGCCCTGGACTTGATTGCCAGTTTGAGATAGGGGTTAGTGCAAATACTTAAAGCCTCTATTATATAAGGAAGTTCTTGTCTGTTCCTAGTTTGCTTGTTTAGTTTTGTTTTTGAGACAAAGTCTCTCTGTGGAGTCTTGGTTATCCTAGAGCTTACTTTGTAGACCAGGCTGCCCTTGAACTCACAGAAAACCTCCTGCATACGGGGATTAAAGGTGTGTACCACTACTTTCAGCCTTTAGTTTTCTGTTTTTAATCACAAAACGTTGTTGAATTTGTCACGTTCTTCTGTAGTTTGAGAATGGACGTCTATTTTTTTTTGTCGTATTAATATACTGTGTTATATAGTGATGTGTGTGTGTGTGTGTGTGTGTGTGTGTATTTACAAGTTTGCATATTTGTTTGTATAGGAACACTGAAAACATGAAAAAGGCTTGGAGCACAATTAGCTGTAATTTCTCAGGAGCAGCCTGCCTTCTTGTTTGAGCCAAGATCTCTTACTGGAACTTGAGTTTTGCTAGTTAGTCTTGCTGGCTGGCCAGTGAGCCGCCTGCTTGTCTGTCTGCTTTTCCACCTGCCTTGTGTGTGGTAGGGATCAAATTCAGGTACTCATGCTTGTGTGGCAAGCTCTCTTACTGACTGAAGTGTTTCTCTAGCTCCTGTGGTTCTGTTGAATCATCTGTGCGTTTTTGGGATAAATCCTGATTTGTCATGTATGCAGTCCTTTTAACAGAGACTGGATTGTGTGCCACAGTTCTGCTGAGGATGTTTGTGCTTGTGTTCATAAAGAATATTGTTTCGTAATTTTCTCTTCTTGTGATATCTTTAGCTTTGTTATTGAGGAACCAAAAGGAATATCATGTTTATATAGAATTTTGTTACCTGGTCTCCTGTATTCCCAATCATTGTTGTAAACAACAATAATAATAATGATAATAATAATAATGATAATAATAATAAAAATGAGTGTTGGGCTATATAATGTTTATTATTAGCCCTAAGATTATCACGGCAGTATTATTTAACCTGCACAAATAAGACACAGAAACCTGTTAGATTTTATAATTGCCTTATTTACCTTGGGCCAGGCAGATATTTCACCTATGCTGGCTCAGTAACCTCACCATCCATCTCCTAGCTCCCATCCAATACCATCCACCTTAATCCTCCTTACCTTCCATCCATAATCCCATGGTACTTGCTTGTATTCTTTATCTGGGCCTTTTCACACCATTATTGGAGTCCTTCCTGTTGGCCCACCTGTTTTTTTGTTTTTTTTTCTTCACACTAACACATTGTGACATTCTCCTTTCCTCCTCTCCTCCCATCATCTCTCCCATGATTCTCCTGTCGTCTCCCTGCCTGGGAACCTTAGCCACAGTTACTTACTCAGTCTAACCTAGATACAGGCCTTTTAATCAACCAATCAGGTGTGTCTTAGGCAGGTTTACAAAACAAGGATAGGTGAAACCATATCTTGAGGGCCAGTAACATACATTAGACCAACCTCCAACAGATCATATAGAAAATTCTAGGAGGATTTCAAAGCAGACATGGTGATAATATCACATAGCTTCTTATTTCCCATACTTCTCAGCACATGACTGTAGTGTTGGCTCTAAGGTCAGGAGTTCATGTAACAGCTGGCAAAATCATGGCTGGCATTACCTCTGTTACCCTGTGCTACCAATAGAGAATCAGGAAGGGAATGCGGTCCTTGATGCCTCGATAGCAGAAACGTGTACTTCATTTATTTGGTTCTTCTGTTTCAGGTAGCATTGATTAAAGTCACTCACTAGGATTGGTCTGGTGGCTGATCTGGTCTCAAGGATCCAAGATGTTTGTATTCACGTGCCTGTGAGTTGGAAGGTCTAGCTAGTTCAGTGTTTCCTTTCTCTTTGTGGTCTCAGGTCTGTTACTGATGTTGATGTCACTGCTGAGTGTGGATGCTCAGAACTCTTAGACAGTGAGCTCTTTCTCTAAAGAGCAGCTGAGTTTGGAAACCAGTGTAGTAGTATTTCTGCCTCAGGGCCCTTCCCGAGTTAAAGGGTGGAATGGTGATGAAATGGTCCTAATGAGTAGAGTGTAAAGATCTGTGGCCACCCACCATTGTGTGCATGATGTTCAGGCCGCACAGGGCTCTCAGGAATACTGTCAAGTACACCTTTGAATGAAAAATTTAGGGGTAAACTCTGGAATGGCAATTGCTGAATAAAAATCTATGTATCATTCACTTATCAGGAGCTATTTTGCTCTTTTCTGGACCTGGTCTTGCTGTATAGCTAACCTTGTAGTTGCAGTCCCAGCTTCTCGCCCCAAGTGGAGGGATCATAGGTAGGGTGCACCGTGTAGGGCGGGCCCAGCATTGATCTTTGGTCTTTCACCAAAGATCTCTCTAAGAGTTTGATTAGTGGTTTTTTAGGTGCAGTGGTTTTTAGGTTTTTTGGGTCTATGATCTTTTTTTTTTCTTGGGAATTTATTTAGCAATATCAGTTGAAACTCATGTTAGGAAATTTAAGTATTTTTCTCTGTTTCTCCCTGGTTTTTCAAGACAGGGTTTCTTTGTGTAGCCCTGGCTGTTCTGGAACTCGTTTTGTAGACCTGACTGGCCTACAGACTCAGAGATCTGCCTGCCTCTGCCTCCCAAGTGCCAGAATTAAAGACATGTGCCACCATGCCCGGCTAGTATTTCTGTTTGTTCTTTAAAAGGCTTCATTAGGAAGATAACAGTGGGGCTGGAGAAATGGCTCTGTGGTTAAGAGCACTGACAGCTCTTCCAGAGGACCCAGGTTCAATTTCCAGCACCCACATGGCAGCTCACAACTGTCTGTAACTCCAGTTCCAAGGGATCTGCCACCCTCACACAGACACATGCAGGCAAACATCAGTGCACAGGAAATAGAAGATAATAGTAAGCCTGTACATCGTAAATTTTCTTTCTTCAGGCAGATCATTCAAGCAAATTCCTTAGAGCTTGTTAGAATACACTTATGACTGTCTCTGTATAAAAGGGTGGGACAGTGTGCAGAGGTGAGTGTATCAGCTCCAACGTGGAAATCTCGTTTTCTGTGGCTCTTGCCTCTTAGCCTAGCTCAGTTGATGGCTGTAACACTACTGAGCAAGAGCTCCGATGATGATGTCACAGGGGAATGAGGGAGTGGAGTTAAATAATGAAGCTACAAGTCTGCCTATCAAGCCAGAGTGTATTGGAATCTATAAGGAGTCATGCCTGCTTGCATCTGCAGAGAGAGCCAACATTTTGGCCAGGAAGTCACTAGTGTTGTGATTCCCAAGCAAGTCACTGCTAGACATCTGGCCTTCAGTGCAAAAAGCATGAAAGAAGAGTGTGTTCTACTTTAAGTGTGTGATACACTAGAAGGACTGATAAGGAATTTCAGGGAACCATGGTGCTTCTACTTCCCCTCCAGTGACTCCTGAGGTCAAGAGCTTCTGGTTCTTCATGGTCTGAGGTCTCTTGCCACAATAAAGTTACAAATGTAATTTTTGACTCCCCTCCCCCCCAGTTTTTCTAAACAGAGTTTCTCGAGACAAGACAGCCTTGGCTCACTTTGTAGACCAGGATGGCCTCGAACTCACGAGATCTGCCTGCCTCTGCTAAGATTAAAGGCATGCGCCACTAAGCCCAGTTGGGTGGCTGCTTTTCATTCTGTCTTATTTTTATTTTTATTTTTAATTCCTTAAATTTGCCAGTTTTTGGAATATCGTATGGGACAAAATAATCTACTCTCTGTAAGCCTCTGGCCATGTCATTTGATCCCATGTTCCTTCCTTAGCCATTGTTATCTTAACGGTTTCCTATACCACAGTGTGGTGACTGTGGCCCAGGGCCGACCAGAGTTGGGGCCAAGGTTGGGTAATTAGTCTTTGGGGAGGATGGCAACTGAGGTATGAGGACAACAGCGTTTCACAGAGTTGATGCCGTGACTTAACTTCCTCCTGCAGTCAGGTGTTCTAGCCCTGAGATACCCCAGCTAACTTGCTGTACTTATTTCTCAGTTCTGGTTCTTACAGCATGGTTTGCTTTGTCTTAGGATGTATCAATATAGTTAACCTTTTGTTTTTTTTTCCTAGGTTCTTAGGAATTGCTTCAGGTTTTAGTCACTTACGCTTGGAATGAAATCCCTCAGATATGGTTTACCCTTAAGAAACTTTCTGAGTAGTCTTCCTTGAGCCCACACTTCCATATATAAAGCTTTGGCCTTCTGTTTTTCTAGGCATTGTTTTTTTCTTTTTCTTTTCTTTTTTTTTTTTTTTTTTTACTCTGAGATAAGGCCTCATTTAGCCTAGGCTGGCCTTGGACTCAATGTGTAGCCAAGAATCACCCTAAATTCCTCCTGAATCTATTTTCCAAGGATCACAGGTGTGCCCCACCAAGCCCTGTTTGTTTTGCTTTTTAAGACAAGGACCAAAAAAAAAAAAAAAAAAAAAAGACAGGGTCTCACTGTGTAGCCCTGGCTCATATGGAACTTGTTATGTTGATGAGGCTGGCTTTAAATTCAAGAGATCTTGTGTCAGCCTCTGCCTCTGAGTGCTGAGATTAAAGGCGTGTGCCACCATGTCCCATTTATTTAATGGACCTGTTTCTGAGTGTTGACATGTTGGGGTAGAAGGTATGATGGTTAGCCATGGTGTTAGCTTTGACTGGGTTTAGAGTCACCTAGGAAACACACCTCTGGGTAGATCTGTGATGTAATTTCCAGAGAGGTTTAACTGAGAAGACAACAACCACTCTGAATGTGGGTGACACCAACATATGGCCCTGGAGCCTTGGGCTGAACAAAACAGAAAAGGAAGAAACCAGAGCACCAGTGTTCATCTCTTTCTGCTTCACTACTGCAGATGTTCTGTGATTGTCATGGTCTAAGTGATGGACACAGTGAAGTCCCACCATGTGACAGAGCTCACATGGGAGGCTTTTTGGGGAGGGCTTTACAGAGGCTGCCTTTGGGCCAGGGTGGAGGGAGAGAGAGCAGGGGAGGAGGAACTGGCTTTTTATATGGGGATATCGCGCATTAGCATAGGGAGGACGGGTGACTCAGCTAGTGATGATGTATCCTGCTGTCACTAGGTTCCTGGGGCAGGCCTGGTTGCTAACAGTGAACAGGTACCTTATTATGCTGCCACCTGTGCCTTCTGTGCCAAGATGTACTGTACCCTTAAACCATTAACTAAAGTGCTTTTTTTTTTTTTTAATTTTTTTTCAGGTCTTTGATGACAGCAATAAGAAAGTAGTCAGTACAGAAAAATAATGCCAAGGAGTGGGGCTGTTGCCACGGGTAGATCTGGCTATGTGGTTCATAGGCCTTTGTAACTAATTTGGGGGAAGAATGTGGAAGAGTTTGGAGTTGTGGGCTAGAGAAGCCCTGGAGTGTTGTAAGCAGGACTTAATGGGACCTGCTGGTAAAGTTGTAGAAGATGAAATCCTTCTAGAAAGGCCGATGGTAAAGACTCTGCCACTAGGTTCCACGGGAGGCAAGGACCCTACTGGGAACTGGGCTAGTGGTCATTCTTGTCATATTCTGGGGGAAAAAAAATCTAGTTACTTTTTTCCATGCTCTAAAAACTTGAGTGAGGCCGCATTCAAAGACAATAAATTGTTTGGTGTAGGTATTTAGAGATAGGATCTCTCTGTGTAGTCTGGCTGTCCTCGAGCTCACTGCGTAGATCAAACTGGCCACTGAGATCCTTCTACCTTTGTCTTCCTAGTGCTGGGATTCAAGGCATTCGCCACCAAGCCTCACCAGTACAGGAAGGTTTAAGACGGTGTATCATCAAGGCTGGCACGATTACTGCTTACTACTCAAAAAACCCTCAAAGTAAATGTCCCTCCCTTCTCCTTATCCATCCTTCTGATTTCCTTACTCTCCTATGTTGTTGTTGGTTTTTTTCTACATTCACTTCCTGTCCATTGGTTGCTTGTTCCACTTGTTGGCCTATGGTTGACTCTATGTAATCCTGTTTACAGTATTCAAGCAGAAAGCTCTTGGACTAAAGGTGTGTGATAGAGCTGAGCCACACCACAACTAGAAACAAGTTTTTTCAGTAAACAACACAATCTTCGGGTTCACAGTGTGATTAAATATCTTGTAACACTTCCCCCCTTTTGTCTAAATAAAAAGAAAAGATTTCAACTCTCACACAGTAAAACCATTTACAGTAATGAAGCTGTTTCTGCCAAGCATTCCAGGGTCCAGCTTGGTTGTATTTGGCAGTTTTAGGATTAAGTATTTTTGAGTTAAAAGTTCTGTAAAAGTTCATGACTGTTTCCTATGAACTCAGCAATTTAAATGTCCTGAGCAGTTTGTAGGCTGAACTTGTTCTTTGTTAGCTTAGTGACAATCCAGGCATGGTAGAACACAGCAGTCAGCCCAAAGGTGCCCACTGTTTGCACAGCCTGGCAGCAGAAGAGGCCTGGGGTAGTTTTTCCCAGTGGTTAGTGTTACCACAGTTGAGGTGGAGTCTTCATGGCAGGGCACCATCTTCTTCAGGGAGACCTTAAAGGTTACTGTTAGGAATGTCACTGTTTCTTGTAGAAAATTTAAACATTTTAAGTGCCATATGCAGCATATGTCCAAAAGGTTTGAGGACCACAGCCTGTTAAGTACATACGAGGTACACAAACTTTGTTCCTGGTTACATGCTAAAGACTCAAACCTGAAAACATATCCAGAAGCTAGATGGAGCTTATTTGTAGAATGAGTAAGTGAGCGCTAGGGTCTGACAGAAAATTTACGTATACACAGTAATCTTATAGATTTTGAGATAATATTTCTATTTCTTTTTAAAATATATTTCTTAAAGACATATTATACCTTATGAAAAGTTTTAGAGAGTCAAATGAAAACCAAAAGATTATGAGACTGGTGGCAATAGACTAGTCCCTTATTTTTTGTTTTTCTCTGCTCCATACCAGGTGGCTCTTCTGACATGAGACAGATTTTGGATTTTCTTAATCAAGCATGAGTGGGTTTAGAGAAGGAGCGAGCCACACTCCAACTCCAAAGCCAGCTTTAATTGTTAATTGAATTGGGACCACATAAAGACCACTTGGCACATTTGTCTGTAGATGGCAGCAGAGATGAGCTGGAGGTGGGTGATACCACTTGGCCAGTTTATTCTTTTTCTTGGGACATTTTCTCTGGATGATCCATCCTTTTTCTTCAGATGTTTCACTTGTCCCGTGGTCTCCGGATTCCTTAGTTGGATGCTTTTATTTTCCTGGAAAGATAAACCCACCCAACCCTAACTCTGGGGGTCCTTTTTTGGCAGCTTATGGCTTTTCTAGGGTAAAATTTTTTTTGGCAACCAGAAAAGTATTACCTTTCGATTGAAATTAAAAAAAAAAATCTTTTGAAAATTTGACACTAAATAAATCTTAGTTTGTGTAGATTGACATATCTATACTCCCCTTTCTCTTTATATAGAAATTTAAGGCTCAAGTATCAGCCTGCCTTTTGCATGCAGATTTTAAGTTTAAATCACTGTAATTCTTATGTGTCTGCCTCTGCCTCTCAAGCACTGGGACTAAAGGTGTGAACCACCACCTGGCTGTGGATTCCTTATAATAGTTATCCTCCTAGGGTTGTTCTGGTTTAATTTGGCTCTCCATTTCCCCTTATTTTTTTACTGTTAGGGGTAAACTTTCAAGTTTTTCGAATGTGTGATTTATCGTTCTTGCTGATTTATTATGAAATTGTTCCCTGAAAAATTTTAATATTCTAGTCTTAATTAAACATGGTGCCAATTTGTCCACTGCTTCATTATTTTCAGACATTTTTGTCTGTCTTGTCTGTATGAGCTACATAAAATTTGATGTCTTTGCTAAGCTCTGCTAGGTTTGCCATTTCCAATCATGCCTCTCATGACCAGTTATCTTTGCCATTTATCTGCCAGTTAAAGGCTTTTCATTTTGATGACCATATAGCCATACCGTTGCACACACATGATGGATTGAAGAAGACAGAGATTTTCCTTTTGCTTTCCTAGTTGTTTGTCTTATATCCAGTAGTGATGCACTGATTTTGTGGTTCTTTCGTCAGTATTGGCCATTCCATTCCCTGGTCTATAGCTCCTGTTTTCTGTTAGTTTTGATTCTCTCAGTGGTTGATGAACCATCAGTAAACCATGCATTAGCCAAGTATTGTGACTATTCTGTCTATTCCCACAGTTCAGTGGCTGTGTCTTTTGGGAGCGGGTTGAGTGGTTTAGGGGTGAGGATTATAGACAACTGAGCTGTTTTCCTTACCAGTTCTTCTGGAGGCACGATCCATGAACCCCACTGGTAGTCTCTTCAAAAATTACTTGATGCACTTTGCCAGTATTCATTTTCTGTCCATAACGAGGCAGTCTCAGCATTAGCAAAAGGTACCACAGTTTCTGCTGGGTCTATTTCTGTTAATTGATGAAGTCTCATTTTTTCTTTCAGAATCAGAAACCTTTTCTTCACAGGTCTTTAATTTTTTATTCTGTTTGTGTGCTAAAAATATCCACTCTATTATGTTCTCTGCGTAAGAATTTCTTTGGGAAGATCAGTAGAAGGCAAGATCACTAAAATAATTGGCTTGTTTTTTAGATCCAAGAGATCCACATGTGCATCTTGTAATCTTCTTTTCTACCAGATCCAGTTCTTTTTTTAGCTGCAGGCGATACGTTTCTTGAACTGTTTCTTGAACCTTATTACCTTGTAAGGTTTGAACTAATTACTTAGCTTGTAATCCAGTTGTGGTCTATAGCCAGTTAATATCTCCCAGGAATTTTTGAAAATCATGAAGAATTTGTGATTGATCCCTCCTGTTTTGTACTTTAATTAATCAATCAATCAATCAATCAGTCAATTAATTAATTATAATTTTGGCCTTTCAAGGCAGGGTTTCTTTGTGTAACCTTGGCTGTCCTAGACTCACCTTGTAGACTAGGCTGGCCTCAAACTTACAGAGATCTGCCTGCCTCTGCCTCTTTGAGTGCTGGGATCACAGGTGTGGGCCACTGCACCTGGCTGATTTGTACTTTCTGTAGTTGAATTTTCTATAAAGCTATCTTATATCCTAGATAATTGATAGAACCCTCCTCTTTGTATTTTTTTAGGAACAACTTCTAATCCCTAGCAACACAAAATTCTCTTTACTTCATAAAACATTTTTCTTAAGGTAGCTACATCTGAATCATACAGTAAGATAATGTCCACATAATAATAAATTTTATATTGAGGAAACTTTATGAATTATTTCTGGTTACAGTTGTACAAAATGTTGGTACATGTAAGACTTTCCAATGATATCTCTTTATTGGACAACTATTTTTATAATTAGGTACTGAGAAGGCAAACTTTTCCCTGTCATGCTCATGCAATGGGATTATGAAAAAAAAAAAAAAACACTCTTTTAAATCAATTACTATTAAAGGTTATGACTTAGGCAGTGAAGGGCAATGGGATTTCAGGCTGTAAAGAACTCATTTGCTGAATCATCTTATTTATGGCTCTTAAATCTTTTTAACATCCTCCATTTTCCTGATTTCTTGATTATAACAAACACAGGGGAATTCCATGGGCTGGTAGATTTCTTAATGTGTTGAGCATTTAGCTTTTCTGGTATCAGCTGTCCTAGTGCGTGTAATTTTTCTTTCATCATAGGCCATTATTTTACCCATACAGGTTTGTCAGTCAACCATTTTAAAGGTAGGTGGTTGGTACCTTTGTAAGGCTAATAGCTGTTGTGTCCTGCTTATGTACAATCTGGACAGCCTGTGATTGTTCTTGATAGTACCTTTTAATATTTTTTTCAGAATCATAATTTTATGGTTTGTTTCTAAGATTGGAGGAATGTCAATCTGTGTTTTCCATTGCTGCAACAAATCATGTCTTCATAAATTCATGGATATACTAGCTGCATATGGCTTTAATTTTCCTATTTGTCCTTCTGGCCCTATACACTTGACCCATCTTGCACTTTGTTTTACTTGAGATAAAGTTACAGTTCCTAGAAGCTGACTATTTATCTCCTGAAATGCCAATCTGGATGCCAAAATTTTGGTGAAATTATTGTTACATTTGCTCCTGTGTCTCACTAGTTGATCCGCATTCATTAATCCAGTGCCTGCTTTTGCCATACCTTCTGCATACTCCAGAAGAGCTTTTTGAATTATATCTAGAAAAAACATTTCTAGAAACACCTTGCCTACAATATCTTTTCAAATGAGCTGGCTTACCACAATTAAAACATCTGACATTTGATTTTTCTTATAACTTTTAGGAATTACTTCCCTTACCATAGTAGCATCATAAACATGAGATCCATTATCAGCCATACTTCTAATCCATTCATCAGTTGGTACTGATCTTGCCTTTAAAGATCTAATCACCCTTTTGCATTCTGAATTAACATTTTCAAAAGCCAAAGATCCAAATAGTATTTTCCTGACTTCTAAATCTGATACTATTCTATTTATAGTTGAAGTCAGTCTGAAAAAAAAAAAAAATCATTGAAGGCCTTTTTGAGGTCTTGTATAATTTTAGTAAATAATTCAGACCTCTTTTTTGATTCTTTAGCCTTGTCCCAAACATTTAGAGCTACTAAATGACATAGTGCCAAAGTGTGATCATCAAATTCAAGCTGTCTTTGTAACTCAGTATATTGGCCTTCACTTAGCAAGTGATCTTGAGAAATACTAAGACCTCTAGCCCTATTTCTTTGTTCTGTGCCCCTAGCTTCCTCTTTCCACCATGTTTACCAGGGTAACTGAGGACCAGCTTCCAATATTGCTGTTGTCTAATATTTCCGGCTTTGGGGGGATAATTCTGTTCTGAGTTGCTCATGAATTTAATATCTGCTCACATAGGGTGAATGCATACTATAAAAAATGTATGCTTGTTTAAATCTCCTCAGATCTAATATTTCTCTAGGATTCCATGTAACTTCTTCATAATCTTGGGGGTACCTATTGTCTTCTGGTAGTTCTTGTATAGTAACTGGGTAAACTAAGGTTGGTTTTCTTTCTCTCTCTCTCTTTCTTTATTTCTCTCTCTCTCTTTCTTTTTTCTTTTTCTTTTTCTTTTTTTGAGACAGAGTTTCTCTGTGTAATAGAGCCCTGGCTGTCCTGGGCTCAAACTCACAGAGATCTGCCTTCCTCTGCCTCCTGAGTCTGGGATTAATCTGTCTCGCTTTTTTTTTTTTTCTCACTCTCTTTTTATTCTTTTTGTTTCATCCTTTAAGAGTTTATTGTTGGGCTGGAGAGATGGCTCTTGGGCAAGTGACTTCATCTCTGGTATGTGTTTCTCTATATAGAAGCAGAGGTAACAGTGCCCGCCTCTTAGAGAAATAAGCTATGTGTGATGGCATATACTTGTAATCCCCATACTTGGGAGGACAAGGTTTGAAATAGTGGGTTTGAAACTAGGCTGAGCAGTATAGCAAATTTCAGGACGGCCTTGGCTATACAGTAAGAGCCTGTCTCAAAATAAATAAGTAAAATAAAATAAAATAGTATTTAGCACAAGTAAGTGTTTAATTGTAAACTAGTGGCCTTCTGGTGCAAGGATAGTAATAGAGACTAGTGACTAACTTGGGACTCTAAGTGGAATATTCTTGCTGGGATTGGGGCTGAAAGCTAGAGCCAGTAGGCCTCCTGGCTTGTCTCTTACATCTCTCTGCTTTTGTAAGTTCATATTTTACAATTAATTAATTAGCAGCAGAGTTTCTTGTATCCCAAGCTGGCCTCGTGCTCATGTAGCTGAAGAAGACCTTGACGGGCCTCTTTGCTTTTGAGTACTGAGATTGTATATGTGGGGTCTGTAGGTTGAATTGAGGGGCCTCATGCATGCTAAGTACTTCTTGAGCTGAACTCTGTCTCTAGCCCAGTTTGTCTTTGAGCAATCTGATGATGGCTCCATATACTACAAAAATATGCATTAATAAAATTCTTGCATTTGAGGAGGTAACCACATGAGGTTCACTGAAGAGCTGATTGAAATTTCAGAAATAATAGCATTTATTTGTATATGTTTTTACAGATTTACTGATTTTCTCTATAGAGACTTGGACTCTTCAGTTCCCTGGAGTATCCTTCAGATTCTTTACTCTGTAATTGACCTGGATTGGGAAAATAATTGGGACATTTTTATTGCATTGAAAATGACTATAAGTATCTCCTAAACTGCCCACTATGGGGGCCTCCAGTGACAGAGGAAGGTAAACATGTGACCTGTGCTCTTGCAGAGGGACAAGAACACAACATTCTAAAGTAGCTTTTTCTTAATACTGGGTTCTGAGGACTCTTATTTAAAATGTGTGAATTTTTCGCTCTGGTGTTGTAAATGTGTATTTTTATCGTTACAAACATCTGAAATCGTCCTGTGTGCTGAAATGGATCTTTTAGGACAAGACATAGCCCTGTGCTCACCATACAGTCCACACTTTTTAAACTAGCACCAGGGAGGCTTTTGGCTTTTCTTGAGCACAGAGGACTGCACTGAGATCAACACTTCTAATCTCGTAATCATTTGTCTTCTGTTTTCCTTTGGCCCTTAAGGGTATATTTGTTTAAATAATTTTGATAATTGGCAACTAGTTTTGATTCCATCAAAAATTTTAATCTAGATACCACCAGCCCTAGTCCTGTCAAGGGTAATGTGGAAGGCCAAAAGGCTCACAAATGCCTGATTTGTGTGATGTCTCTTCTTAGATAATGGAGGGAAAAGTTAAAACCTTTAAAAATGGTAAGCTGGAAAAAACAAAACAAAACAAACAAAAGGTAAGCTGATGTGGGCATCTTGAGGTACTACAGATGTCTCAAGTGAGATCAAGTGTACAAGAAATACTGAGTTTTCTGCAGTGGTGTTCATGGAAATGATGGCAGAGAGGAGAGTACCTGCGTGAGACTCATGCTCTTGATCTGTGGATTCTGGGGTACCTAAGCTCCTCGAGTAGAATTCCACACTAAATTCAGACAAGTGCCCCTGTGGGTGTTGCTGGGGCTAAAGGTGTAGACTTGTACTGACTCTCCCAGCTGGTAAAACAGTATGCCACGGCCGTGTCAATGAGGCCTGTCACCTCTGTGATTCCACCCAGTGCTACTTATGGAGAGAATGATCTTCAGAGCCTTGCTTTCCAGTGTATCTGTCAGCCTTAAAAGGCTGTGGTCAGCCAAGTGGTTGGTGTATTTGAGGGTCTTCGTCCTGTAGCATTGAAAAGGCCACAGCCTGTTAAATTCAGACGAACTCTCCAGAGGACTTGTCAGCTGTTCTGACACGGTCTCATTGAGATGATATGTCTGTGGGCTTTCACTTTCATCAGAGGCTGTAGTTCAGCTGGTTGCTTTAGTTGGTATATTAACATAGTGCGGGCTGGCCAACTACTCTCTTAGGCAGTGGTGACTAGCTTTGAACTCACGGTCCGTCTACCTCCACCTCCCAAGCGCTCATCTAGTTGTCTTTAAGGGACACTTAAATTTTAACTGAGTTGATCACTGTCCTCATACTTTGGATTGTACAAAACATCACTTGGGGGACTGGGGATGTACCCCAGTTGGTATAGTATTTGCCTAGGATGCACAAAGCATATATTGAATGTAGTGGCACACACCCATAATTCCAGCACTCAGGAGATACAGGTAGGGGGATTTGAAGTTTAATCCTTGGTTACTTAGCAAGTTTGGGGCCAGCCTGGGTTACATGAAGACCTGTCTCAAAAAAAAAAAAAAAAATTTTTTTTTTTTTTTTTTTTTTTTACTTGTCTACAGCAGTCATTCTCATTCAGGGGCTCCAGAGGATGGCTGGGATTATTTGAGAACCTTCTGAATTAGAGGATATTCTTGTAATAGCTAGTAAGAGGCTAAGGATGTTTTAATACGTACAGTTCATGAACTGTCATTAGTGCCAGTGTGAGAAACCTTGTTATAGAAATTGTTCAAGGACATCTTTTCTTGCATCTGTCAAATGTGTGACCTGGGGCTAATGTTTACAGGGTCTCACTGTGTAGCCTTGGTTGGCCTGGAACTCAGAGCTCAGCCTGCCTCTGGCTCTTGGGATCTGGGATTAAAGGTATGCATCACCACACCAGGCCTCGGTTTATTGATGTTTTGAGGTGAAGTGTTTCTGATAGAAAATTCCATCTATAGTCATTAAATGACTTCAGCATTAAAACTTTTTAATATAGCAGAGCTGGAGTGAGTTTGTATTAAAACTGGTAGGGGGTGGGGAGGAGGCTATAAAGATGGTTTAGCGTTTAAGAACACATGCTGCTCTTTTAACAGAGTTCAGCTTCCAACACATAAATTGGGTGGATCACAACTGTCTCTAACTCTTAGCCCCAGGGGAATCTAAATTTTCTGGCTTCTACAGGCCCCTGCACTCATGTATACCTACCTGTGTTCAGATACACATCATATATATAATGAAACTAAAATTAAAAAAAAATTAAATTAGCAGAGGGAACTGGAGGTTAGAGTGCCTGGGATAGAAGCCCAGATGTCTGTAAATTCACCTGGATATTCTCGGCTAAGATTGTGTAGTCTTGAGCAAAACTTAGCTTAGTAGAATGGGAATTTTTGAGTAGGCACTATTAGAAAGATAATAAATTTCCATCTGTGGTTCCAAGTTCCCCAAATGTGTGTTTCTTAGCTTATACCCATGAATTTTGCTATTGGACTATTGCTAGAGCCCTGAGTATGTACTAGGCACCACCTAAGTACAGCATGTTCAGGAAGTCATGTGGACAGCTCGTTATGAAGGACAAAAAGTATAGTGCTCACTCAGAGAGTAGAGGGGTATTGGCAGGGTTGTGACAGATCAAATGAACGTTTCACACAGTTGATCTGGGAGGAGTCAGCTAACTGGGATCTGTAGGAGAAATGGTTTTTTGTTTATTTTGTTTTATTTTATTTTATTTTTTTATTTTATTATTTTATTTTAGTGTATGGGTATTTTGCTTGCTTGTGCATCTGTGTACCATGTGCATACAGCACTTCCAGAAGCCAGAAGAGGGAATCAAGATTCCCTGGCACTGAAGTTACAGAAACTTATGAGCACCAGTGTGTACTGGGAATTGAATCTGGACCTCTGAAGAGCAGCCTGCTATAACCACCGAGCCATCTGTCTAGCCCTAAGAAGGAATTGTTTCATTCACAAGCTCCAGAGGGAGTGATCAGGCAAAGACTACCTGGGTGTTCACTTGTCTTTTCCTGCCTCCTTTCTGTCCAGAAGCAGTTGCTAGGGTTCTTCATTGACCCCTCCTCTTCCCTTCTGTTTGGTTCTTGGTACTGTTTTTAACCCTGCTACTCTCACCAGTCTGGTCCCTCAGTTGAAATGACCCCTTTTGTCATGCTTGTGCTCTTAACTTCTCTCCACTCTAGTCCTGCCTGTCTTCATGATGTGTCCTCCTGCCCAGAACACCATTTTCATTCAGCCTGACTGCTGTGCCCATGGCTTCATTTTTCCTGTGGAGTCTTTATCCACCTGCACTCAGGTCTACTGATTTGCTTAGTGCAGGAGCGCTTCAGATTCTTCCCTCACCTCGGTTCTGTGTCCCTGGCTGTTGGCCTCTTCAGATACAAAACCACTTACCTGTTGGCACCTTTCAGTAGAGGAGGGATGATTCACAGGGACCCACCCTCCTTCCCGCAGAGTTGGGACTTTTGCATAAGGGGATTTTCTGTCATCTTCTTTTTCTTCACCATTTGGAGTATGAAAAGAACCGAGGCTTAAGTGATGAGGGATGGGGAAAGTGATGCACTTCTCTGATCCCTACAGCTGGCCTGTAGTTCTTCCTGTCTTCAGAATGGAGTTGTGTGATGTTAGAGGCTTTTGAAATTACCTCTCTCATTACCAACAAGGAAACGGAAAACTCAAGACACTGCATTGCCATAATTACTCCAGCGTGCAAATCGCTTTGCCAACAAAGTTGAGGTGTTGTATTTATGTCCTCTGCTGATCTTTTAGTCTTAACTCAAATGTGTGGTGCCATTGTGTTAGAATGTCAGTGCACAGTCCAGTCTATGCTTAAAATGGTACTTGTTTGGCTCAGTGTCTTAGGTGGGTAGGATTTGAAAAGGGACAAAGAGGCACTTTGTTTTGTCCCTGTTTCTGACAGGCTGTGCTGTAGCATTCTGAAATCTCTAAAGGAGGAGAACAAGATACAGTTGATACAGGAATCCTGAGGGGCTTCAGAGAGAAGAAACTGGGAGACATTTAAGATGATTTGTAGGTCATAGGAATTTCCAGATTGATTTAAGAGGTAGGTCTTGGGTGGACACACACAGAGACCTTTTATAAAAAGGAGCTGGAGATACTGAAGGTAATTTTCCTACTGGGAAAATACACATTGTAAGTGTAATGGTTGGTTGCTGTATTCTAGGCTACTCTGGCGCTATAGCTGAAGTTACCTTTGAACACCTAATCCTCGTGCTTCCATCTTGCAAGTGTTAAGATTACAGGGTGCTCCACCACATCCTAGGTTTTCTTTTTTTCAATCTTTTGATACAGTACCTTTTTTAATTTTTATTTCTGGTCGTACTGGGGACTGAACCTCAGGTCTCACACATATTAGGCAAGCACTCTACCACTGAGCTATGGCTTCACCCTTAACTTTTTAAAAACTTCTGTATAGTCTAGAAACTGTGTACCAAGTATGGATGATTTATGGTTCAATTTTTTTAATGTTTAATTTTATGTATATACATAAAAGTATTTGCCTGCATTATGTCTGTATAGCATGTATATATACCTGGTAACTATGAAGGCTAGTTTTGGGCTCTCAGTGATTTCATAAACTGAGGAGCTTGAGAGAACATAGAGACACATGGAAATATTCTTGCTGAACTCATTATCAGCTTTAGCTGCTTCTGTGTGTAGAGCATCCATGGTGGTGTGTCGGCTGTGCAGCTGGCTCTGCTCTTTCAGAGGAAGAAAAGGTGCTGTCAGACCAGGAGACGGTCTGACTTTTTTAGTGACGGGCCATGTCTTGAAGACAGAGCCTTTATAGTCACTTATGGCAAGTTTCTCCCTAGAGAAGCTGATAGAGGAACCACCACCTTCTGTAGCTACCTTTGTGGGAGTGGCCTTGAACAGGGTCTTCATGCAGACTGTGGCAGCTGTTAGAGTAGGCTTCATAAGGCACAGATGATACAAATAAACAAAGGCCTCAAATTAAAGATACGTGAAATATTATGTCAGGTTAGATAATATTCATTAAATAATCTTGTAGATTATTTCAATATGCCCAGTAGAAGATGTAAAATTATGTGAATAGTAGGGTAGTGAAATGGCGTAGAGAGTAAAGGTGCTTTTGGAGAAAGTTTGGTGATGGGAACCCATGTAAAGGCAAAAGGAAAAAAAATGACTCAAAAGTTGTCCTTTGACCTTCATGCATTTTGCATATATATGTGCACGTATAAATAATAATAATAAACAGAAATATGTTCTTATCATTTCTGTCAAACAGAAATTTTACCTTAAAAAAAAAGCTACAAGCTGGGTGTGATGGCACACACCTTTAATCCCAGTACTCAGGAGGCAGAGGCAATTCGATCTCTGTGAGTTTGAGACCAGCCTGGTCTTCAAAGTGAGTCCAGGACAGCCAAGGCCACACAGAGAAACCCTGTCTCGAAAAACAACGCAACACAAAACAATACAACACAACACATGCTGGAGCTAGAATTCAGGGTGCAGTAAGAAAGTGATATACTGTTGAAGTACATCCCAGTCCTTTAGAAGTGTTCTTTTCTAATTATCATTTTATTCTTAAATTTTTTGAGATCACATAATTACATAATTTTCCTCTTCTATTTTCGGTCTCCAAGCCCTCTCATTTATATACCCCCTTTCTTCCTTTTTAAATTTTTTTTCTTTTTCTCCCCAAGACAGGGTCTCACCACATATGTAGTCCTCGCTGTCCTGGAGTCCCAAACTCACAGAGATCCTCCTGCCTCTGCCTCCCAAGTGCTGGGATTAAAAGTGCCATCACACCTGGCCCTTTTTTTCTTTCAAATTCATGACCTCTATTTTTTTAATTGTTACATGTGTGTACATGTGTTTGTGTATTTTCTTGAATACACAAGTATAACCTGCTTAGTCTGTATAATGTTACTTGTATTTATATATGCTCTGGACTGACCGTTTGGTATTGAGTAGTCAATTGCTGTGCTTCTCCTAGCAACCCCTGCAAGACACTTCTCCTGCTTTCAGCATTCGTTCCTTGCCTGTAGTTCTTTTTCTAATGTTGAGGGCCAGAGGTATTTCTTAATAATGTGGTTGGTTATGTAATGGTGGTGCCATGGTTTCATGACTAAGTTCTGTATTGTTGGACATGTAGGTTGTTTCCAATTTTCTCTACTTGACATAGTGCTGTGGTCTTCAGCCTCCTGTGACTGCTTTCAGGACACTGAATAAACATATTTGTGGACTGGTCTGTGTCATATAGTCTCTTCCTAATGCTAAAAAAATTGTGGATGCTTTCATTTTTAACAAAAAACTGGTTTTAAAATAAGGCTCTGCATTGAGTCACTAAATGTGTAGAGTCTCTATGAGGGTTAGGAACAATTTACTGAGTCCAAATTCTGGTCTTCTTGAAGTTGATCTTTTGATGAATGAAGGACTGGTTAACAAGCAGTAAATCAGTTCATACTAAAGGCGGCACTAAGAAAAGGAAGCAGTTTGTGATTAGATTGGGCAGTGCTGGCTCTCTTGGTTCATTTGCCCGGTTTCTGAGCAGATGGTGTTTGAGTCAGGACTGAATGGGCTAAGGGCAAGGGGCGCATGTGAAGACCTGAAAGCAGAAAGGTGTAGGCAGAGGGAGCAGGAAGTGTGAAAACTCTGAGGTGAGAGTGTGCTTGTTTGGGTGTTTGGTTTTGGGCATGTAAGAAAGGGGAGCCTTTCTTGTCTGAGGAGTTGTGTGGTTCTGTTTATCTGAGCAGGGGTAGCTAGAGACAGATGAGAGTGAAGAGGGTACTGAGGTCAGTGTTTGACCTACTACGTTGGAAGAGCCTTTTGAGTGCTTAGTTGGAGATGCTGATGTGGTCATTGGATATGGGAGAGTTGTGGCTCATAGCTGGAAGAGGGTGGAACAAGAAGGAGAGGAGAGGATACAAAGAGCAAGTACAGCAGGAAGGCACGCTGTCCATTTGGCAGCCAGTGGGAGGGAAGAACATCTCCCTGTTGCCTCTTTTTCCAAGAGGGTAAGAATGACAGAGGGGTGGGCTTGAGGGGATATATTTCAGTTCATTGTAAACTGTGAATTTTTAATAAAAAATGTAGGGATTCATGTCAATTGAGTTGCTTCAAAGTGCTTCCCCGGAGGGTTTTGTGTCCTGTGCCTTGGGGGTGCTTTGATGGAAAAGTTTGAGAAGTCACTTCATTATTGTAGTCTGTTGCTGTGTTATTAAATCTTACCCCAGTGAGTGTTTAACCTTAAAGACTTTGAGATTCACTTACCCATTTTGTTATCCCTAATAGAGCTTTTGCAGCTGCTCCAAATATCCCTCCAGTTGTGCATCTTAATGGTTGTTTGGCAAGCCATTTCATTCTGCACTGGGGAAGGTCTGCATGACATGCTACAGTGGCCTTTCAAGAGTCCCCCAACCCCAGGTAAGGATGTGAAGGGAGTGGGTCCTGTCGAGGCTACAGAGTGCATGGCTCCATGTGGACAATTTTAGGGGCTCTTTTTTTCTGTGTTCTCACTTTTAATAGAGATGCTGTTGCTCCTAATTCTGGCAGGAGGTTTGGGTGAGCCAAGTACAGGGTTCCTAGCTATAGTTTACAATAGTTAATACAAAGCAGTGATTAAAAGTTGTTGGCAAACCTTGCTTTTTTTTTTTTTTTTTTTTTTTCTTTCTAAACAGTTAATGTGAGTAGTTTCCCTGGCCATTGAAGTCTAGCCTGATGTGGTACATGCCTGTAACTCCAGCACTTAGGAAGCTAAGGCAGGAAGATTTAGAATTTAAGACCAGCCTGGATTATACAGTGAGACCCTGTCTTAAAATTTTGGAGCCTTTATAGTAGAAAATGCTAGCTGGGCAGTAGTGGTGCACACCATTAATCCCAGCATTTGGGGGGGCAGAGGTAGGTGGATCTCTGAGTTGGAGGCCAGCCTGGTCTACAGAGCAAGTTCCAAAAAGAAAGGGAGGGAGAGAGCGAGAACAAGAGCAAGTCACAGAGAGAAAATATCTGGCCTGTTTCCTTTTATTTTTCGAGAAAGGGTCTCACATAGCAGAGGCCCTCCTGGAGCTCCAAATCCTCCTACCTCCATCTCCCTCCTCACTGGGAAGGAATACAGTGAGTGACTGGACTGCCACACTGTCCTTGTTCCTTTTGAAAGATAACATGACAGAGGCTTGAAGGGGGTTTGGTTAGTAATTAATTAGTCCATATATGCGTAGCTAGGTCAGTAGCCCTTTACTTTTATCACATTAATCAAGTCTCAATGCTAACTGAAATTTTGTGCCCCTGTGACTCATTTTTCTCCTCTCCAGCACTTGGGAACCCTGCACCTTGCTCCAACTTTCAAAAATACATATAAAATGCATCTGGAATGTTTAGCTTAGTATTTGTAAGATTCCTCCATGGCCATGTTACTAATAGTGGCAGTTGCTAAAAGAATAGATAGTGAATGGTTTAACGGAAAAAAAAAAAAAAAAAGGTGACATGATGGGTATGCCAATCTTTTCACAGTGAGAACATATATACCAAGACATTGTTTGAATCTGTAAATGTATACATTCTTCATTGGCAGTTAAAATTTAATTTAAAACTCTAGTTGTTGGGATGCATGCCTGTAATCTCAGCACTGAGGAGGTGGAGAGAGGATTCCAAGTTCAGGCCCAGTCTGGCCTATATATAGTGAGACTGTCTCTTTCCACAGAAATTCTAACTGCTCTACCACCTCCCAAACGAACATGCTTCTCCACTCCAGGTGCCTCCAAGTTGGGCTATCCTGGGCTCTCTAGAGGTTTTACCTGCTCTGGCACACATTTTGCCCACTGTAGTCTGTGATCATCACAGTTGTCTGGCCTGGAGAGGCCTTCCATGCCTCTCTCTGACAGCTCCTTTCTAGTGATTCATCAGCCCCTCTCCTTGCTGTCCTGTACTAGGAATAGCTGTATGAGACCAGTGCAGCCTCCTCATTCAGGGTCTCTCCAGCCAGGTACAGATATAACCAACATCTCCCAGGTACACACACACATACACTTTTGCCTGACTGTCTCCACCCACCAGCTCCCAGTAATGACATGGAGACCTTTTATTCTTTAGGAAAGCTTAGGCCTGTAGCTTAAGCTTGTTTCCAACTAGCTTGTATATTTGCCATGTGGCTTGCTACCTCTCTTCAGTCCCAGTATGTCCAACTTCCTCCATGGCTGGTTAAGCTCTGCTCTCTCAATTCTTCCCTCAGTTTCTATCCCTGCTGTGATGTCCCACTTTTCCTCTTCTGCCTAGCTGTTGCCTGTCAACTCTTTATTAAACCAATCAGAAGGGATTACAAAATACTAAGGTAGGTGGTGCTTCATGGAAAGAACAATACCAAAGTCTGGCCAGTACACAGCTCTCTGCTGGTACAGGAATCAACATTTGAAGACTACAGCCTTTACCCAGTGCACAAAAATATTATCCCAGTATATCCCAACATAAACTGGCACTGTCTCATGGCCAGTAAAGTGCACGTCCTCATGTTGTCCTTGGCATCTCTAGTGTATCATGTCTCAGCCAGAGCTTGTCCTGCTGTTGCCGAATGCTCTAGAACCGCAGTTCTTTAACTGCACTTTTTATGAGTAGGTATCCTAAAGTTTGGAATTTTTAAGTTTCTGAAGAAAATTAGTGAATATAGCATATATTGTAGACTATCCTAGATAGAACCTTGTCATCAAACAGATACACACAATTAAAAAGTAGTTTACACTACAGAATTTCCCTTTATTGTGCATTCTGACTTTTAAGTAATGATGCCAGGATAAGGAGGTGCCATTGTGACTTTATGGTTAATACTTGCAAACAGTTTATTCAGCTGGGGTAAAGAGTCTTGCTGGGAATGGCAGATAACTGTAATCTCAACATTTCTGGGGGAGGAGATCAGGAATTCAGTCATTCTCTGTTATGTCATGCTAAAGGCAAACTTGGGTTATGTGAGGTTCTGTCTCAGAATAGTAACTGTTTAAAATGGGCCTAGGAACAGCCTCCACCATAGGCGTTACAGTTACTCTTTCCTGGGAGCTAGCCTCCAGAGTAGAGGTATGGGATTGCTGTGCATGTGGTGCAGACGATCGCCCTTTGACTTTCTGAGTGCACAGTAAGCTGTGTAGTATGGAGTGCCTGTCTCTGTGTTGTGCATGGACATGGCTTCTAAAAAAGAACAGAAACGTTCCATGTCTTTGTTTGCTTAAGTATCTGCTTTCATTGGTACTGGAAATGATGGAGCCAGCTTGTGGAATGCTGAGTGGCTACAGTATCACAGGAGTCTCCATAACAATGGCTTTGCGGTGAAGCACCATGGGAAGGCTCTATTGACACTTCTTATGGGATCACAGTTTTGGAAAATCATGTCACCATTTTGTTGTTCAGTAGCCAGGCATTGTGCTAGATGCATCTATAACCCTCGTACTTGTGAGGCTGAGGCTGAGGCTGGAGGATGGTGAGTTTGAGGCATTCTGGGCAATGTAGTGAGACCCTGTCTCAGAAACAGAAAACAGAATCTGAAGCCATCTCAAGGTTTTACTTTGCCTCACTGCAGGGATAAGTAGCAAGCAACATAGTGTCTAAACCAAGTTTAAATTATCTGTGTTACCAACAAGTAGGTTTTAAAAATATTAATTTACTAATGTGAATAATTAGGAATATAGCCACAAAAGAATTTGGTGTATGGGACCAAAAGTGTGAGTATCTGAAGTAGTTTTTTTTCTTGATTTTTGCCTCAGTTAACTTAACACAGAGGTAGCTCTACATCTGAAATTTCTGGGAACTTAATGAGAAAACCCTGAACTTTCAGGTCACAATAAATTTTCCCATTATGTAAAATATTTTAGCACACTGGCTGACTCATTCTGAGTTGTGAGTAGATGTGATTTTTTTTTCCTCCACCAGAAAGTCGAAGCACATTATTGTGATGATGATTTGAGCCAATTACAAAATTACACTTAAGTTACCAACTGGCTCGTTTTTGTTGTTGTTGCTGGGTTTTTTGTTTGTTATTTTGGTTGAGGGTTTTGTTTGTTTTTTTTTTTTTTTTGTCTTGTTTTGTTTTCTTTAAGACTTCTTTTTGTTTCTTTAAGATTTAGTTTGTTTGTTTGTTTGTTTTTATGTATATGAGTATATTGCCTGGATGTATGTGTGTACGTTAGATCTCCTGGAACTGGTATTACAGATGGTGGGGTCATCGGGTGAGTGCTGAGATCAAACTGGTCCTCTGCAAGAGCAGCCAGTGCTTTTAACTGCTGAGCTGTCTCTGAAGCCTTCCGTTTTGCTTTTTGAGACAGAGCTTCTTGTAGCCCAGGCTTGTTTCATTCTCCCTTCCGAGTGCTAGAATGACAGACATGAATCAGATTTTATGTGTTTTCTATTCAGGCAGTGTGCCACTGACTCCTTTATCTTTTTCTGGGTTAATCTTGTAACTGAGTTGTGGTTTGGAGTTATAAGATAGTAGCAATGCATTTTTTTTGCTTTTGTTTTGTTTTTGTTTTTAGACAGGGTTTCTTCTTGTAGCCCTGGCTGTCTTGGAACTCATTCTGTAGACCAGGTTGGCCTTGAGCTCACTGAGATCCACCTCCCTCTGCCTCCCAGGCACTGGAATCAAAGGCGTGCGCCACCACCTCCCAGTACATTTTATTCTTTATGTAGCCACCTGTTTTGCTTGCATGCATGTGGCACTGCATCGAGTGCCTCGTAGTTGTGAGCCCACTGTGTGGATGCTGGGAACTGAGCCCATGTCCTCTGAAAGACCAGCAAGTGCTCTTAACCACTTAGCCATGTCTCTAACCGCCTTTATCATTTTTTAAAGTATCTAAATGAAACCTCCGTCTAGGAATTATAAATTCATATCCAGTCCACATAAATGTGTACTAATAATAATTTGCCTGAGTTAGAGTGTTAATTTCAGTATGGCTGTTTAGTGAAGGGGTGGGTCTTACTGTGGTCATTCAAAGGACTCTCATATGTTTAAACCAAGTTAGACTGGAAAAAATAACCCAGTTTTCCAATTGTATTTTGGGACAATTGGACTCCATTTTGAGACAGCCTGACCTTTACACCCACTGTCAACTGAAAGTCAGGTCATCTCCATGGTGTTGATAGTGTATGCCTCATTCCTTTCCTGGACAAGGAGCGTGGGGGTTAGCATAGGAGCAGGTTTGAGGAGTCAGCTCACCAGCATGGTGAGGGCCCTTTCTGCTCTACCTCCCGTGTAGACCAGAGGGTCGGGAGCTGCTTTCCTGCCACAGGTGGTGGCACACAGAGCTGAAGTGAAGGTGCACTGCTTGAGTGCTGGCACACCTGGAAAGCTGTTCCTCTGTTGGAGCCCTCTGTAGAGTACAGGTAGCAGGGAGCCACCAGCACAGACCTGTGGGCCCAGGCACACCCACACTGAATGTCCCTACCCTAGGCCTCCCCAGCAGCGGGCCACAAGGTGAGACGCTCTTTGTTTTCCGTCCCCATGTACTGTACACTGACAAGCTGTTGGCTCCAACCCGTACGTGTCCCCAGGAGGCTCACGAGTCTTGATATAAGACATGCATAATTGGCTTCAGTTTTTACAGACATTAACTTGTGTTTCAGAGCAGGAAACTGAGGCCAGTCCCTGCAGTACCCTGTGGGGACATCCCAGTCAGGTTGCATTGGGGGGGCATTGGGCTGCATTGGGCTGGTCAGTTCAGTGGAGAAGTTGAGCTGCTATGCTACAACTGACGATAGCTGGTGGGATTAAGACGACCACAGAGTGTAAGCCTTGATCCCTGACTTGAAAGGTAGAGCTCTACTGGGACTTCAGTAGGGAGTGCCCAAAGTGGCACCTGAATTTTCCCAGCTGTGTGTGATGAGAGCTCTGAGGGTTTAAATACTCCAGTGAGTCTCTAACGCACAGTGATAACAAAGACATTTCCTCATGTGGTCTCTGCTCATTGCCTACGTGCTGTGAGATTTTCCAGGTCAGCCTGCAATTTACTGTTGAGTCAAATCAACGGTCATGCATCCCAAGAAGATGGAAGAGATGTTGGCAGAATGTGCCAGTGGTTAAACATCATAGAGTGCTCACTTCAAGACAGCCAGCACACACTATGAATGTGGTCCTGGGACACAGCTCTCCAATGGTGCATTGCTGACCAGACGTTGTCTTGTGGTGAGACTGTTTTCATTTATTTGTAGCTTGCCTGGAAAAAGACAACAGAGCAGGAAGATAAGAAAACATTCTTTAGCTGGGGGCCGTGGCGCACACCTGTAATCCCAGTACTTTAGGGATTTTGTTATTATCTCTGAGTTTGAGGCCAGCCTGGTCTACAGAGTGAATTCCAGGACAGCCAACGCTATACAGAGAAACCCTATCTCGAAAAACTAAAAAGAAAAAGAAAAAAGAACTAAAGTTTTTTTGTTTTTGTTTTCCATTAGGCCAACATCCTCTGTTCTAGTTGGTATAATCAACCCCTGCGGATGCCCATACAAGCAGGAAAGACCCTGGGTTTCAATACTGGCTCCCACTTGGACCATAATTTAGGGCCCTTGTGCCTCGTTTCCCTCTCTGTCAGGTGAGGGTGGCACTAGAAGCAACCTCACATGGAGCAGTTGAGTTCTGTGAGTGGGATTGATAGTGGCTTCTGCAAATGGCAGCAGTACACATGGGCATGTCACAAGCACCGTGTGCTAACCCTTTGGGACAACTGAAGGGGCCTTGCTGCGGGGCATGGGAAAGGAGTTTCTGAAATTTTTCTGGAAGTGTTCTTGGAGCCTGTGGATAAAGCACAGGTAGGTGGACAAGAGAGGTGAAGAAGGTGTGCTTTCATGATGCCTGCAGGGATGTGTGGGCGTGGCCAGCAGAGCTTCAGTTGTTTACTCTTTCACCCAGTCCTTGACCTACTGCCTGTTCAAGGTAGAGGAGGCCAGACACAAAATAGAACAAAGAACGCCTGCACAGAAGCCACTGCAGACAGGAATCCCTTCCAGGGGTCATTCACCAGAATCACCAGAAACCACCAGCCTGCTGAGGGCAATAGGGTAGGATTGCCCTCTGCCTGCTAGGTTCACATTCTGGCCTTCCCACTTAATCCTCAGGAGTGTTGAGAGAGTGTATGCCTTACAGTATAGATATTCTGATACCTTGTCAGCTGTGGGCGCACAGAGCTGCTCAGGGCTCAGGGCTGCTGTGAGTTTAGAAGAATGTAGTGGTTTGAATGAAAATGGCCTCCATAGACTCTTAGGCTGTTAGGAAGTGTGGTCTTGTGGGAGGAAGTGTGTCACTAGGGTTGGGCTTTGAGGTCTTAGATACTCAAGCCAG
This sequence comes from Psammomys obesus, assembly GCF_907164565.1. Classification (NCBI taxonomy): domain Eukaryota; kingdom Metazoa; phylum Chordata; class Mammalia; order Rodentia; family Muridae; genus Psammomys; species Psammomys obesus. The sequence goes on along the minus strand of NW_026596134.1, from coordinate 1,818,884 downwards.
GTCCACTGTCTCACTCTCTTCCTGCTGTCTGCTGATTGGGGTGTAGAACTTTGAGCTACCTCTCCAGCAACTCTCCAGCAACTCCAGCCACCATGCCTCCCACCATGATGACAGTGTACTAAACCTTGAACTGTAAGCAACTATAAGTCGAATACCTTCCTTTATAAGACTTGCCGTGGTCATGGTGTCTCATCACAGCAATAGAAACCCTAACTAAGACAGAGAACTCAGGCCCTAGCAGTGGAGTGGAGCTCATAAACCCTTGCTGAGACCCATTTTCTCATACAGGGATGCAGAGCTGTCTCGAGAATGCATCCTCTCATCCTTGCTCTTCGCAGTTAGCCCACTCCTTCAGCTCCACCGTAGGTTTCTTTCTTATAGGACCTTGTCCTGATCCTTGTCTGGATCCCCAGAGTAGCTCCTGTTCTCCTTGTGGTGTGCTGTCCTCACACTTGGAATAACTTGTTCTTCAGTTGCATTCTTACTGGATGGCCTGTCACCATCAAAATGGTAAAGGTGTCATTAACATCCCTTTACATATAGTACATAGTTAGCATTCGCCAAATGATTTAGTGAATGAATAAGTTAATTAATGCAAAGTAAAAATCATTAGGAAACTGTGTGTTCAATGGTTTAACAGTTCAGGTCTTCTGAGCACATACTGGTTTTTAGGATACTGGGTGTCTGGGGTGAAAGCAACTTGTACAGGAGCTGGACATGCTTTCCATGTTGTGCTTTGTAATGAAAGCTGTGTTTATTCTCATAGTTTCTCAGCAGGGACCTGGAAGCTGTCATTCTTGATAGCAGATGTGCACAGTCCTCACAGGCAGCTTGAGCAGTAAAGATTGTGTGTCACTCTGTACATTTCATTTATTTCAGCATTTTCTCCTGGCTCAATCAGTTGTCCCAGCCATACCCCAATACAGACCACAAACCACCCAGCTTTAAGAAACAGGTCAGAAATCCAGAAATACCTAAAGAAGTTTGAAACATTTTTTAAGGATTAAAAAGAAATCTTCATGAATCCAAAGGCAGCTGCCTCTGCTGAGAAGTCTGTCTCCAGCGCCTTTGCTTCCGAGACTGGTAGCTTTTTAGAAAGACTGCAATGCAGCGCTTAGCAAAGCCCTGGTAATATGGAAGCTGCCCGCTCCCCTTCTGACTGCTGCCGCCGCCGGTGAGTTGCAGGAGGAGATGGTGGGTCTAATATGCCTCAGGACCCATGCTTCTGTGATTAGATGCAGCCAATTTGTGAGTGCCTTGGCTAGCACAGGCTTGTCCTGCAGCAGCTCTGAATTTCTGGTGCAGTGGGCTTTCCTCGGAATGTGAAACTGAAGATGCCTTTGCAGTTTGTGCCTGGTAATTTGATTTTCATCTATGAGTTCATATGGTGGGTTATACAAAGGTAAGGGACTTTAAAAATCATGCATTTTTATATATTTTAAGTACTTATGAATATTCCAAATCATAGTAGTAATTGGAATAGATCTCCACTGAATCTAAAATAAAACTTTGTATCTTATTAAAGACATTTGAAGAATTGTCTTATTTATCATGGACTAATGCCCTCTAATGAATTACTCATGATGTTCTTTGAAAAGGGTTTTCTTTTACTTTAGTTTTCTAATAAACAAGCTTACCTCTTAGAAATGTAGATACAGATTATAAGATTTGTTTCTTTTAGACAATGACAATTTCATTGATCTGGCTTAGGATATGTCATATCACCAGCCATACGATGATAGATGATAAAGTCCAGTTTCCTGAGTTCTTAATTTTTCCCCAGATAAAATCCTCAGAGATCATTTTCTCAAGTGTGGGGCTCCGTGCTCATGTATGGATGAGGTGGGTGCTACCTTCAGCTGGTCCTCTTTTTTTAGCTAAGAGGGAGGCTAAAGCCAAACTCAGATTGGTTTTGCTATAAATTGGTGACCCCAAAATGTATTAAATGCATCATGGTTGGTAATTTTATATGTCCAACACCAAGAAATATAATGTCAGGGTTACCATGGCAACTGCATGTATTCTGAAAAGCTTGTGAATGGGCTCTGAACCTCCTGGCATTTTAACTGAGATTCTCCAGCTGAGAGCCTGAATACATAATTAGTGTAAATAAATTCAGCTTTCTGTGGAAAGCACATCCTTTCTCTGTGCTCACCAGAGTTGACTACCCTTGCTCAGTTCTTTCTCTGGTAACATCTCCCTTGCCTTTTGGTTCCTGGCTACAAACTATAGTTGAAAGATTGTTTTCAGCCCCAAGTTGCGGAGCCATCTCACCACAATCAGCCAACAGAATTGGGCTGGCAGTGCCTGATAATTCCCCCATCCCAGATTGTAGTAGTGCCATGCCCTAGTGTGGTTGGTGCGCTGGTGGTGCTTTCTGTCCATCTGAAGAACTTCTTCCCAGAAGTTGCCAGGCTCCAAGGAGCCTGACTTCATGTTAGTTTGGAAGTTGTGGTGATTGGTTGGGGGAAGGAGGCCCAGTGATCAAGCTTGTGAAAATTATAGAGGAGGGCCCGTTGGCTTCATTATCAAAGGATTGTTGGCAGCATTCATAGCTAGTTCATTCCCCAAGCTGAGTGCGGTGGTGCACACGTGTAATCACAGCCTTGTGTGTTCAAGGCCAGCCTGTGAGTTCAAGGCCAGGCTGGTGTACATAGTGAGTTCCAAACCAGCCATACTGCAAAGAACTGTCAAACAACAAAAAGCAAAACAAACAGTCCTTCTTGTACATTTAAACCACATTTAATTTTTTTTTGGAGACAGGGTCTTGCTTTAAAGCCCCAGTGAGCTTCAACTTGTGTACACTGGTCTGGCCTGGAACTCAGAATTATATGGTGTAACTTTTAATTTAAAGGTAGGCTAGTCTTTGAGTTACCCATTAGTGGGTATATTGTGTGGCTTACCGTGGCCTCATTTGTCTAGTTCTATTCTTTATTTTCAGATGAGGAAACTGAGGTTCAAAAAAATTATCCACTTGGTTGAAGTCCAAAAGTAGATCAGAAACCTCCTGGCTTCTGGCTGTCTGCTCCCCTGAGGTTCACTTCCTGACAAAGTTTGCTCTCAGCTGATACTTTTGTTTTCCTTTTGTCAGAAGGGGGTCTTTCATAATGTCAGGTCGCTAACTTAGAGATCTCAATTTAAATTTTAAAAATTCCCACGTTTTTCTCTTGCATCGTTTATGGACTTCTGCTTGGTGTTTGGATACTGGTCCATCCGGGGGAAGGCCATGGCCTCTGCCCTATGTGCCGCTTGCTGCGATGAGAGCCATGAGCAGTTATGCCTGTCCAGATAAATTTTGGATTGAGGGGCTGGGGAGGGCTCAGTTGGTAAAGTGCTCACCATGCAAGCGTGAGGACTGAAGTCCGGATCCCCAGCCCCAGGTTTAAAAAGTGCTAGGGCTTGGGGTGAGGGGTGGAGACAGGAGAGTCCTCAGGGCTTGATGTTTAGTGAGTCTCCCCAGGCAGCAAGCTCCAGGTTAGTAAGAGATGGAGAATGAGAAAGGTGGACTAAGACCCCGTGTCAGCCTCCTCCCACGAAAACACACCCCCTCACAATTCGTCTCAGGACCTGTGTTCAGTCACTGTTGTGATACCACACTGACAAAGGCAGAATGGCATGATAGTAGGTTCAGTCTATTTATTGCAAAAGTAGTAAGAGGCTGCATTCTCAGAAGCTGAAATGCAAATTGATTTTCCAGCCAGATTGTGGTTAACCCTGGTTTTTAATTTTCTAGTGTTCAAAAAATTAAGATTTCAGAGGGTTGGAGAGATGGCTTAGTGGCTAAGAGCACTGATTGCTCTAGTAGAGAAGCTGGGTTCGGTTCCCCACTCACAGGGCAGCTCATACCCATCTGTAACTTCAGTTCCAGGGGATCCAGAGCACTCCATGGGCTCCAGGCTTACATATGGTACAGGTACATATATGCAGGTAAAACACTCATACACATAAAAAAATTCCAAAAGTAAGATTTTTATTGTAGGTAACTTTCTATTTATTTATTTATTTGTTTGTTTGTTTGTTTATTTATTTATTTATTTTTTAGATTAAAGACAGGGTCTCTCCATCCTGGTCATCCTAGAACTCACTGTGAAGACTGGGCCAGACTTAAACTCACAGAGGTGCCTGCCTCTGCCTCTCCAGTGCTGGGATTAAAGGCATGCACCACCACACCTCCTGGTTTCTTCTACTTAAAAAAAAAAAAAATAAGTTTTTGCTTTTTTAAAATTTTTTTTTCTTTGTGCGGGTGCTATGTGTAGATATGTATATACGGCTGATACTTACAGAGACTGGATTTCCTGGAACTGGAGTTATGGATGGCTATAAGCTGCCATGTTGGTGCTAGATACCAAACCCTGATCCTCTGAGAGAGCAGCAGGTGCTGTCAGTCACGGAGTCATCCCTTAAGTTCTTTCTCTGCTGCTGTGCTGTTACTCACTGAGCTATCTCATTGGCCCAAAGTGTGTTTTCAGTAGCATAAACTGTCCTGTTATACAGAGGTATCCAGGGTTGTTTTGTTCCTAGTTATTCAGAATCCTAATTAATTTTAGAACAGTTTTATTAGCCTAAAGTTATAAACTCTTAATTTAGTCAGCAGACAAATAAGAATGAAAGACCAGCATCATGGCACATTATCTTGAACTGTGGTCTATGCCTTGCCCTCTAGGCAGTTTTTCTTTGCCAGGTGTGCATGTACCTGTTTGACCTACTTTGTGCCCCTCAGTTCCCACACATACTTGTTTAAAAGATCACATCAGAAGCAGAAGTAAAGGCATGGCCCAAAGAGGAAAGGGCAATTTCTTTGAAAATGGCCATTTAATTAAATATTTGTGAGTCAGTTCTGTGTGTCTACCTCTATAAGACCGGTTCTAGCATTAGAGGCTTATTTTCCACTAAAAATCAATTCAGAAGCAAATAATCTTATTAAGATTATTTTTTTGTTTCGAAGAAGAAAATACAATAATTAAAGGATAGCATCTTTACTTATAAAAATAGAGATAAGAGCCAGGCATGATGGTGTGCACCTTTAACCTCAGTATTTAGGAGGCAGAGTCAGGTAGATATCTGTTGGTTTGAGGTGAGCTTGGCCTAGCTAGTGAGTTCCAGGTCAGCCAGGACTACATAGTAACACCTTGTCTCAAAGCATACTGGGCAATCCCTGTAATGGCAGATAGAGACCAGCCTAGTCTACACAGTGAGTTCCAGGGCACAGGGCTACAGAGTGAGACCCTGTCTTGAAAAAACAAACAAAATCAGAGAGAAAAGGGTCGCATTCAACAAGGAATTTTAACTTTTCATATTCAGATAAGCCCTACATGTGTTAGAGAATAATGCTTCACAAGCAGATTCATGGATTCCACATTTTTGAAAGAGTCTAGACCCTCAGGTTGGTGAACACATCCTTTTTGTGTTCTCCTCAGTTGGTATCTTATGTTCAGCTAGGATGTCTGTTTTCCATAGAGAAAAAAGGCCATAAGGATCACAGCAGCCATTCCCATAACAAAACATGGGTTCACAAAAGGAAAGCACGGGACGTTGACCGGGGTCAAGAAGATGGCCCAACAGGTGCCAAACCTGAGGAGCTGAGTTTGTTTACTAGAACCTAGGTGGGGGAAAGCGAGAACTGACTCACACAGCTAGTCTTCTGATGTTCAGGCACACACAGTGGCACGTGTGTGCACACCGGAACATAAACCTCCTAAACACTTTCACAAGAAATGGACAGGAAAATTTCAAGACAGGGTTTCTCAGTGTAGCCCTGGCTATCTTGGAACTCACTCCATAGGCTAGGCTAGACTCGACCTCACAGAGGCTGGCCTCTGCCTCCCAAGTGTTAGGATTACAGGTCCACGGGAGACATCAGGGATCAAGAGTCAAGCTGAGCATGGTGGTTTATGCCTTTAATCCCAGTACTAGGGAGGTTGAAGCTTGGCTTAGACTTTGAGACTACAGAATAAGCCCCAGGCAAGTCTGGCAACCCCAGCATCTGGGAGGCTAAGGTAGGATTATTACAGGTCAGGACCAGTCTGTACTACATACATAGTGAGCTCGTCTGGGTTGCAGAGTGAGACCACGTATCAAAGGGGAAAAAATTGAGACCCAAAGCCTCCAGGAAAGTCACCTTAGTCTTGTAGGCTAGACTGGCTTCAGGTTTATAATCATGTTGCCTGTGATACTTTCTTTTATTTTTAATATATAGCTTAGGAAATAATGGACAGTGTGTAGACAAGAACAAAGGCCTTGGTCTTGGTCAGGAAATTGAAGAAAACCCAAGGAGGCCTGTGTATGCAGATTCCGCTTGTCCTCTGTGTGTATCACCGTCTCCTCCTGCCTGGGGACACTCAGGAGTGTCTTAGGACCTGCTATCACATGAAGTAGATTTGGAACAGAAATGGGGGTTTAAAGTAATGTTTATAATTGATGTGCCCTGCCTTGGGGAAGAAAAATTGTAGTTTCTGTGAGTCATTGTTGGGGAGAAAGGGCAGATGACAAGACTTGCTTTTGAGGCTTGTTTCTAGGGCTCTTGGCCTGTGTTTTTCAGGTTCAGAGGACTCAGCAGATCAGAGAACCAGACTTTGGATTGTCTTTTCATTTGTTTTGTTTTGAGACAGGGTTTCTCTTGTAGCCCTGGCTGTCCTGGAACTCGTTCTGTAGACCAGGTTGACCTTGAAATCACAGAGATCCACCTGTCTCTGCCTCCCAAGTGCTGGGATTAAAGGTGTGTGCCACTGCTGCCCGGCCCAAAACTTGTTGGTTTTTTTTTTTTAAGTTGCAACATTTTTTAGTAATTTGTACCACAGCATTAAAACCATGTCTGTACTTACCAGGATGAGTTAAAATATTGTGAAAGTGTTAATGTGATATCCAGTTTGTCACACCATGTAAAGTTGCCTCTCTTATATTCCAGACTGTACAAAACAGTCAAATCCAGGTGATGGTCTTGGTGTGTACCTCCTGGCCATCCTGCCTGGCCCAAGACTATGTGTGCCTGTATGCAGATCTCCTACCCTCCCACCCTTCTTCCCTCCCTCCCTTTCTTCCTTCCTTTTTCTCTTTCCTTCCCTCTTTCTTTCTCTTATCATATCTATCTATCTATCCATCCATCCATCCATCCACCCACCCACCCACCCACCCACCCACCCACCCTTTCATCCATCCATCCATCCTGGAACTTGCTCTGTAGACCATGCTGGCCTGGAACTCAGAGATCCACTTGCCTCTGCCTTCCACAGTACTGGGGTTAAAGGCATGTGTCAACACAACCCATGAATGTCTTTTCTTTTAGACCTAGTTGTAGGTCCCACTGCCCAGAATACAGGAGATGTGCTTGGCTTGGGACCTTATCTTAGAACCTGTGATTCCTCAACAGTGCTTTCCTCTTTCTGAAGATAGTATTGTTACCATCATCATCATCATGGTCAGTGTGACCACTAGAGCAGCTGTCTTTAAACTTGTTTAATTGTTTCCTACTTTCAAGTTTGCTCATCTAAAATACTGTTGGTAATATCAACTTAGAGCAAGTTTTTGATACATGGTTTGTTTAAGAACATCTTTAATCCCAGCCCTTGGGACAAGGTGGAGGGCATCAGCCTGGTCTATGTAGAAATAGTTCCAGGGCAGCCAAGGCTACAGAGTGGGACCCTGACTCAAAAAAGGCACCTGGTGCCCCTCACTAGTACATTGTCCTGAGCCTTATGTTGGGTCCCTCCAGCATTGCCACCACAGAGAAGGTGGCTCAAAGAAGGCCAGACTCAGGCGCATGAAGGTTTCCCTGGCAGTTGCAGATGCAAAGCAGTTCTATCTGCAGAATGTTCAACATGACCCTCTGTTGACTGAAATGTCTTCTTATGTAAATCCTGTTAGCCCAGAAAATCTGCTTCTTTGTGTAGTCACATTTTTCAGAGGTTTTTCAAAGCACTTTTCAGAGTCAAGTGAATATTCAAGAGAATAAATCTGAAGTCTGTAGGAAATGCTTGGCCTATAATCTTGTCAGTTTTTATCATCTACCTCTCTGAATGTTCATGGATTTCTGTTTGACAAGGTTTAACTTCTTTGTTTGTTTTTAAGACAGGGTCTTGGTAGCCCTGGCTGTTCTGGAACTTACTATGTAGCCCAGACTAGCCTTGAACTTAGAGATCTGCCTGCCTCTGCCTCCCCAAGTGCTGGGATTAAAGGCCAGGTTTATTTACACTGGCTGCAACATACAATAAAACAGCAAACAAAAAAGTTTAAAAAAGTCAAGAAAAGCAACTATACATCACCTTTAATAAAGGTGATTTAAAAATACCATTTTATATCATGTGGTCATTTGACATAGAAGTTTCATTTTGTGCTTGGAAAAGATGAGGGGTGTCCTTCCTTTTTTTTCTTGTTTGTTTTATGAAGAGGTGCTGGGAGAGATGGGGTGGTTTGTGCAGACATGTATGCCCATGTATGGCCAAGTGGAAGCCAGAGTAAGATGTTGGGTGTCGTCCTCTCTGCTTTATTCCCTGGAGACAGGGTCTTTTGCTGGACCTTAAACTGTATTTTTAGCCAGACTGGCTGGCCAGCAGTCTCCAGAGTTTGCCAATGGTAGGTGTGAGTTGCAGGCATGTATGGCCATACCCAACTATTTATGTGGATACTGGAGATTCAAACCCAGATTTTCATGCTGGTATAGCAAACAGTCTTACCCATTGAGCCATCTGCCCAGCCATGAGAAGTAACCTTTCAGCAAACACATTTTCTAAGCTTAAGAGTATAACCTCCCCAATTCACCCAGTCATTTATGAGTCGCTGTGTACATGTCCTACACTTACACACACCTACCTAGATGATATAAAACTCATGCTTTCTGAAATGTGATATCTAATACTTTTCTTTCTCTCTTTTTCTTCCCCAAGGCAGGGTTTTTCTGGGTTGCCTTGGCTATTCTGGACTAGCTTTGTAGACCATGCCTGTCTTGAACTTACAGAGATTGCCTGCTTCTGCCTTTAAGAGTGCTGGGACTGTTGTCGTGTGCCACTGTGCCCGACACATTGACTTTTTCTTACTCCATTTACCTGTGTGTATTATTTTCAAATCTGAGGATTAGGGAGCTGGAGAGATGGCTCAGAGGTTAAGAGCACTGGCTGCTTTTCCAAAGGTCCTGAGTTCAGTTCCTAGTACCCATATGGTGGCTCACAACCATCTATAATGAGATCTAGTGCCCTCTTCTGACCTGCAGCTGTACATGCAGGCAGAACACTGAATACATATTAAATAAATAAATCTTTTTTTTTTTTTTAATCTGAGGATTAGAGAAAATGGTTAATTTCTGTATATACTTTAGTTATGCTACATGTCTTCTTTGTGAGCTCTATACCTATAGCTCTATGCATAGGAGTCATTGCTCTGTATTGTATCTTCCTTTGGTAGTTTTCATGTTGTACATCTGGGAACTGGGCTGTCCCCCTTCTTGGCCAATCAGTTGTTGAATACAGGACCTCTGTCCTTACTCTCTTCTTTATAGTGTCTCCAACATGGACAGACACTCATTATATTTTAGGGTGATGTGAGGTCTATGTTAACACTTTCCTTTATAATATTTTCTCAGAGGTTTTTAGGTCCAACCAAGAAATCTTTTTTCCATGACTAACTTTACTGGTTTTTCAAATTATTGATTACTTCTGTTTTCTTCCTCATTGGAATAAATGACTTTTTATGTCCTGTGCAAGTCCTTCCTCGTTACTCTTCTCTTGGATTTGCATTCAAATACAGAGTTGAAGAGGATGAGGTAGTTTTTAAAAACTAGTAAAACCTGCCCAGAGCATTTGGCATTCTGATTTATAGGCAGTCCTTTTAAGTTTTGTTTTCCTCTAAATACTAGACCAAGTAAAAAGTATTGGCATTCAAAAAAAAAAAAAAATAGTGGGTGCTGGGTTTCCTGCTGGTGCCTGGCTTGCCAGGGTGGGCCTGGCCATGCCACACTGCCTATTGTGCCTTTTGTCTTCCAGGGAAGCCTGCTGCGCCAGGTCTTTCCTAGACTTGCTTAGTAACTGTCTAAACTGTCTTCAACCTTTTTCCCTCATACTTTTCCAACAAAATTTAACTTAGCTATTTTATTTGTATAAAGGAGTGCTGACAGAATATTTGAAAACATCTTTTGCATTGTGCCTTGGAAAAGGAATAAATAATGTAGAAAATATGTGGGAACTGAGTGAGAGTTCCTTGGTTCTTATTTAGATAGATGACTTTTTTTTTTTTTTTTTTTTTGCCTACTAAATGCTTTTCAGTGGAATTAGGAGATGGGACTATTTGGGAGAGGAGATGGTTGATTTCAGAACTTTAGTTATTCTGTAAAACCAATACAGTAAGTTTTTCAGTTTCTTTGCTTATATTTGAACTGATGAGACTAGGCATTGAGACGTCACAGTCAGTAATGCGTGATGTGAGTGCCAGGTGGCTGCTTGCTGTTTCTCATAGTCTGAGGTAAATTATGCCTCTGGTGGTTTATTAAGTGTGGCCCCATATGCTCATAATGCTTATGTGAATGCTTTAGTCACCAGGGAGTGGCACATTGGAAAGAATTGTCAGAATTTCTTGTTGGAGGAAGTATGTCACTAGGGGTGGGCTTTAAGGTCTCTCTTCCTTCTCCCCTCCCACTCTCTTTCTCTCTCTCCGTCCCTCTCCCTACCTCTCTCTTCCTGTCTTTCTCTCTCCTCTGCGATGCTCCCCATCATCATGATAAAGGACTTACCTGAAACTGTAGGCAGGCCCGCAGATTTTTGTTAATTAAGTGCTTTTAAGAGTGTGGGGCTCAGAGGTTAAGAGCACTGACTGTTCTTCCAGAGATCCTGAGTTCAATTCCCAGCAACCACACGGTGGCTCATAACCATCTATAATGAGATCTGGTGCCCTCTTCTGGCCAGCTGGCCCATGTGCAGGCAGGATACTGTATAAATAATAAATATATCTTAAAAAAAAAAAAGTTGTGTGGTCATGATATCTTCTCATGGCAATAGAACAGTGACTAAGATGTTACCTAAATCCCACCTGACTGCATTTTGCTTTATTTACAGCCATGCTTGTGTGCCTATATTTCATGGTTATAGGAAAGTTTAAATTCTCTTAGTAATACCCTGCCTGCAAAGTGCTTTTTAAAACTAATTTATATCTGTTTGATAATTGCCTTTGATAGGGTGGAAACATGCGCACATATATGTGACCATTGGCTGCAAAGAATAGGAGCATTCTTTATCCAAGACATCAGTAAGAAGAAAAACACTGATGATTCCTGTTGCCATTGGTCTTGATTCTGCTTAATGGGAGAATTATTTCTGGACACTTCCTGTTTGCCCTATGATGGAATAACAGGGACTAGTTCACTTCCAGGTCCAGGGAGGCAAATAGAATAGAATTTAAGGGGACACCAAAACGTTAGTAATTAAAATTAATGACATTTTAATGTAATACGTAAAAAAATAAAATTAAATGAAATCTGTGTTGAAAAATAAGCATTTTAGATAAAGATAATATTAGTTTTGATTTTTTTTTTCTCAAATAGTACTGTGACTGGTATTGTATATAAAATTTTGGTATGTTGTTCCTTAGGGCCTTCCGCATTTATTTTGATGTTCTCTGTTACTATCCTTTTTACATATTCCCTTAAAATTTGTGCCTGAGGCAAGTCTTCTACTTCACCCAAATCCAGAACAGGCCATCTTAAACAACTTAGAAACCAGTCAGACTGTGAGAGACAATAGCTTTTAGATATTTGTACAGGGCAGACTAGGACAGTGTCCCCTGAAATGGAACCATGTGAATGCACTCTGTCGTACCTCGCTCACTCCCCAGAGCCAGCACTGTGTTTTCCTTTGTAAAGGGCATGGAGCAAGAACAAACATCCTGGGCTTGTCAAACCTCTTGGTTTCTGTCTTGACCATTCTTCCATCACTTGTGCTTCCTCTTTGACAGCAAGAATGTAAATGAACAAGTGTAGATTTGTTCCAACTAACCTTCATTAGAAAAGCAGCAGCAGAATGAGTCTGACCTTTGGGTAGCTTTTACCAGATTCAGGGTCAGTGTCCACACTTCAGGTGACGGATGGGAGAAGCCAGAGTCCTCCTGTCTCAGCAAAGTGGGAAGAGGGTTAGAACTACAGGGCTGCACAGTGACCCTGAAGTCTTGCCTGATTACCACACGCAGCCGACATACCTCAGAGCCAGAAAGAGCAGACCATCATAACAGGCGCTAGTTAAATCCTTTAAGGACTGCCTTTTCACTGTTAGTGGGGTACAGAGCAGCTTTTCACCTAGGGCAGTGGGTAGCTAGCTCAGAAAGATATAATCTGTAGGGCGCTTTAGCTGTGAAGTAAGTTGCTTCAGGTTTTCTCTAGCCACCTCTATGAGGTAATTTATCTGTATTCTAAGAACAAAGCCCAGGAACTTAAAAAGATATGTGGTAACGGCTGGGGCTGGCACAGTGGGAGAAAAAGTGCTTCATGTGGAAAGGGCTCCAAGTTTGATTCCCACCACCACAGAAAAACTCAACAAAAACAAAGGAACAGCTCATTGTATTAGAGAAAGCAGCAAGTTTCATAGTACTAGGAAAGGGGTGTAGCTCAATGGTGGAGTGCTTGACCAGTGTGCATGAGGCCCAGTGTTCAATCTCTGTCACTCCAGGGGAGAGGATCGTACAGTCAGATCTAGGATTTAGTAGTGTATGGAAGCGTTTGGTGGGATCTGGAGAGATGGCTCAGTGACGTAAGAGCAGTGGCTGCTCTTTGAGAGGACTGGAGACGTCCCAGGCACTGTGTCAGGTAGCTCACGAGTACCTGTGAGTCTGGCTCCAGGGGATCCTCTGTGTGTAACAGGGATGTACGTGGTATACATGTATACATAAGGTAAATCATGCACACACATAAAGTAAAGGTTTTTGCTTTTGTTTTTTGTTTGTTTGTTTTTTAGAAAAAAAAAGGACTGATCTTAAGCACTTATTAGAAATGCTATTTTATAAGGGAACTAAGGTAATTTGAACAGCGTTTATCTGGTCAGATCTTTTGTAAGGCAGAAGACTTATGTGTGAAATACTGAAAGAAAACCAAAACCTTAATTCCAAATCTTAACTTCAAGTTTTGCACCTGGCAAAAAGATCTTTCTAAAATGAAGAGAGGGATTTTTAGTCCAGGAAAAATTAACAAAGGACCTGGGACTCAGGACATATCTTAGTTATAGCACACACAGCCCAAGAAGAAAAAAAAAACAAAAAAACAAAAATTCTGTCTGGCATGGTACCCATAACCTGAGCACAGAAGAGTCTGAGGCAGGAGGATTGCAAGTTCAAGGCCAACTGGGGCTACATAGTGAGACACTATCTTAAAAACAAAAACAAATAAGAAACCCCAACAACTGTAAAGAAAGACTAACACTATTGCCAGCAGAATTACTCTACAAAAAATACCAAGGAACATTCAGGTAGAAAGATAAGACAATGTGGAAGCTTTTGTAAGAGAATGGTAGGAACCCAAAAAAGTCCAGAAAGGGTTTGATTCGCCTTTAATCCCAGCACTCAGAAGGCTGAGACAGGCCGATCTCTATGAGTTCAGGCCAGCCTGGTCTACAGAGTGAGTTCCAGGACAGATAGGGCTACACAGCGTAATCCTGCCTCGAAAAAACAAAAAGAAAATTACTATTTAAGATGAAAAATAATGTATTTTGGAACTTCTAACACTTGTAGAGGTAAAATAAGTGATGACACAGAAGATGGAGGGAAGAAGATCCAAGTATAGAGTTCATAAGGTTTTGCTTTTTGAGACAGTTTCCATGTATCTTAGACTGACATGGAGTCTGTGATCTCAGCTTCTTGAACACTGGGATTAGAGGCATGTGCCCCTATGCCTAGCTGTAGAACTATTAAGGCTCTATACTGTGAAAAGTTGAAGATGCATGTTATTATCATGGAAATATTTCTTCAGGGAAAAAAAATCATTAATTGCCAACATCAGAAATATAAAATGGGACACCACCATAGATCACATGCCAAAGAATGAGAATACAAATATCTTTATGCCAACAGTTTGACAAATGTATATAATCTGTATATTTATTAATTTGAAAGCGTATATTTAGGGCTAGTACGATAGCACAGCTTACAAAGACTGAGGACCTCAGAATTCAGTCTCTGGTGCTCACGTGGTGGAAGTAGACAGCCAGCTCTGCAGGTGTCTTCCGACTCCCACACACGATCCTTGGCACATGTGCGTCCACACACACACTAAATAAATGTAATTTAAATGTTTTGATGAAGAACTTGGCCAGGAGCCTTTAATTCCAGCACTCAGGGAGGCAGAGGCAGGAGGATCTCTGTGAGTTCGATGCCAGCCTGGTCTGCAGAGCAAGTCTAGGACAGCCAGGGCTACACAGAGAAACCCTGTCTTGAAAAACAAACAAACAAACAAAAAAACAAAACTTAATTTTATTGAAATTACCTGAAAGAAGACTATGTACACAATGTTTTACTGGTTGTATTATATAAAATGTTTAAGAGAAAGAATATGGGGACTGGAGATCTGGCTTAGTTGTTAGAGCATTTGTTACTCTTGCAGAGGACCTGGGTTCACTTTCAACACCCACCCGGTGCCTCATGACCATCTATAACTCAGATTCTAGGGGAGCTAATGTCCTCTTCAGACCTCTGTAGGTATCAAGCATGCACATAATGCCCATATATACATGCAGGCAAAACATTTATAAACGTAAACTAAATCTAAGGAGAGAAAAATATTAACTAGACAAAAGCTTTTTTCAAAAAATAGAATAGAAATGTTTTCTAATAAATTCTGCAAAGCTGGCACTGTCCTAATTATAAGACCAGACAAGACATAGTGAAGACAAATTTCCATGACAGATCTGTAAAACACACACACAAAACAAAACAAAACAAAACAAAACAAAAAAAACCCCATTCATTTGGCAAATCAAATCTACATAGCAACAGATAAAAAGGTTATTCCATAATGGCCAGGAGAAGTTTATCTTAGGAATGAAAGGTTAGTTTAAAACTGAAAAATTGATTGTGACCAACTGGAGTAATAGAGTAAAAGAGAAAAGTCACAGTGATGTAGAAATGGAAAATAGAAAACACAGAAGGCAGAAGACAGATAAAATATGCCTTGCATGTCAGTAAAGAGGGAGAGGAAAGGAGGGATCTGGGTGGGTACTGAGGTGTCTTGAAATGGTCGTGGTTAAATGTTCATGTCATGAAAGGTGTCAGGCTGAAGGCAGGAGGATCAGGAGTTCAAGTTCATTCTCAGCTACATAGTTGAGGTTGACATCAATGTGGACTACAGAAAACCCTGTCTCAGGAGCTGAAAAGATGGCTCAGTGAAAAAGAGCACTGTCTGCTCCACCAGAGATCCTGAGTTCAAGTCCCAACAACGACTTGGTTGGTTCACAACCATCTGTACTAGAATCTGATGCCCTCTTCTGGCATGCAGGTATACATGCAGATAGAATACTCAAAAATAAATAAATTCTTAAAGAATTTAAAAAAAAAACCTATCTCAGACAATACAAAAGTTCAGTATTAGAGATAGACGACTGTCATAGTTTCAAGTAATAACTCAAATGAAAGAGACTACTTAACCTCTGTGACTAAGAAACAGGGGCAGGAATGGCAACTAATCAAAAAAAAAAAGCAGCAGAGCCCTGTGTAAAAAGAGCGGATTGAAACCCAAATATGAGCAGTCATTGCTGGTGTAAATGGATTAAGGGTTCTAATTAAAATACAGAAGTATTAAATTGGGATTTTAAGAAATTTAGTCAGTTGTGCTCAACTAGGGACCCTTCTAGGGCATAAGAATTCAGAATGTGAAAATCAAAATCAAGGAAAACACACTATGCAAACACTAACCAGATGCACAACTGTAGAAAGTGAAGTAAAATGCACACCCTGGCAGACACTACCGTGAGTGAGGGTGTCACCATCTCAGCAGCTTCTTGATGCGCTCATTTCCTGTCACATGGAGGTCCTGTGGGGGCGGGGGTGTGAGGGCAGGTTTGCCGTAGAAAGCGTGTGGGGATCAGAAGACAACTTGGCTTGTTTCTCTCCTTCAGCCTTTGCATAGGTCCCCGGGATCACAACTACGGTTATCAGGCTTGCACCTTGAGTGCCTTTATTTACCCTGTGCCTTCTCACCAACCCAGTTCAGTTTTTTCTGCCTCTCCATTTTACCATCTTTTAGAACCTTTGCATGCTCTGCGGGATCGCCTCACCTGGGGAAGAGGGCAGAGAAATCTACGTAGTTTAGGCCAGGCCTGAACATGGCATACATTGCTTATGCTTATATTTCACTAGCTTATATTTCACAGAACTTGGCTAATGAACCAACAGGACTGTGGGTGGGCTTGTATCTGTGTGCCAGAAGGCTGAGGGATTACTTGAGGCCTTATTAAGCTTTCCAGTTTGTAATGCTAAAAGTTTCATTTAGAGCAAAACAAATTATAAATGTGGATAAACCTAACAGCATAATTTCAGAATGGACAAGTAGACACTGAAATCAGTTCTAAGAAATCTGGGCACATTCCTAATCATGATAAAGATTTTGCTTTATCATGATAGAACAAGTAAACAAAGTAAATGTAACTAGCATCTAAATCTCTGGTTTGATGTTACGTATATATCTTTTTTTAAAAGCACCATAGTTATCTTTCAAATATGAAAAAATATTTATAAGAACTGGCCAGTCTTGCAGTTCAAATCAGTGTCAGTACATTTCAAAGCACTGTTGTAATACATATTGTAACATATGACCTCTGTGAAGTTATAAATCAGGAATAAGAAGGTAATTGTAAAATACTAAAAGTTTAAGAACAAACTTTTGTGGGGCATGACGGTACACACCTGTCATGCCACTACTTGGGAAGCAGGAGGAGAAGATTGCTGCAAGTCTCTGGTCAGCCTCATCTGCACAGTCAATTCTAGGCAAGCCGGGCCCACGTAGTGAGGCTCATTTCAAAAATAAATAATGTTTTCACATAACTCATGGTTAAAGAGCATTAGTGGAAGCTAGAAGATATTTTAGGTAGACTGCATTAAATTAAAACTGCATATTGCAGTTTTAACATTAGGTAGGCCATCCGTGCCTACTCCAGCCAGGTTAGGCTCTTTCCTGCATGGTCCTCTGGGTTCTCTTTGTTCTCAAGGCAACATTTTACCCAGGGTTGGCTGAACACACTGTCAACTGCAGGCTTCTTTATGTTATGTTCAAGTCCTGTGGGAAACAGTCTCTTTAAGTAAAAACTCCATAAATTTTAACTTAGGCCATGTTCAGAGAGTGGGCAGACAAGTACCTTTGTAGGCCCAAAGCCTGGAAACTGGTGCCCAGAGTGGGAAGTCAAGTTTGGTGATATATTGGGGTGCAAGAACCTGAACATCCTTAGTTGTAGAATTAAATTTCTATGCAGTGATCACCAGGTGTAAGTTATTATAAAATTTATTCAAATAACCTAAACTTTGTGTTAAGAATTCATAAGAAGGGGCTGGAGAGATGGCTCAGAGGTTAAGAGCACTGTCTGCTCTTCCAGAGGTCCTCAGTTCAATTCCCAGTAACCGCCTGGTGGTTCACAACCATCTATAATGAAATCTGGTACCCTCTTCTGGTATGCAGCTGTACATGCAGATAAAACATTGCATAATAAACAAACAAACAAATAAATAAATAAATAAATAAATAGATCTTTTTTAAGAAAAGGATTCATAAGGATACCATTGTTTCGTTAGAAGGATTAATACACTGATTAGTTGGAAAAATGAACAACAAATCCTTTCATGTTCTTCTAGGAGTGCAAATTATTATAGCTGCCTTGAGAAATGCTTGGCTTTCTGTAGAAGATGTTGAATTATGGACTTGCCTGATACAGAACTCACTCTTCTAAATGTATGTGTGCACCAGAGAAATATGTAGCTATGTGTTTGAAGTAGATGTAGCAGAGAGGTCTTACGGGGCTCATATTTTCTCTGAAGCAGGGACTTTGGACCAAGGACTGGGTAGCTAAGCTGTGTATCCATACCCCAGTATTATATGATATTGGAAACAAATCATAGCTGCAGCAATAAAAACAAAATGAGAATATATGCAGCACAGTTAGGGGTGGTGGCTTTTAATCCCAGTACTTGGGAAGCAGAGACAGGCAGATCTCTTTAAGATTGAGACCAGTCTGGTGTACATACACAAAATATAATTCTATTTGTATAAAATTCGGTAGCAAGCAAAAATAAAGAAAGAAAACCCCAATAGGGTTGTTCAGCTGGGTTTTAACTGTATTAAGAAAAGCAAAGAAATACAACCATGAAAGTTAAGATAGTGGTTTCTTAGAGGATGCAAAAGCATTGAGATCAGAGCAAGGTATTCAGTATTTCTGGAGTTCTGGCAACGCTCCATTCTTGGCTAGGGTTGTAGCTAGGCTTTCTGTGTAATCACCATAGCAACACCATGTGGATGTTCTCAGAACTTTGCTGTCTGTAATAGTTTAGCATAAAAAGGATTCAAAGGAAAAATGAACCTGACTTTATAATGCATGCTGTGATTTTTAAAGTGTAGAAAAATTATAGTACATGTGTGTATAGAATGGTTAAAAATACTTACCTTGAGCTTCATCATTTTATAAGAATGTATGCTTTGAAATTCTGCTTTTAAAGCTTTAACATTTTCCAGATGAGAGCTGACCAGGCCTTCCTCTTGATTCCAGGTACAGGGTCCCCATTACTTGAAGGATAAGGCTGGCACTGCTCCAACGGCTTTGTGGAAGCTTCTCCCTCACTCCTGAGCTTTCCTAGACCACCTTACAGCGTATGACACAGGTATGCTGCTAGGAATTTTTAATATGGTCAGGCTTCTTTCTACCCATTTCTCCCTTCTTTCTATCTTATACAAAGCTGCTACCTTCTTAGCTTTGTATAAGATAATGTAGATACAGAACATGCTGAACATGGTTTTCAGCCATAGTGATTTCAGTCTTAGGCAGTTGTGTTGAGGGACTGCAGATGTGCCCCTTATTTGCTTTGTGCTTGACCATATCTTCCAGCTTTCTTTTCTTTCTTTCTTTTTTTTTTTTTTTTAAGATTTATTGTGTGTGTGTATGGGTGTGTGCAAGCGCGTATACATGCCTGTATGTGTGTGTGTTCTGGGGTTTGTGTGTCAGAGTGCAGGACATCTGTGGGGTCCAGAAGAGGATGAAAGGTCCAGTGAAGCTGGAAGTACAGGCACTTGTGAGCCACATGATGAAGTCCTGAGACCCAAACTCAGGACCTCTATAAAAGAGGTCTAGCTCCTAACCACTGGACCATCTCTGAAGCCCTCTTTCAGTTTTTTAAAGCCAGCATTACACTGTGATCACAATGGCCAGGGCCTCTGGGACTCAGGAATGATTTAATAACTTTCAAAAACAAGAACAGCCATGTTGCCTTGCCAGCTCTTACTGCTGCATCCCACTCCAGAAGAATGCCTCCTATCCACCTGCTGGCCACTGTGCCACGAGGGGACTATGCCTTTGGCTCTTTAGCCATCTTTATCTAGGGACTTGAAAGAGGAAAAAATAACACTTTTAATCTCTAATCTGTGATTATGACATTTTACACTTGGAATGAAGAATCTATAAAATGTTATAGCATTAAGATTAAATAAAGGGGGGGGGGGGTTGAGGTATTTGCAAAATGAGAGTTAATACATGGCTACTTTTGATCAGTTAAAAAGTAGCCAGAAGCCAGGTGTGGTGGTGCATGCCTTTAATCCTAACACTCAGGAAGCAGAGGCGGGTAGATCTCTGGGTTGCAGGGCAGCAGGGCAGCCTGGTCTACAAATCCAGTCCAGGACAGCCAGGCCTTTGTTACACAGAGAAACCATGTCTCGGACCACCCCCCCCCCCAAAAAAAAAAAAAAAAAAAAAAGAAAAGTAGCAAGAGAACTGTCACTTAAGTTTCATTTCTGATTGCAGTGTCCTCACAGTGCCACTCATCCCTACAGCTAACAGTTCTCTCAGTTTGTGAAGTAGGGCTAGTAGCCAGTGAATCTCCTTATTCATTATAGTCTTTCCCACCCAGTTCCCCTGGACATTGTGTGCTGTAAAGTTTAGGCTGATTGTCCTGCGGCCAGCGCTTTCCCTGCCTGGCTTTGGCCATTGGCACTGAACATGTGGCAGGTGGGTACATGTGGAGGCTGGCCCCTGGCTTCCTGTGCACACTCAGTGTTGGTGTGTGTCCTTGTCAGCAGCCGCGGCTCTGCTCAGTCGCTAGAGCCTGCAGAGTGCTACTGTTCTAACTTTGTCATGCATTCTTCCTTGAGTAACTGAAATGTTTCTGTATTATTGTATCAGTATTTGCTTACCCTAAAGGACAGTTCAAATAGGAAAATTAGATAAACACATGCCTGAGCGTTTATTTCTATAAGTTTTCAAGTTCTCAGCCATATGGTTCTACCATCACTTGGGTTATGACCAGTTGTTACTCACAAATTGAATTGTGTTTCAGGTGTTCTTAGAGATGGTCAACACCACTTCTGGCCAGCACAGCCTCCTGACTGCTAGCTACCGTGTTTGGCCTGTGGCAAAGCTTGTCCTTCTTGCTTTCTGGTCTTGTAGGTGTTCTCTACTCATCTTGAACCTTCTTTGCTGCCACCTGCAACTGTTTATCTCAGCAGTTCTGGCTTATTTTGTGGGAAGTGGGATCTTGAGGCCTTAGGACTCTTGCCGCTGTGGGCACTCCGATGTGGGAGCTTGCAGCCGTGGTCACATGCCACTATGTGCTCCCACTGATGCGCCTGCTAAGCCTCTCTGATCCTGGGGACCACATGTGTTCAGTCTTCACTTGAGATTTAGGAGTGTTTGAGTTTTATTTCTTTGATTTTATATTTATCTTTTCTTTTTCTCTTATGCTGACAATCTTGGTTCCTAACAGATTTAGCATATTCCCTCAGTTGTTTTAACCTGTACAAGTATATGGTTCTTTCAAATAACAATACCAACAAATCACCAACACGATGCTACCAACATAGGTTTTCTGCAGTTCTTTGTATCTTTGGACTGCCAAACAGCTGCCTTTTTAAATTTTTTGAATCATGTGGTGTTTGAATGAAAATGGCCCCATGGACTCCTATATCTGAACGCTTGCTCTCCAGTTGGTGGAACTGTTTGGGAAGGATTAGGAGGTATGGCTTTATTGGGGGAGGTTTGTCACTGGGAATGGACTCTCATTATGACTATCTCTCATTGTCTCTTTTCCTATCTGTCTCTCTCTACTGTTTATGGGCTGAGCTGTGAGCTCTCTGCTACTACTCCAGTACCATGCGTGCCCACATTGGTGGGCATCCTCCCGTTGTGATGGTCATGGACTCACCCTCTGAAATGAACTATTTCTTCTCCTCGGCTCTGGTCTTTTGTCATAGCAATGGAGAACCTAACTAAGACAGGCCATTCCCTGCAGTGCCATCAACTGGTCTCACCGGCAGACGCACTTGTTTCACTATTTTTAGAGCAAGAGTTCTTTCTCATTTTACTTGTTTTGTGGCTTTATAAAACTTTTTTATGAGTCCAAGTCACAGTTAAATACTTTTCAAAAACTTCTGCAGGACACTGGGCAGGTGGTGAGTTGTGTTAAAATCTGTTTAAAAGGAAAGGCTGGAGAGATGGCTCAGAGGTTAAAAACACTTGCTGTTCTTCCAAAGGTCCTGAGTTCAATTCCCAGTAACCACATGGTGGCT
Source organism: Psammomys obesus (assembly GCF_907164565.1). Lineage (NCBI taxonomy): Eukaryota > Metazoa > Chordata > Mammalia > Rodentia > Muridae > Psammomys > Psammomys obesus. The sequence goes on along the minus strand of NW_026596134.1, from coordinate 1,797,175 downwards.
CATAACCATCTTTAGTAAGTAAGATCTGGCGTGCAGGCAAAATATTGTATAAATAATAAATAAATCTTAAAAAACAAACAACAACAACAAAATACCTTTGCTTCTATTCCTAATCCTTTTTCACAGTGACCAAAAAATAGGTAGCTAACATTTTTCACATGTTTCAGATGGAGAGAAAGTGCTGCTTTCTTTCTTAAAGACCCATGCCCTTCCCAGGTAGAGCAGTGCCAAGTGTTCAGAGGGGTGGGGAGGATTTGGATTAGAACTTGCAACAGAAATGGCGAGTCTGAGGGAGAATGGAAGGAGACCCGAAAGCTCTTGACTGGAACACCACATTTTATTCTAAAGTTTGATTTAAGCATTGTAAGCACCTCCTTAATATGGTCATGTTTCTTGCTCTTTGGATCCATTTTTTTGTAAAATTAACACTCTAGGAGAGGGAATCACAGCCCACCTCCCCAGCCTTTTTATTCTCTTTCGGTTAGACAGGCAGAGCCTCCCCTGAAAAGATGTCGCCTGCTATTGGAGGCCTGAAGAGTAGCTTGAGCTTTGGGCTCTGTCCTTCCTCTGACCAGAGGGCAAGACTCCAGCTATAGGCCAGGAGAGCTGCAGGCCTGCGTCTACAAGCAGTGCTTTAAAACTCCTGAATTGTGAGGCTGGAGAGATGCTTCAGCAATTAAGAACACTTATTATTCTTGTAGAAGACCTGGTTTTGGTTCCCAGCACCAGCGTTTAATTACCAGTCACCTGTAACTCCAGTTCCAGGGAATCCAATGCCATCTTCTTGCCTCCCTGAGTACCATGCGTGTGGTAGACATATAGGTAAGATAAAACAGTCATATATAAAAACTAAAAATAAGTAAATCTTAAAAGTAAATGCCTAAACTGTATGAATCAAGGAGTAATGTCGAGCAGCAAGTGGCTGCTATTTTCTTATAGTTGCAAGCTTTTTTTTTGCCTTTTTTAATATAATTTTTTAATTGATTATAGTTTATTCACTTTGTATCTCTGCTGTAACCCCACCCTCTTTCCCTCCCAATCTCACCCTCCCTCCCTTCCTTATCTCCTCCCATGCCCCTTCCTGAGTTCACTGATAGTGGAGGACCTCCTCCCCTTCCATCTGATCTTAGTCTATCAGGTCTCATCAGGACTGTCTTTCATAGTCTTCCTCTGTGGCCTGGTTAAGCGGCTCCCCTCTCAGGGGGAGGTGATCAAAGAACTAGCAACTGAGTTCATGTCAGAGACAGCCAACCAAGGACCATTCATGGAGATAACCTGGATCTCCTTCACAGAGGTAGCCCATGGCAGCTCAGTCTCCAAATGGGCTCCCTAATAATAGTTGCAGGCTCTTATCTGTAATTTAGTTCTTTGCTCCTGTCAGTTTGGGTGAGTTGGTCTGTGTCTTTCATTCTCTCTCTCTCTGAACAGTTGTCTGAATTAAGAATCACCATGGAAACATACCTCTGGATGTGTTTAACAAGGTGTTTCCAAGAAGGTTTACTAGAGGAGGAAAGTCCACCATTGTATGCAGACTGCATTATTTCCTGGGTTGAGGTAGTAGAATAAATTAAAAGGAGAAAGTGAACTGAGCACCAGCACTCTCCTCTCTGCTTCTTGACTACTGATGCAGTGTAACCAGCTGCCTCATGACCCCCCCCCCCCTGTTCAGCTGAACCTTCAAATTGTGAGCTAAAGTAAACCCTTCCTTAAGCTGCGATGTTCAGATCAGTGATAAGACAGCCACGGACAGGTAACTAAGACAGGTGCTCCTGCTCTCCTCGCCTGTCTGCGGTGTGGGGCCACTGGTGTAGCGCCTGGCATCAGGAATCTTGAAGGTTGCTGCTGCGCCAAGGCCCATGCGGAAGTGCAGGTCTTCAGCAGTTATCCTTCTTGTCAGAGCACACCTGCCTTCTCATCACCCTCCCTCCCCTTCCTCACCGGCCTCACTAGATGGCACAGATTTCCCTGCCTGACTGGATGTTAAGCTTGTTCTCCGCAAGAATGCTGTCATCCTTTCTTGCTGGCAGGGGCCATGTTCTTTATCTGATGCTTCCCTTTTTTTTGTTTTCCCTGGGCTTTCCAGTTTTTTGGAACACTTTGGCCAGCAGATGTGCTTTTGTTTCTAGTTTCTAAGATCCAAAATTAAAATGTAGCCAAATCACAAGAGTAGAGCTTTTAGTGATGAAGATAGAGGAAGTGTGACATCACCATCCATTCTGCTGCATCACATGTATAAGCCAGGTGTCCAAGACAGCTGCCTGGACACTGTGGACAGCATGTCCTCAGGTTAGAGCTATCTTATGTTGGATAAAATAAGGCCTTCAGATAAATATATGAAATGTGACAATCCAGCAGATGGTAAAGAGCAGAGCACTAAGTCTGCTTGAAGGACAGCACAGAGTTCCGGTTCTAGAACTAGATTACCTAGCTGTGTCATGCGTTCCCTTCACTGTAACTCCTTGCCTAGAGTACCATTTCTGCTCCGCAAAAGCAGAGTTTGGAAGCAAACTTTTTTTCCACTTGCTTTCCTGGGGATGGAAGGGAGGTATTAGCCAGTAGTCTCAGGCTCCATCATGTGGGTGACCTGCCACATCACCCAGATTTATATTCGTGCAGTTTCTCGGCTTGGATATTCCGTGTTGTTTCCCTAGCTCAGGCTGTTGCACATTAGTTGACAGACCCTAAAGTTGTCTCAAACTCCATCTTTAACACATTTTACTGAACCAACATAATTTTTCTTTAATACAGTTATAAATATGAAATTTTATTAGCTTATAATTGTTAAATCTAAATTTTAGGGCAGGTATACTGTATCTATAGCCATGCAAAAATAAGTGAAATCAAAGTATTCTATCCAATAATGAAATCTAATCAAAGGTTTCCACAGTCTTCTGTGTAGAGAGATTCCAAAGACTGATTCTGCATTTTTTTTTCCTGATGCTATTGCATGGTCTACAGGTGGGATATGGGGATTCCTGAGGATGTCCTTGTGACAGCCATTTTAGAAATGTAGCTGTCTAACTGTAGGAACTTAATTTATACAAATGTTTTTGTTTTAATTTGGAAGTCTTTGAACTTAAGTCTTTGGGTGCTGAACTTGTAGGTGCTGTCCCCACCCACGATCAAGAGACAGACGTGGTGAAGTGGCCACTGTCGGAATCCACTGTCCTCACAATCCATGCTCCATAGCCCACGCGAGCTGTCGTCTTGGCCCCTTGTCCTTTGATTGCCCGTGTTTCGTTTACACATCTCCTCAGGGTGGCTTTCTCAAGGCTCATTTCTAGGATCTTTACTCCTCTCTGCTCTTAAGTCACTGTGTGGCTGTGGGGAGTGTGCTCACTGTTTCCTGAGGGTTACCAGACCTGGGGTCCTACCTCCTCACTTTTAGTTGAGATTTCTTTATCAATTTAATACATGCTGTGTGTGTTTGACCTCATAGCACTGTGTGGAGACCACAGCACAACTTGCAGGGCTCAGTTCTCCTCTTCTGCCATGTGTGTCCCAGGACTGAGCAATAGTCACACTTGACAAAGTCCTTCTACCTGCTGAGCCATCTTGCCAGCCCTTGTTGTTTTTACATTTTTATTTTATTTAAAAAATGTTGATGTGTACGAATGTTTTGTTTGCATGTATGTCTATGTTATGTGCATGCCTAAGGAGATCAGAAGAGAGCTCAGACCACCTAGAATCAGAGTGAACTGCCAAGTGAGTCCTGGGAATTGGACCTCTGGAAGAGCAGCATGTGTTCTTAACTGTTCCGCCATCTCTCCATCCTAGTTTTGGTTTTGTTATTTTGAGATGAGGTTTCAATGTTTCTATCTCCGGTTAACCTGAAATTTACTATGTTTATCTAGCTGGTCTTGAGCAAAGAGCTACCTAAGCTTTTTTTTTTTTTTTTTTTTTTTTTCCCCTTTTGAAAAATGTTCAAGCCAGAGAGTGTTCTAAAGAGAAATCCTGGCTTAAAAAAAATTATAGCTGAGTGTAGTGGCACATGTCTTTAGTCCTAGCACTCAGGAGGCAGAGGCAGGCAGATCTTTGAGTTTGAGGATAGCCTGGTCTACAGTGTGAGTTTTAGGACAGCCAAGGCTACACAGAGAAACCCTCCCATCCACTCCTCTCTCTTTCTCTCTCACACCGTGTGTGTGTGTGTGTATATATATATATATATATTTTTTTTTTCGTGATATTGTGATGTGTTGGTGTGTAGGTGTGCTTGCCATAGCACATGTGTGAAGGTCAGAGGAAGGCTTGGGGGAGTCAGTTCTCCTTCCACTGTGTAGGTCTCAGGGATCAAGCTTAGACTGCCAGATTTTTTTTGGCAGATGTCTTTACCTCCCGAGCGCCTGCACTCACAGTCCACACGTTTAAAGACAGGGTCTTATATAACCTGGGCTAGCCTCAGACATGCTCGGGCGTCACTGAGGTCCATTTCTAACCACCTTCCCTCCTCTGAGGTCACAGAAGGCTTCTGTGTTTGCTGTGGTCAAGAGGCAGAGGAAACCGCTTCTTCTACCTATGGTTGGCGTGGCAGAGTTTGCAGAGGTCTGTAACTCCACATGTGGGTAAGGCTGCTTGTGGGAGTACGGATATCTCAAGAGAGTTCTCTGGAATTCCCTCATGAAGCTGGCCATTTCTGCAACCTGGCACCAGCAGTTTCTCTGCACATCTAACACAGTTCAGGGCTAATCCTACCACACTGTTGCCATAAAGAGCAAAAGTGTCAATATGCCACGTTTGTGGGACCATCTGTGGTTTTTATTACATGGTCTTCGTTTTGTCTTTGTATTTTAAAACCTAAAAATCATTCTGAGTTTATGGCCTTAGAAAACTAGGCTGCTATCTAGATTTGACATGAAGACTTTATTTGCTAATCCTGCAATCCTTAATCTATGGTGTGTGCTCTAGAGAAGTTTGTCCATGTGCCTCAAAAGAGATGAGTTAGGATGTTCGGAGCTGACTGAACATAGTGTAGGAACTGGAACACCGTTGTGCTTGGTGAGTACCATTACTGCAGCAGCAAGGTGAAGTGACTCCCCCAGTAAACATGGAGCGTTTTTATAATGATAGTGACAGGGCAGTGTATCTATAGAAAGAGAAACGTGAGCTGGATGTGGTAGCTCACACCTGTAATCCCAGCATTTGAGGTGTAGAGGCAGGAATATCAAGGATTCAAGGTCATCCTCGGCTGCATAGTAAGTTTGAAGCCAGCCTGGACTATGAGTCTCAATAAAACAAAGGTCTGAGAGAGGGGGACCCTGGTTTGAGTCCCAGCACCCATAAGGGAGCTCACAACTATCTAGAATTCTAGTTCCAGGAATCTAACACTTTCTTCTGATTTGCTGGGCACCAGACAAGCCTAGACATTTACATGTAGCAAAACACCCATACACATAAAACAAAGACTTAAACATAGGAGTGCTAATAAGAGAGAGGGGGACAAAAAGTTCAGGTGATGTTCACATTTAGAGAGACATGGGAGTACACGAGGAAGGAGCAGCACACAGGCCATGACTGAAGCGGTCATTTCATGGCTCTGTGTATGTTGCGCATGATCACAGTATGTATCTGGGATCACATAGTCCATGTTCCTAAGCAAAGAAAAGATCCGACCCAGAGAGATCTTAGAACTGACTGCTTGGAAGGGAAGGTGGAGACAGGTGTCTAAGCACCTTCTAACCAGTGACCACTACCAGCCCTTCAGCTCTATGCTAATACCAGACCCTGAATGCTGATCTGATCAGTGCACTTTAAAACCAGAAATTGTGCGTCTCACTCTTTTTCAACATTTGTCTACTCTAAATCTCTTATATTTAAAGCTATCCTATTAATTTTTGAGTTAAGAAGGATTGAGGATTAGTTCAAGGCCCTTGCCCATGTACTCTAGCACCACCCTGCATCCCAGGCTCCTTCCTTCTTATGAGGGAGCGCCTCTGGTCTGTGGTCAGTTAACTTCAGGGCACTTTTGAACACAACAACTTGTAAGAAGCTTTCTGTTGCAAAACAAACAAAATATTACCTTTATTTGTGCATAGGAATCTGGGAAAGGCACTGGAATCCATGTTCTGAGAAGGACTCTCAGGTTGTCATCAACCTCTGGAGAGTAGCATGCCGCTGACCCTGTGTGTTCTGCGAAAAGCAGACTCCCTAATTGGGGTAGAGAGCATGGTTAACCTTTTGGCTTAAATATATTGCCTGTAGAAACACAGTTACTGTACCCTGTGTGTATGTTTTAAGAAATGCAGCTAAACATTTTGCTAGCTTTGCAATTAAAAAGAGACATGGACATGGTAAACACACACCTTTAATCCCAGCACTCTAGAGGCCAAACAAGGCCCATCTCTTAGTTCTAAGCCAGCCCTAGTGCTGTGCACGTGCATGCATGCACAAAAGCTACATGGAGGCCAGTAAGATGGCTCAGTGGGTAAGGACTCTTGCTGCCAAACTTGCTGACTGGTTTGATTCCTGAGACTTATATGAGGGAAGGAGAGGACTGACTCTTGCAAATTGTCCTCTGATATGCTGTGACGTACACTCACTCTCCCTTCAGCCTCCCCCAATAAATAAATGTAATTTAAAGAAACCACAGGCTGGGCTTTGGTGGTGCATGCCTTTAATTTCAGCACTTGGGAGGCAGAGGCAGGGTGATCTCTGTGAGTTCAATGCCAGTTGGGCCTACACAGTGAGTTCCAGGACAGCCAGGGCTATACAGAGAAACTCGGAAAAGAAAAGAAAAAAAAAAAGTCCTTGCAATTACTGTGGCATATCATCCATGTGTAGTCAGTGTCCCTGTGTAAAAACATTATCTACTGGTGAAAATAGTTTAACTGTCAGTATTAAGCTATATGGTAAAACTCTTCTGAGGTTACCATACGTGAGTGAAAGACACTTCAATAAAAAGTAGCATAGAATAAGAAATAATACTAATTCAGATGCTCATGTGCTGATAGGAGAGTTTTTCAGGTACATTGTTGGAAGCAAATGTAAACTATGGCTTAATTCAGATGTTTGACACAGTTTGTGGAGGGAGAAATGGCTGTTTGCCTGCTTGTGTGTTGGCTGAGTTGTCTGCTGGGTAGTTGCAATCAGGAAACCTGGAATTGTTCTTGTCTTGTTTGCTTTCTGAGAATGTGGACTGTTACAGTAAAAATGAGAATCTTGTGCTCCTGAGGACTAGGTTGTCCACAGCTTGCAACTCTGTGTATACCTTTAGCACTAGGGGGAATATGACCTGCTCTGTCTATTAGGTATCACAAGCCAATCAAACTTAAATTGTATTATTTTGAGTAAATTATTTTTATATTTGTTTACATCCAGATTTTACATTAAAATGGAAAATTCACTCCCTTTAAAGTACAAGCTCAGTGACTTTAGTCTACTTTTAGAATGCTATAGCTGTCACTCTAGTTCCAGAATTTTCTTACCTTCCTACCAAGAAGCCTCACACCACCTAGCAGTCCCAATCTTCTTCTCCTGGCTCCTTGCAGAACTGGTCCCTGCTGTGTCTGGGCTCCTGCCCTGGGCACTCTATTCAGGTGGTTTTTCAGGTTCCCAGTGCTGGGGAAATGTGTAGCACAGTCCTACTGCACCATTCCTTGGCTCCTGTTTTCTGAAGCTGGTTACTTGACAACCGCTGAGCTCACGAATGGCTCTATGAGGGTGTGGACACTCGGGGGTGCCTAGGAGCGGCGAGGTGAGGCCTGACACACCTGCCAGCCCCAGGTACTCCGTGCCTTTTGCAGCAGATTGCTGTAAGGCTTCTGTTATATGCTTGGTGTAGTTTTTTTTTTTTTTTTATGTGTTTGTTTTTCTTTGGCATTCTACAAAAACAGAGACCTGCATTGTAGTCTCTACATGTTTATGTAGAGCACAACATACCATAAAAGAAGAAAGAAACTTACTCAACATTAGCTTGGCCCCTCAGTGTGGTGGTTTGAATAAGAATGTTCCCCATAGGCTTATACTTCCATGCTTAGGGAGTGGCATTAGGAGGTGTAGCCTTGTTGGAGGAAGTGTGTCACTGAGGGGTGCACTCAAATGCCTACACCGGGCCCAGCGGTTCACTCTCTTTCTGCTGCCTTTGGATCCAGATGTAGAACTTAGGAGTTGCTGTGGTCATGACATCTCTTCACAGCAATAGAAACCCTAACTAAAACAGAAGTTGGAAGCCAGGAGTGCAATATTGCTGTGACAAACCTGACCATGTGGCTTCTTCTTGGCGAAATCTGGACTTTGGGGCTTTGGATTAGGAAAGCAGTTAAATGCTTTAAGTGGGGCTTAATGGGCTATACTTTTAGAAGCATGAAAGACAGTCATGCTGAGAGCAATGTAGGAAATGATGGCCTGGCTCAAGAGGTTTTAGAGGATAAGAATATTAGTATGTAGACTAGAGATTGTTTGTGTGATGTTTTGGTAACAAATGTGTCTGCTTTCTGACCTTGTCCAATAAATATCTGCCTGAAGCTAAATTGAAGAATTATAATGCCTTTGGCAGAGGAGATTTTCAGTCAGCCTAGTATTGACTGTTGCTTGGTTATGCAGCTCTATAATGAAAAGGAACAAGCTAAGTAAGAAAAAAAAAAATACAAAATGTACAGTTTGAGGAGAGAAGGAGCACCAGGAAGTATGGAGTCAAGTCCATTGTTCAAAGAGATAAACAGATTAAAGAAAAGACTGATGCTAAGTGGAAAAAAGGAGTGATGACCTAAGAGCAAGACTCCATTCAGCCAAGCATCCAATTTTTGAAAAGGAATTAAAGAAAAACTTAGGGCAGGGAGTGGTGGTACATACCTTTAATCCTGGCATTCAAGTAGGCAGAGGCCGGAGGATCTCTGAGTTTAAGACCAGTGTTGTGTATAGATCTAGTTCCAAGACAGCCACGCTTATGTAGTGAAGGAAACCTAGAGAGCTGTTGAAAATATATTTGAACAAAGGGCCATGTTCCTGCCCTAGCAAGAATCAGAACTTGGCAGCTTTGGTCAGGCAATTCTGGCTTTAGAATCAAGGACAGAAGAAACAGATTTTGGAATCCCCGTACATGACAAAGGAAAGCCACTGATGCCAGGCTTGTGTCAGAGGTGTCCCTGCGTAGAAGCCTAGAGAGGCCTTTTCGTGAAGCTGTGCAGGTGAAGCCAGGATTGCCCTGGAGACCCCAAGATGTTGGAGATGACAGAATCATGGAATACCTGCCAAGGAAAGCTGCAGACTGGGTGCAGACTTCTCTTTTCAATCAGAAAAGAGAAGTGTGTGTTTCAGTCAACAAAGCTGAAAGTAGTTGGAGATCTGAAGAGCCTTTTGACATTGGACATGGAGATGGTGAGTTGAGAGTTTGCCCAGCTGGTTTTCGTTCTTGCTGTGGTCCAGTATTTCCTCACTGTGCTCCCTTTCCTCCCTTTTGGAATGATAATGTGTATTCTATGCCATTATATGTTGGAAATATGTGATCTGCTTTTTGATTTTGATTTTATAGGGAATTATGCTAAGAGATTGCCATGAGTCTCAGAAGAGGCTTTGGACTTTTAAAGAGTGGACTTTTGAAGTTGGACTGAATGCGTTTCTGCAAGCCTGTGATGGTCAGGGAGTAGAATGTGATGATTTGAGTAAGAGTGTCACCCACAGACTCATATATTTTAATGCTTAGGAAGTGGTATTAGGTATGGCCTTGTTTGACTTCATGTGGCCTTGTTGGAGAAAGTGTGTCAGTAATGGTGGCCTTTGTTTCAAATGTCCAAAGCAGGCCCAGTAGTTTGCTCATTCTGCTGCCTTTGGATCCAGATGTAGAATTCTCCCTCTCCAGTATCATGTCTCCCTGTGTGCCGCCATGCTTCCTGCCATGAGGATAATGGACTATAAACCTCTGAACCTGTAAGCAAGCTTCAGTTAAATGCTTTCTTTTATAAAAGTAGTTGGCGTGGTCATGACTTCTCTTCACAGCAACAGGAACCATAACTAAGACACTCAGAAGTAGAAACCGGTATCTCTTGTCATGAGACTGTTACTTGAACACAGCTTCCTGAGCACTGTAGATCACCAGATTGAAGCTATGAGTAGCTGAAACCCTTGTTGGTTTTCATGTTGCACAAAATTAGATCAGTTACGAAAGTTCTCTGTTCCTGCAGTCAGTTTTTCACAGAAATCACTGAGGTGAGTAACCCAGACCTCGTCTTTCTCTTACCTCAGTAAGTGATACCAAGCCCTCACTACCTGATAGGCACTGCTCTGAGCACCTGGGGGTTTTCAGGCAGCTGAAGAGATCCAAATCCCAGCCCTGTCCTAGTCTGCGCTTCTCCAGGGGGCAGTCCCATGGAACACGCATACAAAAGGATGGCTTGGAGCTCTTTCAGAGGAAGAAGGGGACACTGAGGCTGGGCTGTTCAGGGGTACTGGAGTATCAGCAGGGGCACAGAATGGTTGCTGGTAGGCAGCCAGTGAGCTCCCTGCACATCTTCCATGCAGGCCACTTTCACATAGAGCTCAGAAAGGTAAACTGTCATTTCTGTGAACAAGCTTCTCAGATGCAGACTGTAGGACTCAAATGACCCCTTAAAGTCATCTTGAAAACTTAGTTTTACACATCTGTAGATTTCACACAGGCTTCTTCATTTTACCACATCAGCATTCTTTTTTATTAAAGCTTACCCAGGTGTGGCTAGACTATCAGTTCACTAATTTGTCTGCTGCTGACAGCCATTTTGTACATCCCTAGCCAGAAAACATTTTTTTCCTTGCACCTCAGAAAGAATACCAGAAAGCAGTACATGAGTAGGGCTTTAGGGAAGAGGGTGACTCAGCCCTTCTCCTGAGCACTTGTACTTGCCCTGTGGTTTGTGGGGGTTCCTAATCCTAGTTCATAGCCCTGAGTCCCACACTGACAAGAGAAGTGAGGGAGATCCTGAAGGGAGATCCTGCAGGAATTGTGAGCTGAAAAGATCCATCCTGTTTGGGTTTGGAGGGTTTTGTTTCTATGAGATGGTTCTCATGGATCCCAAACTGGCCTCAAACTCACTGTATAGTTGAGGCTGACCTTGAACTCCTGATCCTTTGCCTCCTAAGAGCTAGGAGTACATGTATGACCTATTTTATATGATACTAGGGATCAAATTCAGACCAACTCTCAACCAAGTGAACTATATCCATGCCCAGTCAAATCCAGGCATTTTTTAAGTAGCAAAAATAAATTAGGCAGAAAAGAGCACAATGCTTTTTTTTTTTTTTTAAGGGAGCTGGTAACTTTAGAAAGAGTGTGTTTAGCTAGTAGGCACATGGTATCATGTGGGAAAGGACTGGGAGTAGAAAGACAAGAAAGGAAACTTTGTGCTTTGGAGACCAGCACAGCGTCTTTCTGCAGGTCTTCTCTGACCTGCATCCCTCCTGAGGAGCACAGGGAACAGGCTCGGGCTGTGCAAGCTGAGCTGAGACAAAGTGTATCAGTGCCTGACAGGTCACATAGAGGTGGAGCAGGGCCCACTCAGCAAAAATGTCTGAGGACCTTCACTGTATACTAACAGACTGCAACTGTCCATCATTCACAACTCCGTGTTATAAAACCCAACCCTGATTGTAGAATATTCAGGAAGTAAGAAAAGAGCAACCAGCTTTTCTACCACCATCTGGGCTCATTTTATCTATGCCATCAGCAAGTACTGGCAGATACTGAAGGTGAGTAGTCAGTGCTAGTGTGTGTTTATTGGTGGTGGCTATGATTTTTCATTAAAGTCAATGTTTTCTCAGGGACCTGGTCAACTGCTTTGTGTTCATGCTTATTTTTGCTTACTTGATCTCATGGTTCAGCTGGCAGAGCTGCCTATCTTTGTGGCTGATTTGGAGAGTGTTCTCATTGTCCATCATGGTGGAAAGCAGACAGACTGGTAGCCAGGTGTGGGAAGTGAACCTGCCCAGGGGCTCAGGAGACCCATCCAGTTTCATGTCCCTCTGCCAGGCCTGACCTGAGCACCTTTGTACCTGGACCTCAGCCCCACAAAACCTGTGCTTCTCACAGGCTCCATGTGACAGTACTGTGACTCTGTTGTGTGGGGCCTAACTCGGGTTGATCCAGGTAAAATAAGAGCAGAAACAAGGGCCCTCCCTGCATCCCTGCACACTCATACATGGCTCTTGTGTTCTGGATGCACCTCATTTACAGTAAGTACTACTGCTGGAACAGAGATAGTGTTTTAGCCACAGGTCTGAGTTGGCTTTATCGGTGTGGTGGGTGTTATGATCAGAGAGTTAACCAGAACACAACTGGCCAAGAATGGCTGTTGCTGGAGAGATGGCTGAGGGGTTAAGAGGGCCTACTGCTCTAGCAGAGGTCCCAAGTCAGATACTACCATCAGGTAATTTACAGCCACCTGAAACTCCAGCTCTAGGGGATCTGATGCCTTTTGCTTCTAAGGGCACCTGAACTGACATGTGTGTCTTCATGTGTAGGTCACACACTCTCTCACACACACCATTAAAAACAAAATAAATAATAGAAACAACAGTGCCTGTTGCTTGAGCCAAATGGTTGGAATGAAGTTTTGGCACAGAAAAATACTATGTGTATTTTAAAGAATTTTAGAAATACAATTTACTAAGTATATTTTTCAGGAAGTATTTTGAATAGCATTGTTACCATACCATCTGGATAAAGTAAAAAGAAGAAAGTCACTTGCTCATGTCTCATTCCATGGCAGATTAAGGCTGGGAAGGAGTCTGGTACACTATTTAAATACTGAGAGTACGATCCTTCCACACTTTGGCTTTTCTCAACCATGTTTGTTAGGCCTTTCCAAGGGATACGGGGATGACTGACATTTATCATTGCTTTTCTCCTGGCAGAATTCCTCTTTCCTAAGATGGAGGCAAGCAAAAAGATGGATGCTTCTGGCTCACTACAGCCCAACCCACCCCTGAAGCTACAGCCCGATCGCAGTGCAGGGGCGGTGCTCGTGCCGGAGCAAGGAGGCTACCGGGAGAAGTTTGTGAAGACTGTGGAAGACAAGTATAAGTGTGAGAAGTGCCGCCTGGTGCTGTGCAACCCAAAGCAGACTGAGTGTGGGCACCGGTTTTGTGAGAGCTGCATGGCCGCCCTGCTCAGGTGGGTGCTGCACAAGTACTCAGGCTGACTGGCTGGCTGACTGACTGGCAGGCAGCTGCACCCATCCTCACCTGTTTCTCTCAAGACCTTTATTGTTTCTAAGTCCACCTGGGAGGCCTTTAGGAGGACTTGGGCAGATGTCATGGCTGAGCCTTCCGAGGCTTCTGTACCTGTCCTGCCTACGCCACATCTCCCTCCCCAAGGCTCTTCCCTGAACTCTCCTTAGTGGTGTCAGCACTGTCTATAAAGCCTCTGTGTCCCCCATCTGTGTCAAACTTCTGCTCAAGAAGTCTGTGTTTTACGTTGGTGATGTCAAATGATTATAAGTTATTAAACAGAAGGGTGCCACTGGGTCAGGGTAGATGAAGAGAGCAGATGTAAGCCTGCATGCTTCCCTAAGGAAAGACCCTAGGAAGCTCATTAGCCTGGTGGGTTGTTGCTATGGTAAAATCACAAGGGCGAGTTGGAGTTAGAGGACAGAAGTTGAATTGGCCAGGGAAAAACTTCATCCTGCAGCTTTGGATATTTGTTGGGCATTGTGCTTGGCACTCCGATCAGTACAAGACATACTGCACATCAGTCCCCTTAGACACACTAGCTTGAGAAGGACACCAGTTCCTCTTCCCAACTGGCTACTCACAGCTTGGTGCCTGAGACCTAGGCTAAGCCCAGTAGCCAGTTTCCTGTGCACCCCACACCCTCACTGTACCCACTCATGGACCCGTACAGCCCGCTTGGTTTTCCCTGCTGAGGGTGAAAGGACCCGAGTTGAACCTGGTGATGATATAATAGGCTCACCCACTTTCTAGGACTGGAAGCCACTGAGGCTCTGGGCAGGCCTATGGGGAGGGGAGGGGTTCTGGAGGGTGTAGAGGCAGCTTCTGTATGCAGGTGCCATTAGCATTTTTATACATACTGAGCTTGTATAGCACAAGACCAGAGCATCGGAGGCCTTCAGACCTGTGGGTGCTCCTCTCAGAGGCTCATCTCTGAGAACTAGCGTGGCACTACTAGGATGTCACTTTTGTGTTCTTTAAGTCTTTCCAGTGCGACTGAGCTAGTGAATGTAATAGCTTCTTTTTGAAAATGTATAATTATTTAAAGTTTGCTTCTTTTTCTTCTGTGAATTAGTATTTAAACTAGATTTTCCATGGCATCCTGGAGTCATGCCTGTTGCCTCAAGCTAGAGCAGGCCTGAGTACAAAGGAGAACATTCTGTGTGCCTGGTGAGCCTGGGGGAGGGAACTGACTCCTGCTCTAACATACTTACTCTGTTTCCTCCAGCTCCTCAAGTCCAAAATGTACAGCGTGCCAAGAAAGTATCATCAAAGACAAGGTATTCTTACCCTCTCCTTCCTTTAGACAGAGGCTTGCTCTCTAGTCCAGGCCCCTCACTTAATAGCTTTTCTTGCCCCAGCCTCTGAGTGCAGGGGTATGCCACCATGCTGGGCTTTTTCGGTGGTGAACACATTTCACATTGCTTGTATTGATGCTCTGGAATTCCGTTTAAATTTTACCTGATTTATGATTAGGGGGAGGTGCACATATGCTATAGTGTTCATGTAGAGGTCAGAGAACAACCTTGTGGAATTCTCTCCTTCAAACCTTAAGTGGGTTCTAGGGATCAATTCAGGTTGCCAGGTTTTCACAGAAAATATTTTATTCTCTGAGCCACTGTATTTTTACATAGCTTTTGTACAATGCATTAAAATTCAATTTTATTTTACTCTTTAAAGTTAAGTGGGCATGGTGATACACACCTTTAATCCTAGTATTTAGGAGGCAGAGGCAGGTGGATTCTCTGGGAATTGGAGGCCAGTCTGGTCTACATTGCAAGTTCCAGGACAGCCAGAGGTACATAATACAGAGACCTTATCTCTAAAAAAAAAAGTTAATATTTTTATGGGGAGGTTAGGGTAGGAGGCTGGCTAGCTCAAACTAGCCTTGAACTCACTAGCTGAGGTCCTTCTGTCTCTATCTCCCAAGTTCTGGGATTACAGGTAGGTACTCCCACATCTAGTTTATGCAGTACTGAGGATCTATCCTGGGGCTTCAAGTATTCTAGGCAAGCACACCACCAACAGATAGATCTCTAGCTTCTTGGGGTTTGTTTGTTTTTTGAGACAGAGTTTCACTATGCAGCCCCTGCTGGCCTTGAACTCACAGAGATCTACCTGCCTCTGCCTCCATACATGACAAGTCCCTCATGTTTTTGTTTGTTTTTGGCTTTTGTTTGTTTGTTTTAATTTTTTGAGATTGGTTCTTTCTGTGTAGCCCAGACTGGCCTGAAACTCGTGGCAGTCCTCCTATCTCTGCCTCTTAGGATTGCAGACGTGTGCCACAATGCTCAGCCTCTAATTTTGACAATGTGCAGCAGGTTCAAGGCCTTGCATGTGCTGTTGAGCCTCTGGGCAGACTAGAGGTAGAGGAAAAGTCAGACACTCTTCAGCTATAACTCCTGCAAGGCACGCTGTCCTCTGAGCCAGTTGTTTTGCCTATAATAGTATCAGCACGACCTATTAACTCCACGGGAAGGTGTGTAAGGAGTGGTGAGTTGTACTGAGGTGCCTGTTACGGCAGTGACTGTCTGTAGTCAAATCACTGTTGTCATCGTAGCTTTCTGCCTCCTATAGCTTATACTCAACTTTGACACTAGCTTTTACCTCGGACATGGCAGTGGGGAGGGCCTCTTTAAATTTGTTCTTGCTCCCTTTCACCAGTGCATTGAAGTGCTTAGACAAGGAATGAGGTCAGCCTCCTGTCTGCCTGTGTGAGTGTCAGTGTTGGCACACTTAGAGAATGGATACCACTGAGGCTCTCCCCATCTTCCTCCTGAGCCCAGTGTAGACTCTCTTCTCTGGCACATGGCCACCCACATACTGCTAAGCCCTTGCAGGCATACTTGTAGCTTGAAACAACTCACTCTTAAGAACTTAAATATCAATAAAAATGTGTGTGATTCCAATATTTTGATTAATGAATTTTAACATTTTTTTAATGTAGGCTATGAACTTCCACAGTAAGACTTTCTCTGGGGCTTCCTGTCAAAAGCATGTGCAAGTGCTGGACTTGATGGTCAGGGAAGCCCAGTGGAGGCTGTTGGCCACAGGAGTCCCTGGCTTCTGGGATGGAGGGAAAAGGGCATCTGGTGGATCTTGTTGAGGATAGTTAGGAAGTTAGCCAACCATCCACGCTTTTTCTTAGCACACTAGCATATATCTGTTGCTGAAGACTCCAGTCATTTGTTATAAGCAGCAGGTCACGTACCCCACTCCTTTTCTTAACATGGCAGTACCTTCCTTGTTCACATGAATTGACAAGTGACTGAAAGAAGTTAAAGCCACAAGTTAAGATGACTTTTTAAAGTCTCTGTTTCATTCACAATTGTGATCAATATTTCTTTTCCTTTCTTTCTTTCTCTTTCTTTCTTTCTTTCTTTCTTTCTTTCTTTCTTTCTTTCTCTCTCATTTCCTTTCTTTCCTTCCTTTCCTTTCCCTTTTTTTTTTTTCTTTGTTTCTTTCTTTTTTTTTTTATTGATACAGGTTTCTCTGTGTAGCCCTGGCTGTCTTGGATCTCACTGTGTAGACCAGATTGTCATCAAACTCACAGAGATTCATTCTTCTGCTTCTGCCTCTGCCTCCCAAGTGTTGGCATTAAAGGTGTATGCACCATGGAAGCTTCCATCTTAGTTTTTAAAACAAGCTGTGTCACTGACCCTGCTTGGAGTGTGCTGATTGGCTAGAGTATAGACTAGCTGGCCAATAAGCTCCAGATCCTGTTTCTGCCTCCCCAGCGCTGGGATTACAGGTGCACACCACACTTGATTTTTATGTAGGTGTCAGAATCCAAACCCAGATCTTCATGCTTACACACCAAGCACTTTACTGACTGGGAGCAGCTCTGTTTTTCAGTCTTACCAGCTATTGGTTCTTTTTCTGCCTGGATGTTTGGAAAGGGCATATTAAGTGCCCTCTCTTCCTGACATTGAGTGTTGATGGGTGGGAGTATCTCAGAAATGCCCAGGGCTAAGCTGCTGTAGACTGTTGTTAGAGGCAGATTGCTTGTTTTCTAAGCGAAAATAAAACTAAAGGCAGAACAGGTGTCCATTTTTAGGAGAATAGTTCAGTACCACCTCATCCTTGTGACACGTATTTAAGGCTTTTTTTGGGCTAGTATGTGGTTTGGTGGTAGAGTGTTTCCCTAGCATGCTCAAGGCTCTGGGACTCTATCCCCAGCCCTGAGGGGGAAAGAAAGTAAAAGAAAAAAGTGTTTTGTTTTGTTTTGTTTTGTTTTGGTAAAAACTGAGTTATAAGCAGCATACACCAAGAAGGAACCACAGTTGTTGTACAGAGTGTCCCAAAACATCATCTCCACAACTGTTGGTCTGATTCTCTAACATGCTTTTTGTACAGGGTATTGAGTTGCCAACATGTTGCTAAGTCCTTTAGCAAGAGGTGTGGCCCAGGGCCGCCTGCTCCTTGATAGCCGGGAACTTGAGCCCACCTTGTCCAGCGACCATGTCAGTACTCAAGGACTATAATGCTCTAAAATGTCTTCACCCCAAATGTCTTCTGGTTTACCTAATAAAAGATAGTGGTTAAGGTTATATGAGTTAAATGGTGTCTCTTAGTGGGCCGGCTCCTTCATCCTACTTATGGAAATTAAGATGGTCCTTAATGCTTTCTGAGGCCCACTTAAGAGTTGCTCTTAGGATTTTTAGAGTGGTTTTGCCTTGTCCAAAATTGCAACATGTGGAGATTAGGAAGTACTAATCCTCTAACTACTCTTCAATTCAGGTGTTTAAGGATAATTGCTGCAAGAGAGAGATTCTGGCCCTTCAGATCTGCTGTCGGAATGAAGGCAGAGGCTGTGCAGAGCAGCTGACCCTGGGACACCTGCTGGTAAGCGCCAAGTGGCACCAGGAGCATACCTGGTAGGGTAGTGGCCTCACCCAGGTGTCTGCCTGGGCACCATCGTGCTGTGCTTATTCTTTACAGTAAAACCATGCAAGAAAGTGTTCAATCCATCGGACACACATCATCACTTTTCATGATGTCAGTGAAGGGTCATTCTTCACCTACTGCAAGTCAAGAAAGTGGAGCTGGGTTTTAATTTCAGAGGCACTTTAGAACTTTATTTCTGCCATAGTATTTCACATAACTAAAGGTTGTTATTGTTTTTAATTTTTTTATTTTATTCAGAGTGGATAATTGAATTAGAATAAAGAGTTGGTGTGTGTGTGTATGTGTGATGATGTTTTTGTAGATGGGAAGGTAGACAGGTTTTAGTCTCTATTCCCAAGTGTGTATGTGGTGTGTGTGTGTGTGTGTGTGTGTGTGTGTGTGTGTGTGTGTGTGTG
>NW_026596134.1:1743046-1778728 GCF_907164565.1 Psammomys obesus | reverse complement strand
TGTGTGTGTGTGTGTGTGTGTGTGTGTGTGTGTGTGTGTGTGTGTGTAGCTTTTAGCACTGGGTCTTGCTGTATAGTTGAGGCTAGCCGTGAACTTAGGATCCCTCTGCCTCATCCCATTCTGCTAGGATTACAGCTCTGCATTGCCACATCTTGCAAAATTAGTTCTAACCAGAGATGTCCCACCCCAGTTCTAATAACCATGTGTGTTAAAGACATGAAGTGAACACAGTGATCCTGTGTCTCTTCCTGTGCTTGCCTCTTCTGCACAGAGCTATTCCAGGAGCAGTGTTCGTCCGTCACAGTGTTCTGCAGGACTTCATTGTAAGGCAGTTACAGTCTGCCATTTCACACTTAGACTTTTTGCCAGTTAAAAACTTTGGTTTCTTCTACAGGTGCACCTAAAAAATGAATGCCAGTTTGAGGAACTTCCCTGTCTGCGTGCTGACTGCAAAGAAAAAGTTCTGAGAAAAGACTTGCGAGATCATGTGGAAAAGGCCTGTAAATACCGAGAGGCCACATGCAATCACTGCAAGAGCCAAGTGCCCATGGTCACGCTGCAGGTGCGCTGCCTCTTCCTTCCTCTGCTCGGCTCAGGTGCTCAACCTCTGAAGAGAGATCAAGTCTTTATCTAACTTTATTTCACAGTAAAGCTGTATTTGTTTTGCCTATTTTGATTTAATTGATTAACATTTTTCATTGCCTTGATTGACTCATTTGAGATGTCAAAAAAAATGAAGAATGATGATTCAAAAAAGGTAGAATTTGTAACTTGCCTGAAGAAATAGCCTCAGATTGTGATGGAGGGCTTATCACAGCCATCACTTAAAGCAGGCTTATCCACCCTGCACTGTCAGAGGAGAGAGATGAGGAGTGAAATGTTTTCCTGCCTCGTTGTTTTGGCACAGTCTGTTCCGTGTGTGCAGTGGGATCTTCATTTCTGTGTAAGAGATGAAAGAGATGTTGAGGGTAGAGGACCAATTTTAAACACAGTCATTCATTGAGTAAACATTAGTTGTGTACCTACTGTGTGCTGTGCCATTCCAGGACATGGACTGCTTTCAGTTTGCTAAGAAGGGATTTAGGAAGTGTCAGGAGAGGGGGGGGGGGGGCTGGCCAGGCATTGTTGAGAGGCTAAGCAGGTAGGGACTGTTCTTGGTAGTGATGCTGAGGTCATCAGAGAGGGCCTAGTGTTGTGTAGCCAGGGCTCAAGGGCCATTGCTGAGTTTCTGGAGTCTATCCTGGGACACGTCATAGTCACCATGTAGGAGAGCCTTCTCCTCTGTGCCCTACTCTCTCAGCATTCACTCCCATCACCAGCTAGGCCTAAGTCTGGGCCTCACTTTATCTGAAAATCTCTTTCTTTTAGAATAAAGCATAGACATTTCCAGTTACTAAGAACTTTTAAGGACTGTGTCTTCTGCTTTCGGATATAGCATTAGAATGAGTCATAATTGAGCACCGTCTTCAGTAACAGCTTACAGTGAGTGAGACACTCATGTAATGAGCAGCCTTTTAGGCTTCATACGTTATTACACTTTGCTTCACAGCTTCATTTAGAAATCAGTTCTTTTCAGAGTAGAATCAAGTAATTAATTTTCATTTGAGAAAGAACTGAAAACATGTCAGTTAAACACCACATGTGTAGCTGCCTCTGAATACCAGGTGAGGCTGTAAGAGTCAGGAAGGTGTATGGTTAACCACAGGTTGACAGCCAAGGGGATAACTTGATGTTTCTATCCTCAGTCTGCAGTCTGAGAAAGGAGAACCAGGTACACAGTTAAATTCCCGTAGTGTGGAAAGTACGTAGACCATCATGTGTATAAAACACCAATAAGGAAGAGTCAGTTCCTGTGACAGGGCTGGGGAAGGTCAGTGAAGTTCTTATTTCATTGGAGCTTATAATTGGCAGCCACAGATCGGAGAAGAAGTTGGACTGACTTTTCCACAGAAATGACTGTTCCTTGTAAATCTCTGGAGGCCTTTGTGATGGAAACTAGCTGCAGGCTGCGCTAACAGTGATGCCAGGATGTTTTTGTTGTTGCTTTCATTTTGTTTGTGTTACTCAGGATTAAACTCAGGACCGTTCTCAGAGCCCACTTCGTAATTTTTTAAATTTTAAGACATGGTCTGACTGTCCTTGAAATCACCCATTTAAGGCTGGCCTTAACTTTGACATCCTCCTGTCTTGGCCTCCTGAGTAGCTAAAGTCACCAGGATGTGACAACTCGATGGCCTTTTGTTGTCATTTTTGTTTTGAAATAGGTTCTTTTTTAAATCGCCTAGGCTCATCTTAAATTCACTACACATCTGAGGATGACCATGAACTCCTGGTCTTCCTGCCATCACCTCCTAAATCCTAGGATTATGGGTGTGTGCTACCACTGCCTGCCTGTATTACTTTCTCCTTTGGTTTTTAGTTCCTTACACCCATACTGAGATCTGCAACCAAAGCACACTGGGCTAGGCAAGCACTCTACCTATAAGCTCTATGTCTCTAGCCCCAGCAGTGGTTTTAACTAGCATTCATGTTTCACATTATTGCATATTCATCCCCACTGTGACACTGGCAGTGCAGGTACACACTCATTTCTTTGTCTAACTAGGAAGGTTCTGTGACTTGCTTCTAGACCTTCTTCTAGTTAGTGCCAGGACTGAATGCTCAAATCTTTTGATTTTTCAGCTCTTAATATACGTAATCTCTCAGCTGTGAAATGCACCACACAGTAATACAGACTAGGACCCGTAACACACACTACATAGCCAGCAGCACAGTACTGCCAGTGTCTAGTGCAGGATCAAACTACATACAATTCCTGGAACAAATTGTATTTCAGTAAAATCGGAATACAACCCAAATGAAAGTCTTTTGTTAGGCACACATATAAGTGTATTATGAAACTTTTACGTGAAAGGCAGAAACAAAGAACTCAGAATTGTTTTAGTAGTCACTTGAGTGAAGTAAGGATGAGATAGGTGGAAAGTGTTGATCATGTGTACATGCGTGTGCTCAAATCTGCATTCATGCTAGTCATGGTAGTGTACACACACAGTCCAGTCCTGCAAAGGCAGAGGCAGAGATTCAAAGCTAAAATGTTTTCTGGGTAACCAGTCTTCCTGCAGGCTGCTACAGATGTATCAAGTTTTTGTTTTGTTTTGTTTGTGACAGGGTCTCATTATGTAACCCCAGCTGGCCTGGAACTTGCTATGTAGATCAGGCTGGCCTCAAACTCACAGAGATCTGCCTTCATTTCCCAAGCACCAGGATTAAAAGCATGTGCCATGTGCATGCTTGGCCCAGGTTTTTGTTTGTTTTCAGTGGTGCATCTTTTCCTTTGGCTGTTATAACACAGTATTACCAAACATCACATGCTGGGTTATGGCCATCTGTAACTCCCTCTTCTGATTTCCATAGGTACCTGGCACATATGGATACATACAAGCAAAACAGTCATACGTTCATTAAATAAAATAAAATTTAAAAATAGGAATCAGAAACCACGGTGTTGGCAGGGCCGTGTTCCCACCAGCAGCTCTGAGAGAGCACTTACCTTTCCCTAGACTCTCTTGGTTGCCATCTACCCTTGTCTAATGCTACTCTACTCCTACTCTATCTCTGTGTTTAGGTAACTGCTCCCAAGTTCTTGCCTCTCTAAGGATGCCAGTGAAACTTAGGGCCTTGTCCTAGTTCATGACAGGTACAGAGAACCAGATCCCATACAGTCCCATTCAGAGGTTCCAAATGGACAGAAACAGTTTTGTGGGTAGACACCATCCAGTCACTTTTATGGGGAGAAGCCCTAGGCAGGCAATCCAATGCGAAGAAATATTCATCTTCAATAAGAGGAAACACACCAGTTCACAATTCCTGAGCTGCAGGACCGCCACATTGTATCCTCTCTGTTAGATTGTCCTAGAGTAAAATGTGCTATAGAATTGATAAAGTTCTATAATTGATAACATAAAGGAATATGCCTCCTCTTGATAATGGGATCCCAGACTGGGTCAGGTTATTGGAGGGCAATTTGTCAACAAATCATCAAAATCTGACTTAAAACATGTGCATCCTTTGATGCTTTTTAAATCTTCTAGATATTCTCATATAAGTGCAAAAGTGCATACAAAGATACCAACTGGGTGTGGCGGCACAAGCCTTTAGTTCCAGCTCTTGGTAGGCAGAGGCAGGTGAATCTCTGTGAATTCAAGGCCAGCCTGGTCTACAGAGCAAGTTCAAGGACCACCAGGGCTACACAGAGAACCCTGTCTTGAAAAACCAAAAGAAAATAAAAAAGGACACTGGCTATTCTGTCCATTGACCTCCCAGTCATTCTGCCCAGCCCTACTTTACCTTACCTCCTCCAGTGCCACCCTGCTCTTCTCCCTCCACGATGCTTATGTTGATGAGTCATCAGGCAGGTGTCCAGCCCAGAGAATGAAGATGGGAGTGTATGGTTCCTGGAGCCGACAAATCCCTGTGGTTCCTTCACCATGTTCAGAGTCCCTACTCTGCTCTGTAGACTTGTGGCCTTGGCTCTTGGGAGGATGGTTTGATTGCACTTGGTTTACAGATGTGATAGGTATCAGAGAAGCAAGGCTAGTTACTAGGGTTTCTCTTCAGAAACAAACAGAATGCCTTGACTTTGTGGTACTTGAAAACTCTGGTTCCATGCAAACCGCACATGATATGCAGGCTATCCACTAAGGGAGCTCTGTGATTAAGCTCTCCCTATCCAGCCAGTGGGGAATGGTAGTGGACATGCTCACCCACTCAGAGACCCTGCTCTGCAGATGCAGGGTACACACTCAGAAGGCCCAGGCCTTCTGGCACCCTCCTGGGTCAGTGTTCTCTGTTAAACATGCACTTCCCTTGTGTGGGCCACTGTCTTTGGCCCTGTATTTGCCTACTTAGACTGAGGCTGGAACAAGTGGCATGCATAAGTCAAGACAGGTCTCACTGAAGGCCAAAGCAAATGGAAAACCTGCTGAGACCTGGAAGTGTCCCGGGGCCTCGGAAGGACTGCTGTGTCTTTACCCGGCAGTAGTTGCTGTACTGGCACTTCAGTCTCCGCCTTTGCCTTCAATGTGGATTTTCTGTGCTTTTTAAGCCCGTGGGTGTGACATTTTCTACAGAGTTCTTCCCTTGCTTTGTTTATAGGTGCCCCTGGCATTGAGATGAACAGGGCCTATTCATCTTCTACAGACCTAAAGATCACACCATTTCAATAGGGCCTCGACCAAACTTTATTTATACTTATATGCTAAAGATAGTCTGGGCAAGATTTCAGGATGGTATCCAGTAAGCCTTGCCGTTTTCATTTATTAGAGGGTGTTTTGTCCAGAGGGAAACCTGAGCATGGCCATCTGACCAACCCCACCTGTCCTCAGGGCTCTTGACCTGTGGTCTGCAGGGGAGGGAGCTGGCGGTAGGGTGTCACAGCAGTGTTCTCTACAAGTTCCCTCTGAGTCAGATGTGGCCTGCTGTCTCCAGGTCTCAGACATTGTAGTGTCTGCTGTGAGTGTGACGTGGTAATGGTGGGCCAAGATTCCTTTGTGTGTCTGTTGGAGAGCTGATAGGCATTGCCAGGATAGGCTCTGGTGTTCCAGAGTTGATGTACTTCCTTTTTCTTTGTAGAAACATGAAGACACTGACTGTCCCTGTGTGGTGGTATCCTGTCCTCATAAGTGCAGTGTCCAGACGCTTCTGAGGAGTGAGGTAAGGCACAGCAAGGGCCGGGTAGGAGCTCTATGTACTGTCTACTCTTCCAAGCCATGGGCGTCTGAAGTCCTCATGGTTGAGTGTGGCAATGTGTGTAACAAGAAAGACAAAACTGACGGGAATTTTTTCGAAGTCTGAAGTAAATAATTCAAAGCTACAAAAAGGTAAATTCATGATTGAAAATATTAATTGAAAAAAACGTGAATAGTTTACCTACAAATGTAAGTAAAGGTGATACTCTAGGTGTTTTTGAAGCACTGTTTTTGTCTACGGCCATCTTACCCTGAACGTGCCCGAGCTCTTCCGAAACACTGTTTTTAAATGTGCAAAATAATGAATTTCTGTAGGATTTTCTCAGAAAAGTGGATTTAGACCTAGAACTGTTCTGACCACCTCATAGGCAGGGGCAGTGCTAGATGAGAAGGAAATGAGTGAAGGGCTTCCACATTTTACATCATCCTTAAGGGCACGTATGAGGAGTCCCAACGACTGCTCATTTCACCTGTCAGGTACTTCTGTAAGATGCGTAGATGATATCATTTGTTTTGTCCAGATGAATAGATCCATATGGAAAACTCCAGGGACTCTAGGGATTCTGGACGTTTTTTGCATGTGACCGGACCTGGAGCCCCTTGATTGCTCAGTACCAAGGCTCTGATCTCTGGAGCCTGCTCACTAGAGTCTTCTGCAGCAGCCTGTCATCCTCCTGGACAGTTGGAGGAGGCAACTGTGATGCAAGCTTATGTGGAGAAGGAGGGTCGGTGTCCAGTGCCAGGCCTAGTGCTAGGGGAGTGCCCTGAGAGCCCTGCTCCCCCCAACACATCCTCCCAGGACAGTAGTGGGTAAGGTTGGTGTCAGGCCTCTGGACTCCCAAATGTGCCTCAGGGAGGACCTGGGGGAAAGCACAAGTAAATTATCCACATTGGGACACTAGAAGATTCTCTGTTTAAGTCAATATTGAAGAGTCTAACTGCTGAAATGATTCCTGGAAGTTAGAACCCTCACTTCAGTTCTGTCTGCTCAGAGCTCTGAATTAAGATGAAGATTTGCCTCTAAGTTACTTTTATCTCAAAATAAAATGTTAAACTAAATTTCTCCTGGTTTCCTGTGAAAGGAGCTGTTGAACTGTCCATTAGTCTCGCTTCTGTACCTTCTGTACATTCTTCAGGGCTCTGAGTGTACTGTTAATAAAACCAGGTTAAGAAAAGGTAGGACAGTGAGTTTATAGTAGAAATAGCATGTCAGAACAGCATGCCCTGGTTGTAGCATTAGAAGTGTTAGCTGGTCATGTCTGTAAGTGTAGACAGTGGCCCTGAAAGACTGTCAGACAAAGTTTTAAACAGACTTTGTAAAGAACAGTTTCCCTGTGCAGGTCCATGCTGACCTGCCTGCATTTCATCAGAGTCCAGCCCATGGCGGCCTGGCTGGATTCAGGGAACTGCAAGGACGCTAGGCTGTTTATCTCTCTGGCTGTCTAGCTAGGCCCTTTTCTATGTGGTTGCTGTGGTGAGGGAGGGCCTTAAGGCCCTTTTCCAGGTTGCCTTTCTCCTGAGTGGTTAACAGGGTCAGTGAGCGGAGGGGAAATGGATCTCTGTTTGCCCCGCATTCCTACATACCAATCATTGAGAAGAACTGCCTTGGTCCTGGTAGACTGGGGAAAATTCCTAAGCTACACAAACCCGAACCTACCCATACCTGCACAGATGACATAGAATATGAGCTGTCAGAAGAAGGCAGTAGACACACAGGAACTGCGTTCTAGCTCACAGCGACATAAGCCCAGGCACAAGTCTGTCTTTAGGATACGTCTTTTCAGGTCCCTCGTCTCCTGGAGCATCCTGAAGCTAAACAAGAGCTGTTTTCTCTCAGGATAGCTTAGACTTTTCCAGGCACTCCTATTTTTTTCTTCTGTCAGTTGAGGAAACAGGGTGAGATTTCTGTTGTTAGAATGGCTGCAGGGACCTTTGGAAAGCCTGTAAGCCTCTGAACATGCAGGGAAAGGCTCTTCAGTGGGGTGACTCGCCTCCAGCCAGCTCAGGTGTTAGCAGTGACGGTTCTGTGTGTGAGCTTGCTTTGAGGTGGGTTTATTTTTGTGTACCATATAGTAGGCGTGTGACCCAGTTGTATCCTGAATGCTTTCTGATTTTTTTGTGTTTCATACAGTTTTTGTTAGTAGTCTTTAAGTGTGCATTTCAGTTTTTTTTTTTTTTCTTTTTTTAACTCTGGCACTTCAGACGGCATGTCACAGTTTGAACAATTCGTTCTAAAAAATTTGAAGTTTAAGAACTGTTACAGTAAATGTATTTATGTATATTGGTGTGTATACGTGCATACTTGTGATGAAACTGTATTTTACTGCCTGAAGTCCAGCAAGCAGATGATGCGTACACTCCTGCAGCTAATAAACAGCCTCCTTAACAGCACAGCCTGGATGCTCTCTGTGCCCTGATATGTTTGAACATTTTCATGCAAATGTTTGTGTCACAACTCACGTCTCTTTCCCGTTGCAGTTGAGTGCACACTTGTCAGAGTGTGTCAATGCCCCC
Organism: Psammomys obesus; assembly: GCF_907164565.1. Taxonomy (NCBI): domain Eukaryota; kingdom Metazoa; phylum Chordata; class Mammalia; order Rodentia; family Muridae; genus Psammomys; species Psammomys obesus. The sequence continues at coordinate 1,770,467 of NW_026596134.1, read as the reverse complement.
AGCACCTGTAGTTTTAAGCGCTATGGCTGCGTTTTTCAGGTCAGTATCCAACATTTGTCCTTCCCAGTTACTGACATTCTGCCATTGAAGAAAGTTCTCATAATAATATTTTAACATCTGAGTTCTCACTCTTTTTACTCTTTGTCATGAAATCACCCTGCTGCATGGGTGAAAAAAGCCATACATGCAGCAGGTCTGGGTGCTCCCTTGCTAGGACAGGGTATTTTGAGACGCAGGTGGTACAGCATGGGGAAGTCAGGAGAACTGCTGCCTCCCAGACAGCTTCAATCAGTAAGGACGCAGTGCCGTCTGCTAGAGTTTCTGTGGCTAACTTAACTAATCATTATCGAGTATAAGTGACATTTAAACTAGATGTAGATTTGACATTGCCTGTCAGCCCTTAGCTGAAAAGAATCACACATGGGTGTCCATAATGCTTTGTTTACACATGTGTGTAAACCCCTGCCAGGGTTGGATTTGACTGAGCAAAGCCTGTAGAAAATCTACTTCCTGGGAAACAGGGTTAGCATCACACACCTGCATCTGGTTTTCTGTTTATTTTTAAAAACATTACCTGAGATTGCTAGCAAGTTAAGACTGAGCTTTTATTCAGATATATATCCTGAACAAAAGGCAAACTATGTTGTAAGGAAAGTGTATATTTAGTGTTCTGTATGGCAGTGTGATTTATGGAGTCAGTACAAAGACAGTGAGCTGAAGATGAGAGTGCCGTTCTCCCTGCGTTAGTCTAGGGGAACCTCCTCCCTGTTCTGTCCTGCGCAGTGCCGTCCATCCTCTGTGTGTGTTCGTATGTATGCTGGTGCGGAGCCAAGCTCGGATCAGCATATACAGAGATTCTATGTACAGAGTATATGTTTTGGAGATCATGAAAACGCTTTTTCTGATTTCTTAATTTTCTGGTATCAAAACAAATTATATTCTCATACTGTTTCCTTGAATATGCAAAGTACTATTCAGTGTGCTTGCTCACAGTGTGAGTGGTCTGCATCTTATGTACTCTGTAGATGGTTTATGTTTTGTATGTAAATTTCTCAGCACACCCAGCCTGGTGAGGCGGTGTCTTTTTGGATGCAATGCCATACCATAGTTCACTGGACAGCTGTAGCAAGCAACTGGCTGCAGGGGTGGGTTCCAGAACATTCTCTTTGCATATCTTCATGAAAATGATTTGTAAAGGAGCAGGATGAGTTTCAAATTTAACTCCTGGGTTTTGCAAGTATGAAACGTTGATGAGAAGCCACTAGAGGGAAGAACTTGAGGAAGGAGGAGCATGAACTTGAGGTTAGCTCTGCAGCATGGCAGTGTTCTTGCTGTGCTCCCTGCACTGTAGCCTAGGAGGCCCTGGGGGATTCCCTGCGCATCAGCAAGCCCCGTCATGTGTGGTGCCGCTTCTAGAGTTGTGTGTGAGGTTTTCTGTCCTTTGAGGGGAGCGATTGGTTTAGTGTCACCCACCATTGCTCTTGTAGGGTACAAACCAGCAGATCAAGGCCCATGAGGCCAGCTCCGCGGTACAGCACGTAAACCTGCTGAAGGAGTGGAGCAACTCCCTGGAGAAGAAGGTAGGCATGGGACTCTCGGCTTTTGTCAGGTTTTGTAATTCTTCAGACTAGTTAAAGAGTAAATCTGTTTTGTAATTATCAATGGTGTTTGAATGAAAGCACCACGGTGAAGAGATTGCCAGTAGAGTCAGTCCTGTTCAGGAATCTTGAGCTTCTGTGGAGAGGTGTTTGCTCCTGTTTAGCTGCCAAGCAACATGCAGTCCTCGCTTTCCTTTTTTTTTTTTTTTAAAATCAATTTGTGGGTTATCTTACCCCTGATCTAGGACAGAGATTGTCCCAGCTTCCATACTCTAGTCCTCAGCTGCATAGTTCTGTGAAAAACAGTCACCCCACAGGTGAACTGCCCCTGGCTGCTTTGGCACTGGTCAGTGTGGAGACTGGTGGTCTGGACTGCTTAACCCCAAGTACTGGTTGGCTCCTCTCAGAGCAGGTTTGCCTGTCCCCATGTGTCTGGTCACACGATCTACAGCTAGTCCTTTGTGAGACCCAGGTAAGAAGACAGCTGCCTTCTCTGCAGTTGGGTCTCTCGGTGGCTACACAGACAACAGTACTACCAACGGCCTCTTTTCTCCCCTGAGAGGCTGTGAGCCTGGAGCAAGGTTCTTCCAGCCATAGTGCACCTCTCTACAGCGTCTGTTCCATGAGGGAAAGGTGAACCCCTCCAAGAACTGATAGGAGAAATGGTTACGTGTTCACATTCACTGTGACTAACTTGAATACACTGATTAAAAACTTAGCAGAAGACTATCGAGAATTGATACTGGGGGGGGGGGGCACAACTGATAAGAGCCCAGCAGTGCTAGCTTTTGAGCCCAGTACTTTGGGAGGCTGAGGCAGGAGGATCTGTGAGTTTGAGGCCAGGCTGGTCTACAGAGCGACTTCCAATTCAGTCGAGGCTGTGTAAGAGAAGGATCTTCCTTTTAGTTAATTATTTAGTTTTGTGTTGTGGCACATACTTGTCATCCCAGCCCTCAGGAGGTGTAGAAGGTCAGAAGTTTAAGGTCATCTTTAAATACATAGCAAGTTCAAGGCCAGCCTAGGCTCCTTGAAACCCTGTCTCAAAAAAAAAAAAAAAAAAAAAAAAAAAAAGAGAGAGAGAGCTAGTTTCATTCACTTGTTTTATTCCCTGTATTATATATAACAGCAACACAGGAGTTTAGTGGCTCTGAGGTGTGTGCTGGCTATTCAGTACCCCAGCTGTGGAGGTAGGCCCCTGTTCGCACTAACAGGGGAGTGAGTATACTCTGTTTCTGAAACACAGCTCCCTGCTATCTCAGTGGTGGCCATTTGAGAGCCAAATGAAGGCAGCAGTGTGCAAGAACTCCAAAGTTTTGCTCTCTAATATAAGTGTGATTCATAGTTCAAATAAGGGAACTCTAAAGGGAAAAAATTAAGACCAGTTAGTATGGTGTGTGCACATTACAGCTAGTTGTTTCTGCTCAACCAATACTTGATTGCTGCAGGAAAATTTTTAAAAGTATCAATGAGATCCTTGGTAAAAATAGTATCTCCACCTCGTCTGAGGTTAAGAGCCTTGGAACTCAGTCTGGCTTTGCCAGATGGGAATGATGGAACAGGAATATCAGAGAGCTCTGTAAAGCTGGTCACCCTTCTATGGTAGTACAGGTGGATGCTGTCTGAGCTTATGGCCTCACATGGTGGAACAAAGCTGGAGTCGCTTCTGTATTCTTGGAAAGCGAAGGCATGTTTGCCTGTGAGACACACAGCTTTAGTCTGTTCGTTTGCCTTCTATTTTGGTTGATTTGGTGCTTTTGTTTATTTGTTCAGTTGTTTATTTGTTGGTGGTGGTTTGGTTTGATTTTGCTTTTTCAAGACAGGGTTTCTCTGTGTAGCCAGGCTGGTCTGGAATTCACTCTGTAGACCAGGCTGGCCTTGAACTCAGAGATTCACCAACCTTTGCCTCCCAAGTGCTAGAATTAAAGGTGTGCACCACCATACCTGAGTAACTTTACTGAGTTTCTGTGTCAGGATCTCTTCGGGTGTGAGCTCAGTCTCTTTCTGAGGAGATGGTGTGCTGGCCCAAGGGTGAGGTAAGGCTCCTGTGTAACCTCAGTCAGCCAGTCCTCCTTGTGCTTGGGGAGGTAGCACGCCTGGGCGGAGCCACTGCAGGGTTTGAGAGTACATTCATTGGGCTGTGATTGGCTTTTCAAAAATTGACAGTGTGATGTTTGGGCGTGCATATATTAGGAAATGATTAAAACAAACTAGTTGATAGGCCCAAACATTACTTCACTGTTTTCTTTTTTTATGGTGTGAGTGTTTCAGGTCTGTTCTCCGCAGTTGGGTGCTCAGCACACAGCTAATAGTGGCCACCATTTTGCACAGAATATCTTAGAAACAGTTCTTTAACCGAATCTTCGTGTGTTTGTGGCAGTGTCTCCCCAGTGCCACTGCCTTTCCCTTTGCTTCTGGCTTCGGCTCTCAGGTTCCAGTTGTGAAAACAGACAGTATCTATAGCAGATGGAAAAAAATAAAACAAAATATCAAATACATTGTGTTTTTAGAGCAGGTAAGATTCTATGAGGCCCATTTTCAGGTATATACAGAATGCTTGTACAAGCTGGATAAAATATTAAAATGTTTCCTACTATGTGTCCTGGCCAAAATTTGGAAGCTACACCTCTAAAAGATTTGTTTTCAGTGAGTACTTTATAAGCAAGCCCCTTCTTCTGATTCTCAGTTGACCCTGCCCCAGACCTCCCTCCCTGGGGTGAGGAGAGACAGCAGTTGGGCTCTTACAGGCCCCTGCTAACTCCACAGTTCCCCTTTTTATGAACGTTTAATTGCTGTCATCACACCAAATCACTTTTTGTTAAATTAATTAAAGACTTTCTTTCGCAGGTTTCCTTGCTGCAGAATGAAAGTGTTGAAAAAAACAAGAGCATACAAAGTTTGCATAATCAGATATGTAGCTTTGAAATTGAAATCGAGAGACAAAAGGAAATGCTTCGAAACAATGAATCCAAAATCCTTCACCTGCAGGTGAGCAGCCTGCCCCGCTACATGTAGGGAGTGACTCTCTGAGCTCCTCTTCTCTGGCTTACTCCAACGTTCAGGGACAACTTGGGTCAGCATGGCTCTGCCCAGGAAGCTGACCCTAAACCCCGGTCTTCAAGCCACCTGGAACAAAGTAAAGCTTAAAGACCTGTTTTTAACTTAGCTGTTTTGGATGGGGTGTAGCTCAGTGGTCGTGCATTTATCTAGTTTGTGCATGACCCCAGGTTTCATCACCACCACTGCAGAAAAGAAGAGATTAAAGTCTGTTTTTTTACTATATATTGATAAAAGACACGTTGCTCATTAGTACTGTGTGCCAAGTTTCACTTCCTAAAGTGAATCAAGCCAAATGCTCCATTCTGAGTTTCTACACACACATGTCCAACTTTATTTCACCCTGATAATCCAGAGATATCACCAAAACAACAAATATATAAACTTCAGGACAGAGAGCTATTTCTGTGACTAAGAGCACTTGCTGCGCTTGCAGAGGACTGAGGTTTGGTTCCCAGAACCACATAGGTGACTCACAGCAGTCTGTAACTCATGTCTGGGGACTCTATTGCCCTCTGCTGGCCTCTGTGGGCACTGCATGCATGTGGTGTTGAGGGCGTTAAAGGAAGTAGAATTGAGATATCTTTATGTGCACTTTGCTGGCTCAGGAAGTGTTGTTTGTTTTCTAGTATTTTTACATCTGTTTGTTTGGGCGGGCAATATTCACATGTGCCACAGTGTGCATGTGGAAGTAGAGTCGTCAGAGGCCAGTTCTCTTGCCAGCATGTGAGTTCTGGAGACTTTAGCAGCAAGCTTTGTGCCACTTGAACCTGCTGAGCCCCCTTGCCAGCCTGAAGGGTTGTTTCTTAATAGAATTTTAAAGAACAGCTGAGTGAGGTAGCACATGCCTTTGATCCTAGCACTTGGGAAACAGAGGCAGGAGGATCTCTATGAGTAAAACAGACCATATTTGGGGCTAGGGAGATGGGTCATGGGTTAAGTACTTGTCACACAAAGTCTAGTTCAGATCTTCAGGATCCATGTAGGCGCTGGGTGGGCATGGCAGGCTGCCTGTAATCTCAGCGCTGTGAAGGCAAAGGTGACATCTCCAGACAGATCTGGCTACCTAGATTAACCGTGTCGGTGAGCTCTGGGGTAAGTTGAGAGACCCTTCTGAAAAGAATAAAGTGGAAAGCAATCAAGGGAGACTCCCAGGTCAACTTCTGGCACTTGTACTCTTACAAATACATCTGCATACACATACACACTAAAAAAAGAAAATATGTTTGTTTGGGTTTTGACACCCACACTCCCGTACTAGGATTGAAACCAAGTCCTTAGACAGGCTAAACTCTATCCTATTTACTTTTATTTTGAGACAGTGTCTCATTAAGTTGCCTAAGCTGGCCTTTAACACACTTCGTAGCTCAGGCTGGCCTTGAACCCGTGATCCCCTTTCCTTGGTCTCTTCAGTAGCTGGGATTACAAAGCCAGGTGTAAGTGGTACATGCCCTTAATCCCAGCATGTAGGAGGCAGAAGCAGGTGGGTTTCTGTGAATTTGAGGCCAGCCTAGCCTACAGAGTGAGTTCCAGGACAACCAAACCAAAACAGAAAATCCTGTCTCAGAAAAACAAAACAAACAAAAAAGCTGAGATTATAGAGCTTTACCACCAGGCCCAGCAAACCAATTCTTTTGTGTCAAAACGGTAGCCTAGGCGCTCTGAAGAGATGGCTCAGCAGTTGAGAGCACTGACTGCTCTTCCAGAGGACCTGGGTTCAATTCATAACACCCATATGGCAGCTCACAACTGTCTGTAATTCCAGTTCCAGAGGATCCAATGTCATCATACAGACATACATATAGGCAAAAGCCTAATGCAAATAAAGTAAAAATAAATCATTTATAATAAATTATAGCCTGGATAAATAAATTGTAGTCCAAGGCAAACCCGTGTAATTTAGTGATGTCCTGTCTCAAAATACAACTAAAATGGGCTCAGTGTACAGCTCAGTGATACTGTGCTTGCCTAGCGTGCCCAGGGCCCTGGGTTCCATCTAGAACACTTTAAGGGATATTAGAAAGAAAAGAGAAAGAATGCTGTGAAGTGGCTCAGTGGGTAAAGGTGCTTGTCCCCAGAACCATGGTAGGATGAGAAAATCAACTCCTGCCTGTGCGCGGTGGGACACCCACTCATACACTCATACACTCTGAAGGAAGAGACAGTCGGGTTCAGTAGCACGTCTGCAGTCTCAGCTTCTTGAAAGGATAAGGTGGGAGGATCTGAACCAGCATAGTGTGATTCCTGACTCAAAAAAGAAAAACAAGCCAGCTGAGTCATGAATGTATCTCCACTTGCTGCTGCCGATTGCTGAATGAACCAGGGAGCCAGGCAGTAGGGCTCAGATGAGCAGCCACAGGCCACACGTTTCCATACTCCACATGGAATACCATCATGCTCTCACTGCACATGTATGACTAGGGCCTAGTGATCTGAAGATGACAAGGGATAGCAAAGGACAGTTATTGCAGCCCTGAAGTTGAAGTGCATACAGCTGGTCATCTGAGTCCTAAGAAACAGGCCTTGAGTTGGGGTTATTTATTCAGTATGAGACTGATGCTTCCCAGCTCCTGAACTCGTAATTAAACTCCGCACCTGCACTTAGGCTGTACATTTATAGAAACACTGAAGTGGCTGAGTGTTCACCAAGGCACTTCAAGCATTAAGTCATTTGCTGTTCACAGAGAAGGCTTGACACTGACTGGTATTCTGCTTTGAAGCTGTGTTGTTTATGCAAGTAAAGGTTTGTCTGGAAAAAGGTCTGTCTGAAGTCCCTTGCCAGGATGCAGCTTCTAGGTTGTTTGGGAGCCCCTTGTGTAGAGCATGGGCCCACACACAGAATGTGCGCCCTTGTCTCTGCATTGGCTAACAAGTGTGAGGCTACTTTATAGGCAGTGCAGTGGTCTCCTCCTCTCCTATGTGGTCACTAGTTGCTGGGGAGGAGCAACTCAGGGCTTCCTCTGCGGTCCTCTGAGTAACCAAACATCATCTCTTATACCATGGTCAGGCTTTTCCTTCTTACCAATACCCATAACAGCTTGCTTTATGGGGGAAGTTCATTCAAGGACACCAAAGCTGTGTCCTTAGAGTCAATACAATTGACCCCTAGAAAACAGTTCTTGTAGAGCAAATATTTCCCTGCTTATACATTCTAATTTAACATAAAGAGACATAGGGCTGGAAAGATGGCTCAGTCATTAAAGGCTAGGCTCACAACTAAATATAAAATAGAGAGACATCTACATAGCAGGTTTTTTGAAGACTGAATACATTATCAATGCTGGCGTAATACATACAAATATATGTACAAACGTAAGCCCAGAGGGTGGAAGAAGTTAAGTGTCCTGGTCTGTCACTCTACCTTATTCCTTTGAGACAGGGTCTCTCACCAAATGGAATCTAAGCTGGTGACCAGAAAGTCCCAGTAAGCCTCCTGTCTCTACAAAGTTGTATTTACAGGCCTACATACAGCCATCTCCAGCCTTTTACGTGAATGCTAGAGATTTGAGTGTGTGTCCTCATGTTTGCACAGCAAGTGTTCTCACACATACTGAGCCCTCTCCTTGGTCCCTTCTCATTCTTCTTCAATATCAGGTTCTTGGAAAAAGCAACTCACATTAACCCTTTACCCTATAGTGAGAACACCCAGACCTGCCTTATTTGTCCTTCCTGGTTGGTTGCAGCCAACAAAGGTGCGAAACCCAGAATTTCAAATATAGATTTCCAAAAGAAGAAGTGAAGATGGTAGGCTGTCCCTGGGGCTGCCCCCTGAGCACCCTGCGTGACCAGCAGCTTCAGAGAGACTCTACTGTAGGTTCTCTGCATGAGTGGAAAATGTTCAGGTCCTTGGCTCCATCATAGGGAGACAGACAAGCTGGAGCACGAGACTCCCCATTATTGTCACAGGAACACACACAGCCCTTAAACACCCACCCGGAGCACAAGTCTCTGCTCCCATCACAAGTGCCAGTGGTATGTTCCTATAGAAAGGTTTTCTGAGTTATTTAAATTAAGGCAGTGCAAAATTGGGCCTTGCTGTTGACAGGCAGTGTGTCAGGACATAACGTCCTGGTGCCCCTGAGTGCAGAACCTACTCTCATGGGCCAGCCCCATTAGCTCTTCCTAGGCTTGAGGCCCCACAGCAAGCCTTCTCTGGCCACTAATGCTTTGGGTCTCTGCTAGAGGCAGGATGGAGGGAACTCTTTGTTTCCCTGAGCCAGGCAGCAGGATAGGCAGACAGTGCCATGTCATTGTGATGATGTGACTCCATTATCCTAAACCTTGATTGATAAGGCATAGGGGTCTTGTGCCCTGAGAATCTTCACTAACTGGGGGAGGCTTTGACCTCAGTCCCTTCTCCTCTGTACCTGTGGCCATGTAGCAGAGAACACGTGGGACAAGGTGCGAGGCTTATGGCAGTCTGGTGAGCTATTTCTAAGGAAGACAGGAAGATTACACCTGTGAGTGTGAGCTCTGAAAGGAGAGCTGATGGTATTGACACGATGCATGGATGCAGGCATGTGACAGACAGGCAATTTGCTATCCCAGAAATGGCCTAAGGTGGGGAGGCTGGGTAGAGTCAGAGCAGGAAGAGGGAGAGCTACTCTGGCCATGTGCTCACCTGTGGTGTTGGATAATGCCCCTTTCATTTGGTCGCCAGTCCTCCTGATGACTTGGTGCAAGCCCTGCGGGCCTGATATGATGACACCTTTCTGAGGTCTTTTGCATGAGGCAGGTCATGATCTGACTGCTTCCAGCTTCACCCTGTGTTCTGCACAAGTTCTTATCCCCAGAGACTCCCAGGAGGCCGGTGGGTCTCAGTGGGTGCACAGGGGTTGATGGCTCCAGCTTGTATTTCGGGATGACAGCACAGCATACTCGGAGTTCTGACGGGCTTTTATCCTTAACCCCTTTGGTCTGGAAGCGAGTAATAGACAGCCAAGCAGAGAAACTGAAAGAACTGGACAAGGAGATCCGTCCGTTCCGGCAGAACTGGGAGGAAGCCGACAGCATGAAGAGCAGCGTGGAGTCCCTCCAAAACCGTGTGACTGAGCTGGAGAGCGTGGACAAAAGTGCAGGGCAGGCGGCCCGAAACACAGGTGAGGGCACTGGGTCTGAGGCGGCTCCCAGTCACGTGCCACAGCACTGGGACCTGTGGAAATGCTATATCCGGCACAGCACATGCTGCCTCACAGCAGTTTCTTCAGGCACAGGCAGTGTATGCTGAGAGCCCTCCAGTAGGGACAGTTTTTCACTTAGAGTTGTCCCTCCACATGAGGCCCAGCATGGCAGGGTGCAGAACCCCCAGAGAGGCTGGACTACCTGTGAACTGCAGGGCACAGGGGTGTCAGGGCCCACTGACACATCTGAGGGCCCAGGGAGAGGGCCAGACCAGATGGGCAGCGGGCAGCCCAGCATTGCCCAGGCATTTCTGACATTGTGAGCAGATGTGTGCCTATAGCGTTGAGCCTGAATGAGCACAGGGGTGGTTTCCATGGAAGGATTAAGGAGTAAGGGTGGATTACTGTGCTCCATGGTTGGATTAAGCAGATGGAAGGCGTGTGGTTCCAATGGAATAGGACACAGCTTAGACTCAGGGTCTAGTGTCGGGAGGCCAGGGCCATGGGGCAGGGGAACATGGACAGATAGGCAGCCAGGCTCTAACAGCTGTAGCCTGACAGGTGGCACACTGTGGCTGCCCGAGGGGAGGGAGGATGCAATGCAGATGCCCCACAGCTTGTCCGTTCTGTACCTGTCACCTTCTGCAGTCGCAGTGGCGTCTGTGGGCTGCTGTTCCAGACGCTGGTGCACATGTGCCTCTTGGATGTTTGCATGTATCGATTGCCCAATGTTTTCTTGCCTGTGGCAGGCTTGCTGGAGTCCCAGCTGAGCCGGCATGACCAGATGCTGAGCGTTCATGACATCCGCTTGGCGGACATGGACCTGCGGTTCCAGGTCCTCGAGACTGCCAGCTATAACGGTGTGCTGATCTGGAAGATCCGTGACTACAAGCGCCGGAAGCAGGAGGCTGTCATGGGGAAGACCCTGTCTCTCTACAGCCAGCCTTTCTACACAGGTTATTTTGGCTACAAGATGTGTGCCAGGGTCTACCTGAATGGGGACGGAATGGGGAAAGGGACACACCTGTCGCTCTTCTTTGTCATTATGCGTGGGGAATACGATGCTCTGTTGCCGTGGCCGTTCAAGCAGAAAGTGACACTCATGCTGATGGATCAGGGGTCCTCCAGACGCCATCTGGGAGATGCATTCAAGCCTGATCCCAACAGCAGCAGCTTCAAGAAGCCCACTGGAGAGATGAACATCGCTTCTGGCTGCCCAGTGTTTGTTGCCCAGACTGTTCTAGAGAACGGGACGTACATTAAAGATGATACAATTTTTATTAAAGTCATAGTGGATACTTCTGATCTGCCTGACCCCTGACAAGAAGCCAGGGAGGCGGATTCAGCAGAAGGTAACTCCTCTGGGGGGTTGAACCGGTCTGTCTTCACGAAGGTCTTCGCCCTCAGAAAGGACCTTGTGGAACAGGGGAAGCAGCCGGAGGAGGAGGAGGAGGAGGCGTGGCTGGCAGGAGGAGCCACATGTGAAAACAGACCCCAACAGATTTCCTAATAGACTAGCCACACTCACTCTGAAGAATTATTTATCCTTCAACAAGATAAATATTGCTGTCAGAGAAGGTTTTCATTTTCATTTTTAAAGATCTAGTTAATTAAGGTGGAAACATATATGCTAAAAAGAAACATGATTTTTCTTCCTTAACTTGAACACCAAAAAAGAAAACACATGGAGGTAGCTGGATGTGTCAGCATGTTAATTTAAAAGGAGAACTTATGAAATAATAATACAATTCTGATATATTCATCCTAAAATTCAAGAGTGCAATCTTGTTTCAAATATAGTATATTGTCTATTTTTAAGGCCTCATCTGGTCTCTGTTTTAATAATTTGTTTGTCAGAAGACCCTGAGTAGGCATAAGGTCTCAAAATTCAGAAGTCATTTTTAATTTAAAGTTCTACAAATAATTGTTACTGCAAACATTTTGTTTTAAAACGTTGATAGACTGATACTTCTTGGAAGAAAATGTAAAATATCAAACACTGGTTATCACTTGTGATAGGAAAGAGAATATCCAACCTGTTGTTATTTCTCGTTAGAAATGTAACCCTTCAATATCTGTCGTAGTTAGTGACACTACTTCACAATGACTATGAGAGGACAATGCTCATGGATGCTGTGCATCATTTCAGATTTAAATTGTTTTCACCCTAAAATAGGGCATTAGTTGAACTTTGGAGTTCTAAACAAAATCCTGTAGGTTTTTAAAATTCTGCCCCATGTTTAGACAAGCTCTGTGTTGCTGACAGCACCAGCCTTGGTCTCCAGTGTCCAGTGTCCGGGGATAGGCAGGTGACCTGTGCTGCAGGAGGCCCCAGCAAGCGTCTCTCATCCTTCATACTGCTGCATTCGGCTGATGATCTCCGAAAGCAACATCTGCGCTCAGAGATGGTGGCATACGGTACATGTGCCTTAGATGTGACATGCTGCTTCTTGTCCCTGGGTTTCATCACCATGATTCAGAAAGTGATAGTTTAACCAGATCTCTCTCTCTCCACCGCCAGATCTTTGTCTCTCCCAGGGCCCTCAGACAATTCTGAACCTGCCTGGGGAAGCCAGGCCTCCGTTGGTGGCTTCTGAAGCCTCTGCTGCTAAATATTCAGAGTCCAACTCTAGGCCCCCAAGAGCAGCTCAGTTCCACCCCAAGGGAGGGAGGTGTGAGCAGAAGCCACACCCTTCCAGGTCTCCACAAGGGCCCTGAAGTCCCCCACAGCATGAAGGAGAAGCCCTCTGCCCCAAGCATTCCCGAGACCACTGGTCTGGGCCCTGCTCAGGCTGGCGGCAGCAGCCCTGGCCTCCCTGTTGGAAGGTGGCCAGCTGGTGCCCCAGCCTGTCCTGTCCAGACGGCACTCCCAGCTCACTGTTTACGTCTCTCTCGATGGTCCAACTGTGATTAGAAGCCTGGAGCCCTGCCCCGGTGCCCCTTTTGCTATGCACCACGCTTCATGGTGCTCTTACACTGATGGGTGCTACACGCGACAGGTGCTTCTTAGGCAAAACCAATGTGTGCGAACCACCGCATCTGTGCCACTTGCCCAAAAGGCGCGCCCACAATTGGCCAGCTGGGCCCGCGCTTCAGACTGCCTGCCTCTGGGCTCTCATGGTCGCGCGGGGACAGCTGGGTTGGTGCCGGTGGCCCACCTTATCTCTGGTGCTGCCATCTGTCCTGGGTGTGCCTTCGCCCCAGTGCCTGCTGGAAGTGCCCTCCTCTTGCACACCTGTCCCCACGCTTCCATGAGCGACCTCCTGGTTTCGAGCCCTCGCCCTGCCCTTCATGCCTGAAACATTTGGGTCTTCACCTGCTCCTCCTCTCCCCACTCTGCTGGGACCGCTTTGGGGTAAGTTGGTGGCTTTGGTTCTGCTCGTAAGACTGCAGAGCCTCCGTCCTTTCAAGGGTACCTCTTCTTCTTGCAGGCTATCCCGAGAGTTCTTCCCCCAAAGACACCCCCCCACCCCGGCACTCCCTAGCTGGCCCTGGGTAGCTTTTCCATGGCCAGGTGTCAGGGGCACCCCTGCAGGCCCCCTCCCCCCTCTGAAGAAGTCAGTGCAGTACCAATAGGCATAGCCAACAGCATCCTGCTGACAGAAAGCATGCCTGTCTTCAGTTTCAGAGCCTGGTATGAGGGTGACCCTGAGGTGTCCTCAGGCACTCCCTCCCTGCTGGTGAGACTTTCCACGGCTCCTTCCTATGTGAGTGGGCCCTCCTGGCCTCACCCGGTGCCTGCAGGGTGTGAGTAAACTGAGTAGCTTTGTCCCCTGGGATGAGGGCCTGGCATGTCACAGCTTCCTGTAGTGTGTCTATTGCATTGTTCAGTAACAGTAGAATAGTGGGCAAGCTCGTACCTCTGTGCCCTGTCTTAACTTGTGAAGGACGTGCTGAGGTGCATCCCCTGGTGGGCCTCGCTCTGCTCTGTCGCAGCATTCCTTGGCGCCCCTTTGGTGCTCACCACCTGGGCCAGTGTTGGGCTGTGGTCTCAGCATAGTTGAGGCCCTGTTGCCGATTCTGGCAGCCAGCCCTCACCATTTCACAGGGTCCTGGCCACAAGAAACACAGGGTGGTCGTGCAGGTGTGTGCCTGGCTGTGCAAAGGTGTCACTTGCTCATCTTTTAAAGGGGCCATTTGTTCCATGACCTCCGTGAGGAAATTGGACACAACTCCTGCTTGCCTGGGGGCAGTGATCATGCCTGCTCAAAGCCCCTGGGAGGATGCAGGCCACCACGTGGCAGTGTGTCCTGAGGCCTGGCCCAAAGGCTTTTGTGAGTAGCCGAAAGCCTGTGTCGGTAACCACCCGGGACCAGACTGGGAATGAGGGCTTTGCACCTCCATTGGTCAGGGAGAGGAAGGTAACCTCCTGACAGCGGCTCCTGTATCCCTTGGGGATAGACAGACCCAACCTAGGGCATGTAGCATGCTAGGCTGCAGGTAAGACAGGGCTGGATGAAAAGTGAACAAGCGTGCGTGCTGGTCTCGCACAGGAGAGCAGTGCCCACACCCCAGCCCACCCTGCTATCAGTTTCTGTAGAGCCCAGGCCCAGCATTCAGAAGAGCGATGGGTTGTTGAAAGGGTCAGCATCTCGGTCCACATCTGTCTCCCCTTCCTGGAGTAGCCTGTGACAGATGGCAACATGTCCCTAAGACAGCACAACAGTCAGCCAGCACAGCCATCAGCTGAGGGAGGTGTCCCGCTTATGGCCACCACACCCTCCTTCCTTTCTCTGCTCTATCTCCATTTGTTCCAAGGACTGGGACTCCGGGGAGCTGTGGCCAGCAGCGCTGTGGCTGTGTTCCCCAGGCAGCCTCCAGCAGGGCCTTCAGACCACCACCGCCATCTGTGGCCAGCCTCCTGAGAACCTGGCCACGCTCAGACACAGTCCCCTGTGGATAGCTAGCCGCTTTCCTATACCCCTCGGTCCGCCGGAGTCCCAGCTGGAGTCGGGACCGTGTGCCTGCTGCCTTGGGCCTGATGTGAGTGATGCCGCTGTAACTGAGCTACCTGTATGGCAGCAGCCACCCATGGCAGCCTGGCAGCTAGTGAGCAGCGTCCAGCAGAGAGGAGGCTGTCTGGGCACACCAAGTGACAGTGTCCTGGGTTGGACCACTCCTGCCAGCCCAAGAGGAGAGTGGGGAGAGCCAGTGCCAATAGTACCACCCTTGCCTCCACCTTCCCCCTGCACACTGCCAAGCATTGCAGGGACTGCGCTTTGTCCTTGGCCACGACATTTCCCACCTGACAGGTGACAGGGTGGGTCAGTCCCTACCCTCCCATACATCCCCACTGCTTGATAGTAACAGTGTCGGAGAAGGGCTGGGTGGAGCCTATGGTACATCTTTCACTTTCAGCCCAGCCCTTTCCTGGCTAGACTGCAGGAGAGCTAGTGTGTGTTTCCAGGCGTGCCGTTGTGTCTGAGTGTGACGTGACAAGGAAGGGTCTGTCTCTCCCAGATCCTCCCAGACTGAGGTCATGGTCTGTCTTCCGTTTGCAAATACATAGCAGCTGTTTTCTCCAAAATAGTATGTGCCCACAAGGGTCTTGGGTGAGGTGAGGTGATAATTGGCGAGTGACCCAGCCATTTTGTCAACTGCCCCACCCCAGCTGGCGCTGGCTGCCGCAGGCACTGTGGCACCGGGGAGCCAGGTTAGCAGGGACTGTAAGAAGTCAGCAGCCCAACCCAAAGGCCTGGACATACCCTAGCCTGTTGTCCACTTGGAGGGTTCCCTGGGTACCATTGCTAGGCAGGTGGGCAAGGCCAAGTGACCCACGCCAAGGCCAGCCATACAGCTAAGCAGCCCCAGTAGCCAAGCAGAGTGTGTGATCCATTTCCCTAGCCACACCACGTCTAGAGTCTTTCTTGTGAGTTCACTGTGGAAAGGAGGTTACAAGTCCAGGGTCACTGTGCCACTCCGTAGTCAGTGGTGACTGACATACACCCTTAGTCCCCTTAGTCAAGTAAGATAACCTTCAAAAGGCAAATAAATGACCTAATTGGAAAACACAAAAGCCGGCCTTCCTTCCAAGGATTTCCCTAAGAATCTGTGGGTGCTCTGACTGATGGAGGTCAGTGCAGACAGCTGCAGACTGTTCTAGTGTTGTGTTCTTCTCTCTGATGGCACACCTCTTGTGTTCAGTTCTATTAACCCAAAACAAAGACCAAAGAAGGCCAATCTCTCATTCGACTGCGTTTTTAACCTGCCTGTTTTGACACTTGCCGTCTGTAGTGGCCGCTCGCTGTGAGGCCCCATCTTGACAGTCCAAGTGATTGTGACCAGTGATTAACGTCCCGTGTTTTCTGCTCTTCTAAGAAACTGAGACAGTCTGAGTTATTGCGCAGCAATAATCCTGTCACCGGGAGTTAGCAGCACGTCTCATCTGATAGCATTATGATGTTTCGTATTCTGTTTACCGTGTGTTATGTGTGGTTTCATTTGGTATTTATTTGTGTTTTGAGGTCTTGCGATGTTTTGTTCTGCTGCTAATAATAAAAGTTTGTAAGACTGTAGAATGAAAATTTTGCAATGCTAAAGTGTCTATTAGAGGAAAATAAAGCTGATTTAAGAGTCCCGCTTTCTTATTGCAGCCCGAAGCTGCTGAGGCTTCAGGGTGGGCCCCCAGCTGTTCTCCAAGTGGCTGGGTGACAGCTGCTGGGGACAGTGTGGCTAGAAGGGGCCACCTTTCATTCCAAGATTTGCTGCCACCATCCCGAGATAGCAGAAGGTTCTGAGCAAGGCCTGCTTGCTTATGTCACCCTAGGGCTTGCCTAAGGCTCACCACAATGTGTGGCTTGGTTCAGGGTGAAGAGCAGAACACAGATGGCAGCCAGAATAGATACGAGCTGTGCCCTGCCAGGGAACCCAGTTCTGAAAAGTTCTGCCTTAAAAAGGGAGCCTGGCTTAGAGAGGAAGGCAGGCCCTGGGCTGTCTGGGGCCATGCGCTCTGTCCTGTGGAGGATGGCCGCCTGGGGCCAGGGATCGCTCAGGGCCCACTGCGTGTATGCAGGTTGCTGCCAGGTAACTAGAACTGCAAAAGGGGGCGTTAGACTGGGGGGTCTGGCTTACCCCTTGCTTGGAAATAGACTGTAGAGTGATGTAATCCCACACGCCTCATTTTGAAAACCCTGAAGAATTTGGAGCTGGTCCAAACCCTGTCACTGTGAGTTCTTTCCTAAGTGCTCGAGGGCCACCCGAAGCAGAGCCCTGAGGGCAAGCTAGTGGCCCACAGCCGAGGATGAGGGGGAGAGGCCTGTGAGCCTGGCCAGGGCCGTGGATGGAGGGACCTGGGGAACTCCTGGGAGCTGACAGGGCCAGTGGGCCCAGGCTGAGGGCAGCAGTGGCCGAGTGCTGACCTCTAGAGTGGGGGTATCACCAGCATGCAGACACCCATGAAGGTTTCTGTCTGGGGTCATGATAGCATCTGTTCCCAAGGTCCCTGTGTAGGATAAACCCTCTGGTGGCCTTGGACAGCTGGAGCCTTCACCTCTACCCGGTGGTGCTTGGATCACGGGGTGCCCGGTTGTACTGCAGCCCCAGGTGGCGCACACCAGGCCCTGAGCTCCAGAAGGCTCCGCCTGTGTGGCCCCTCGCTGTGGAACCTGGGGCCCAGCCACTGAGCTGCCCAGCCCTGCGACCACACTGTGGGTGGCCAGGTCACTGGAGCCGCTCCTCCGTAGGATGCTCCTCTGTAGGATGAACTTAGTCAAGCAGCCTTTGTCCCTGCAGGGACCCACCCAAGGAGGAACAAAGAGTGTTCAGGCTGGAGTCAGGAAGCCTGGCCTCCAGCTGAGGCTTCCCGGGACCCAGATAGCTATGGCCGTCCAGTGTCAGGGCAAAGGAGCTAGCCATGTGAAGGAAGGACGGAGAGGGCTGGCTCCTCATCCTGATAGACATCAGTGACCAACTTAATGGCATCTCTCAGCCCAGGACTCCTTGGGGCCTCTGCCTCTCCACGGCCCTTCCCCACTGCCCACGGGAGGGGGGGGGAGAAGAGGCAGCTGTCCCACCTCGTTTGGAAGGGCAGCAGGCTCCAGCACCTGCCAGAGGCTGAGACGGCGGGCAGCTGCTCCCGGCCTTTGAACCTCAAAGTGCTCTTTGCCCCAACCCTATCCAGCTCGTCGAGGCTGGCCCCAGCGGCAGTGGTCTAGCCCCTCGCCAGCCTCCTGTGTCCGCTCTTTATTTCTGCAGACACCCTTGTCCATCTGTTCCTTGCTTCCCCCTCTCACAGCACTGCAGGACTGTCTTCCAAGGTTCCCACAACCCCTGGGTAGGCCAGAAGCTACAGCGGCCGAGAATAAAACCAGCGGGATATAGTCTTCCTGGCACAGTTTGAACAGTGCCACAGTGGGGAAGCCTCTTGGGGACTGTTTCAGTGGCCTAGTGAGGCATATGGCTTCCCTGGCACAGGAAGGTTGCCTATGTACCCTTTTGAGAGTTTGACAAGCCCCTGGCCCCATCCTTACCCGAGGTAGCCACACTGTGAGTGCCCCTAGTTACCCTTTAGGGTTCTGCATTTCTCCTACTTCCTGGGGAAGTCCTGACCAGTGTACAAGTGTGTGTCCACGTGTGCCTGGGAGCCTGGGGGCTGTGGAGGGCGTTCTATAGACATACTGCCCGCCCCAGGCCTGCCACTGTGAGCTCAGCCTCGCTGCTGTTCTTCCATGCTGCCTCTCACAGGAAGCCTCTTCACCCAGGCGCTCTCGCCGCCCTTCCCGTGTGGCCACCGTGTGCCTCTGTGACCCACCTGGCCACTAGTGCCTGTGTCCCACGGCTCAAACTGGCTCAGCAGTGAGAGCCAGAGCTCAGTCTGTGACATTGCTTCCTCTCAAGAATGTGACCCCGAGGGTCTCCTTCATGCGTGGCCTAGCTGGAGGCAAGAGTCAACCCTCTCAACACTTACCCTGCTGAACCTGAACAGCGATGCCCCCTTGAAGGCAACTGTACAGGGTAAAGGGTGGACAGAGCTGGCTTCCTGCACAGTCTATGCCCACCCTGGGTGTGAAAACAAGTGCCCCCTAGTGGGAGAAATGCCCTCTGCGAGGGAGAA
Source organism: Psammomys obesus (assembly GCF_907164565.1). Classification (NCBI taxonomy): domain Eukaryota; kingdom Metazoa; phylum Chordata; class Mammalia; order Rodentia; family Muridae; genus Psammomys; species Psammomys obesus. Next base: position 1,751,643 of record NW_026596134.1, on the reverse strand, counting down.
GCCAGCGTGGAGGGGGAGGATTGAGCTCAGCACGGGAGTGGGGGCGTCCAGGGAGGAGGCTCAGGGAGCCCCGAGCTGAGCAGCTCTTCCGTCAGCACCTCTGTTCGCCACCCATCACCCGCACAACTCATCACAGCACCAACAGCCCTGCGGTGGCAAAACAGCGGACAGAGGCAGCGGCCTCGGGGAGAAAGGTGTGTTTGGGCATAGGGCAGGGAGGGCGTGGCGGCTGGGGCCGGGATTGTGCTGCCCACGATCAGCGCACGTGCTGCCTGCCTTACTTCCCAGCCCCGGCCAGAGGTGCTCCCTCGGTGAGGCGGCATAGCCTGCCACCTGCCTACCGTGGGCACGGCCCGCGGTTCCCACCTTCCTTCCTGGCACCCTCGCACTCACCCTTTCTGCCCTGCGGGGACTTGTGACTGGCGGGGCTGCATCACAAGAGACAACTCCTCTGGGCCGCGAGAAGCCTTCCCAGCGGCCTCTCACCATCCCCGTGCGCCCACTCTCCATCCTCCTCCCTGCGCCGCCGAGTGGTCTAACCTCACCTACCGTCCATTTCCACCTGCTCCCACAGAACTCCCTGTTACCTCAAGCAACCTTCCCTCCCTTCCCAGCATCTCCCTAACCTTCCCAGGTAGCTCCGTCTACCCGCCAGCTGCCATCCGTCCGTCCGGCAGCGTCTCAGCCCACTGTCCTCTGTCCACCCGGCCGCAGCCCCCCCCATCTCCACACAACCGGAGAAGGTGGGCCAAGACGGCCGAGCGCAGGGCTGTGGGCCACCCCACCCCACGGCAAAGCCAGGCAACACCCTCTCACTGGGCGCCCAGGGCCCTGGGTCCTAAAGGGCGGATGCTGAGGTCGCGGAGGGGGGCTCGGGAGACAGCTGGGCGGGTCCCGAGGTCAATGAGTAACGTCTGGGCGCCCCCTGCCCCTCGCCCCGCCCGGTCACGTGGGGCCCTCAGAGCAAAGTCCGCACCGCGACGTGAGGCGTCCTCGCCGGCGAGATGGGCGCCCGGGGCCAGGTCCTTCTGTGGCTGCAGCTCTGCGGTAGGCCGCGTCACCCGGGTCTGGACCCGGGGGCCGAGGGTCGCGGTCTCGGGAGAGGGTGGGCTATGACGGAGGCGGCGTTCGCGGCCTGCCTCAGTCTCCCCGTGCTCTGGCGTGGGCGGGGGAGGCCCCCAATGCCCAGGAGGTGGCGAAGCCGCAGTCCTGTCCCTGTGGACCGTCGAGCCCCTCGTGGCTCCTCTGCGCACAGCTGGGACAGGGCGGCCCGCTCCGGCCTCCGGGCTCCCCCCTGCTCCCTGTGCGCGCCCCACCAGAGCTCCCTCCTGCGGCCTGTTCCCCCCCGAACCTGCGGACCCCACCCCGGACAGCCAGCGTCCCGTCAACAGGGGGTGGCGTCCCCTGGGAGGGCGAGGGCACGCTTGCGTGGGCTCTGCAGATCGGCTAGGAGTGCGCCGGAGACGGCCGCAGCGGCGTCCGCGCAGGGGCTGCCCCTGGGCGCGGGAGAGCGGCGCCGGGCCAGGGTCCCCGATCCGCAGCAAGGCTGCGAGCAGCTCCGCGCGCTTCTCGGGACGTGGTCCCGGAGGCCGACCTCAGCCTCCCTTCCTCTAGCGCTGACTCGGGCCGCGGACAAACTTTGGGTCCCCGACACCCACTTCGATACTGCCTCCAACTGGAGTCAGAACCGGACCCCGTGCGCGGGAGATGCGGTCCGGTTCCCGGCGGACAAGGTGCCTTGCTGGGGGTTCGGGGGGCGGAGGGGCGCGGGGGTCGGCCAGCCCCGCGCCTGACGCCACATCTTGCTGCAGATGGTGTCGGTCCTGGTTCGAGACAGCCACGCCATCTCGGACATGGTAAGGCTCGGGGCTGTGGCCACAGGGGCCAGTGGCGGGCCCAGGGTCGCTGAAAGCCCCTTCCCGGGTCTCTGTGCGCCGCCACGGGGGCCTCTGGATGGGAAGGGACCTCGGAGAGCGCGTGGGGATCTCGCGGCTCCGCTGCGCCATCCCCTCCCCCCTCCCCTCCCCCAGCCTGCGCCGCAGGGGGCCTCTGGGACGCCAGCCTGCCCTGCCCTGCTCGGGAGGCTGCGTTAGCCACCCGCCTGCAGAGCCGGTGAACCAGCTGGCCGGAGGCTTAGAAGCCAGAGGTTCAAGGCCTCGGCCTCGCCGCGCGCACGCCAAGGCTTCGGCGCGCTGAAGGCGGCCTCCGCCGACCCTACTCGACCCCTGCGGCTGGAGATAAGAGTGAGGGGTTTGTTTCTGGTCTTGTTAAGAGTTTTTTGTTTTGTTTTCTGTGAATGGGGGTTTTGTCTGCATGGTACAGCTGTGCTCCACGTGTTCGGGGCGTGGGGCCTCTTGGAGCTGAGTTACAGACGTTTGTGAGCCACCACGTGGGTGGTGGGATTCAAACCCAGGTCCTCCATTAACAGCCAGTGCCCTTAGCCGCTGAGCTGTCAGCCGCACCCACCAAAGCAAACCAAAAGAACAATACTACGTAGCAATGAGAATATAAGACCCCCATTTTGTTACCCATGGGTTTGTGTGTGTGTGTTGTTTTGTTTTCTTTTGGTTTTTTAAGATAGGGTTTCTCTGTGTAGCCCTGGCTATCTTGGCATTTGTTTTTATAGACCAGGCTGGCTTCAATCTCAGAGATCTTCTTGCCACCAAGAAATCATATTTTCTATGGGTCAGGGTCTCAAGTAGCCCAGGCTGGCCTTGAACTCATTCTGTTGATGAGGCTGACCTGGAACTCATGATCTTCCTGCCTTGCCCCCAAGATTACAGGTGTGAGCTGCCAGCCAAGGCTTGATACCCAAGTTTTAACCACATCCAGCCCTTGCTGGGTATGTGCTGGGGCTCACAGGTGTGCTGACGCAGAGGACAGTCCCTGTCTGGCGACAGCAAGGTTGGCCCCACCCGTCCGAAGCCCCCTTCCCCAGCCTCAGGGACAGTGATGTGGTCATGTGTCAGTGTGTGTGCGTGTGAAACCCTCACAGGCAGTGACTCCTGGAGGCCGTCTCTATTACCACACAAAATCTTAAAGATTGTGTGTTCAGCAAGCAGCTCCGAGCCCCTCCCCTCCTCCTCACTCCCTCCTCTCCGGCATTCTGGCTCACGGTGTGAGCTGCCTAGGGATGTCTATTGACATACAGGGGCGCGGGCACGTTGGGGAGCAGTGTCACCTCTTTCTCGGAGTCCCCTCCAGCTCCTCACACGCTCCTCCCCGGCAGAGAGGACCTCCCTGGGGGTTTTCTGCCTCCTTCCGTCTCCATCTCTGCCTTGGTTGGTAGGAAACACGCGCCCTCCCCATTTATTGATGCGGCTCTGGTTGCTGCACATAGAGGCCATGGGCTGTGTCTCCCAACATTCCATCAGCTTCGTTCTCCCATGGCCTTAAGATGCGCTCTGCAGAGCAGGTATGGTTGGAACACGCCTTTGTACCAGCACTCGGGAGGCGGAGACACGCTGACCTAAGTTCAGGTCAGCCTGGTCTGCACTGATTGCAACCTTTTGTTGTTTTGTTTTGAGACAGGGTTTCTCTGTGTAGCCTTGGCTATCCTGGACTCTCTTTGTTATCAAGGCTGGTCTCGAACTCACAGAGATCCACTTGCCTCTGCCTCCCAGAGTGCTGATGGCAACCGTTTTAGCAAATACTCTATCTTCAGAAATATCTATATCACGCTTCATAACCATTCATTTATAACATAACCAAAATTACAGTTATGAAGTAGCAACAAAAATGTTTTTGTTTTTAACACATGAGAACTGTGTTAAAGCGTCGCAGCGTTAGGAAGGTGGAGAGCCGCTGGTCTACATACATCTTCCAGGCCAGCCGGGGACACACAGCAGCAACAGAGTAACAAGTGCTCCGTGTGTAACAAGAACTGACCCCCAAGTGCTCTCCAGAGTTGGTGTCAATCATGAATGGGGCCCTTAAAAATTACATTCTGTAGTCGTTGGTTCTTCTCAGATGAAAAAATGGCAGCCATCCCTCTTGTTTTCAGGTCTGCTTACTTCTTTTCCTTTCCTTATTGGCCGTGCTCACTCCTCCCATGGACATATGAACCTTTGTCATGTTGTAAAGCGTGTCACATTTCCCTCCTGGGGGCCTGCCATGTTGGCTCTGTTCAGAAGACATAAGCTCTAGCACATTGTAGAAACTCCATGGCTACAGCTAGCAGCTTTTTCAGAATTGAGTAAGGTGTTGAAACTCCCAGTGTTGTTTCCTAATGGGCTGAGATTGCAGTTCCACCTTGTTTTAATTCTCCAAGAGACTAACGTCCTGCAGGCAACACGATGTGCATGCAGTACCTCCAGAGGCCGGAAGAGGGCGTCAGACAACAGGCTGTGAGCCACCCTGCGGAAACGCCGCCGGCCTCCTGCAAGCCGAGGCAGGGTCTATCCACTGAGCCATCTCTCCAGACAGCTACTGTCTCTCTGTGCTTTGCTTCCTGTCTGTTCTTCCTGAGGCTAGACTATTGTCTTTGATATTAAACACGCTGCACACATGCTCCCGTGGGGTGGATTCTGCTGGTAGACACCAGCTGCCGTTTCCCCAGTTTCCGGTCTGGAGGGCGCGCCTTACTGTTTCCTGTTTCCGCCTCAGCCTTCCCCAGCCCTCACACACGCGTTTAGTACTCGGATGTCTACCTGCTCCTGGACTCCTGTGGAGCCTGGGCGTGCACACCCGCCACTGAACACCAGCTAGCTCAGCCCTGCCGTTTCTCTCCGTCCGCTAACGACTGTCCTCGAACGGGGTGACTTCCACACTCTCCGTAACTCTTCAGTTCTGTTCCTCTGCGATGCGAGGGGCAAACGCTGCCTAGGTCCACCCCAGCCCTATCTACTCCAGCCCTGCTCTTCATGAGAGTGCGTCCGTTCACACGGCTGTGCCACCTCCCGCGCTGAGGTTCCGCTCTGCTTTCAGTATGCCACGTGTCCCCAGCTGTCCCCACCTGCGGGTGTAGCTGCCTGGGACACCAGTGCGAGCCTTTGAAAGCGCCTGGGCTGTAGGTGATGCCTGATGGCCCCGCAAGGAGCAGCTCCCGCGTGCCCCTGTCTTCTCAGCTCTGGGAGAAGGATGGAGGGATGCGGGTCCTGAGGCTTGGGGGCCCGGGAAACAAATGGTGTGTCAGGGGTCACCCTTCCCTTCCCCACACAGCATATTCCTAGCATAGAGCTGGGTTCGGGCGGTGAGGAGGTGGAACCACGCCTCCAGCGACAGCCACTCTTGCGTTCCCTGCTCTCTCCGGCATCCCTCCCCCCGAAACTGAAGCCCCTTCCCCAGTGGCGTCTGAACATTTGAAGCTCGGCTTCTAGGACCTGGGAGACCCTGTCTTACACTTTCTCCAGAGTGACGGGTGCTGGCGAATGTCACCTCTTGCCCCAAGTGTTCCACGGGTTCCCGGGGTCTCAGCTCTGTCCTGCTCCTTAGCACCAGGCTTTGCCACCTAGGCCTAAGGTGACCCTCTAGTCTCGGCTCCGGCTCAGAGCAGCTGGCACACGTTGGGCCCGGTGGAGGACACCTTCCCTTTTCTTTCCCTGGTGAGCTCCTCTTCCTGTCAGCCTTAGCCAGGTTAAGGTTCCCGGGCCCTGACCTCACCTAGATCCCCCCAAGGACGCAGCTCGGGCTCTCCCTGGTGCCCGGGAGGTTGTCGTTGGTCGCAGTGCGCGCCTGGACCACGTGCCCCCTCAGCCCGCGCCTTCCGCAGCTCCTGCCGCTGGACGGGGAGTTCGTCCTGGCCCCGGGAGCCGCCTTCAGTGCTGCAGGGCTTGGCTCGGACCCGGCTTGCAACTCCGGTGAGAGAGACAGGCGTGGCTCGGGGCGTGGCTAGAGGGGGCGTGGTCAGTGGTGGGCGGGGCGGGGCTTGCGGAGGGCATGCTTAGGGGCGGGGCTTGCAGAGAGCGTGCCCTGCGGAGGGCGCGGGAACGGCGCTCCGGGCCGCGCCGGGCTCAGCGGGGCGTGGGCTGGCGCGCCCCTCCACAGACGCCCCGCTGCTCTTCCGCAACCCCGACCGCTTCTCCTGGCTTGACCCACACCTGTGGAGCCCCGTGACCCAGGAGCGCGGCCTCTTCTCCGTGGACGCCGAGCGCGTGCCCTGCAGCTACGACGACGTCCTCTTCCCGAGCGACGGGTCTTTCCGCGTGGCGCTCGGCCCGGGCCCCAACCCAGTGCACGTCCGCAGCGTCTCGGCCGTGGGCCAGGTGAGCAGACGCGGGAGGGCTCGGGTCCCCTGCGCCGTGCGCGTCCGCGTGGCGCCCCGCGCACTCAAGACTCTCCCCGCTCGCCCGGCCGCCGCCGATGCCGCCACCCGCAGACGTTCACGCGCGACGAGGACCTGGCCGCCTTCCTGGCGTCCCGCGACGGCCGCCTGCGCTTCCACGGGCCGGGCACGCTGAGAGTGGGCTCCGAGGCCTGCACCGACGCGTCGGGCTGCGTCTGCGGCCAGGCCGAGGTGAGCGAGCGGGGCGCGGGGACAACGCGGGGTCCGTCCCCGGCCGCGGGGGCGTGGCTGCCGTCGCGGGGGCGTGGCTTCCGCGGAGGGGCGTGGCTCCCGCTGCGCTTTCCCGCACTCACCTCCGCGCCCCCTCCCAGACGCTGCCCTGGATCTGCGCGGCCCTGCTGCAGCCCCTGGGCGGCCGCTGCCCCCCGGCCACCTGCCGAGACCCCCTGCTGCCTCAAGGACAGTGCTGCGAGCTCTGCGGTGAGCGGCCCCCGCCCCCGCGCTCCCCCCGGGCTCGCCTCTCCCGCTGGGGTCCGCGGCGTTGACCTGTCCTCCCGTCGCAGGAGCCGTCGTGTCGTTGACCTACGACCCCACGTTTGACCTGGAGCGCTACCGAGCGCGGCTGCTGGACCTGTTCCTGAAGCAGGTAACGAGGCCGCGAGGCGGGGGCCAGCTGTTGGCAGCTGAGCCCCGGCTCTACCGCCCCCCTCGGCCGGGGGCCAGAGCCCGAGCCAACCCTCCCCCTCCCCAGCCCCAGTACCAGGGGCTGCGGGTGGCTGTGTCCAAGGTGCTGCGCGAGGCCCACACCGAGATCCAGGTGGTGCTGGTGGAGACCGGGCCCGAGCCGGGCGCAGCGGGACGGCTGGGCCACGAGCTCCTTCAGGACGCGGCGGCTCAAGGTAGCCCCCTCCCGCCCTCCGCCCTCCGAGCCCGGCCGCCTGGCCCCCGCTGAGCCTGTCTCCTTGCAGGCAGCGTGCTGGGCGTCTCGTCTGCGACCCTGCGGCTGTCGGGCAGGCCCACGGGAGGCTCCGCGCTGGACGGGGAGCGGTCGGGTGCCGGGCTGGCGGGCGGCGTGGCGGCCATGGTGTTGCTGGCGCTGCTGGGCGCGGCGCTGCTGCTGCTGTACCGCAGCGGGAGGCTCAGGTACGCGGCCCCTCCTGAGGGCGGCCCCCCAGGGGCTGGCCAGGCCGGCGGGCCTCACCGCACTCGCATGCCTCCCGCAGGTGGAGAAGGCATGGGGAGGCTGAGCTCTCCTGGGCTGGGCTGCCGCTGGGTTTCCGAAACCCGATTTTCGACGTGATCGTCTTCAAGCAGCAGGTGAGACGGAGGGGAGAAGCCTGGGCGGGCGGGGGAGGGGGGGCTTCCCAGAAGCTGGGACCCTGACCCTGTCGCCCCGCAGCCCTCCCAGCCCACTGTGGAGCTCTCTGACTCAGCCCAGAAGGTGGACTTGGACTCAGCCCAGAAGGTGGACTTGGACTCAGCCCAGAAGGTGGACTTCGATGCCAACTTCAGCTACTTCGTTAACCCACTGTTTGCTGGGGAGGCAGAGGCAGAGGCCTGACCTGGGAGGGCACCAGGCTCCCACCTGGGCACTGGCCTCGCCCTAAGAGACCATGACTTCTCTTCTGGTGGCAAGGACAGGCCTTGTCCAATAAAGGGTTGCTTTTTTTTGTTGTTGGTTTGTTTTGACCTGCTAGCGGATGGGTGGCTGGTCCTATTTGTAACCTTGCTTTACTTTCAGTGAATGGGATCCGAGCACAGGTCCTCAGACCCAGGCAAGCATTGCTTTTACCACTCAGTCGTGGGTCTGGGTTTGAGGTGGGTGTCTCACCACACACCCTCAGGAGACATTAAGCTCAGCCAGCTCCCTGTCTCAGTCTCCAGCATTAACGGGGTTTCAGGAGCTCTGACTCCCTCAACCTGGCAGTGAAATGGCCGTTGAAGCTGGGACAGGGCTGTCCTGGTCAGAAGGAAGCAATTGGTGACCTTTAACTGGTATCTGCCAGGTTCAGTCTCACTGGACTAGGGCCCCTCTCCCTCAGTACTCATTCCTGTTTGTGGCTGCTGGGGCGAGGGGCAGGGGTTTGCTTTGTAGCCACACAGTGGACAGGAAGCGTGTGCCTTCGGTCCACCTCGGGTTGTCCAGCTTAAGCTGACAGGGTGTTAGGAAAGAGCCCTGTGGCCAGGCATGGTGGTGCAAACCCACAATCCCAGAGATGCTGGAGTGCAGGTGGGGTCAGGATGATGGAGCACAGCCTCGGCTGTGTTGCAGTAAATAAAAGCAAAGAAACTAGACAATGGGGTGGCTGAGGAGATGGCTGGGTGGGTGAGGAGATGGTTGGGTGGCTGGGGAGATGGCTGGGTGGGTGAGGAG
>NW_026596134.1:1704434-1743036 GCF_907164565.1 Psammomys obesus | reverse complement strand
TGAGGAGATGGTTGGGTGGCTGGGGAGATGGCTGGGTGGGTGAGGAGGTGGTGGCTGAGGAGATGTTTTGGTGGGTGAGGAGATGGTTGGGTGGCTGAGGAGATGGTTTGGTGGGTGAGGAGATGGTTGGTTGGCTGAGGAGATGGTTGGTTGGCTGAGGAGATGGCTGGGTGGCTGAGGAGATGGTTTGGTAGGTGAGATGGCTGGGTGGCTGAGGTGATGGCTGGGTGGCTGAGGAGATGGTTTGGTGGGTGAGGAGATGGCTGGGTGGGTGAGGAGATGGCTGGGTGGGTGAGGAGATGGCTGGGTGGCTGAGGAGATGGCTGGTGGCTGAGGAGATGGTTTGGTGGCTGAGGAGATGGTTTGGTGGCTGAGGAGATGGTTTGGTGGCTGAGGAGATGGTTGGGTGGGTGAGGAGATGGCTCAGTGGCTGAGATAGTTGCCCTGAAAGTGGTTGATTCCCAGGTCCCACAGAAGACTGCCAGGCCTGGGGCACAGTGTGTAAGCTCGGCGCTGGGAGGCTGCTGCCCCACAGCCTGCGTTCCCCTCTACACAGCTGAACATGCGTCCATGCACGTACCCTCCTAGAAAAAGGAAGAAAATTAGGTTGGCGATGCATGCAAGGATTTAGGATGGATTCTAGCCTAGAGGTAGGAACAAGCAAACAAACAAAAACCCCTAAAAACCAGAATCAGGGACTAGAGAGGTGGCTGAGGCATCAACAGGGCAGCTCACAACCGTCTGTATCGCCAGTTCCCAGGGATCTGGTGCCCCCTTCTGGCCTCTGTGGGCACTGCACACGTGGTAGGTATCCAGCCCAGCAAAGTAAATTTTAAGCAACAGTAACAACAGAAAACCAGTGTGTTGTAAGGGGAACAGATCACCGTTCTGTCTGCTTTATGTAATCTCTGTGTGGACAGCGTGGAGGCATCTGAGCTCGGGGTTGCGTGTGTGGAATATGTGTATGGCTGACCATGGAGGTCAAAGAGCACATAGGTGGATTCCTTGGAGCTGGAGTTCCAGGCAGTCCTGTGGGTACTGGGAACCAAGCACAGGGCCTCTGAGAGAACAAAGTCTTACCCGCTGAGCCACCTTTCCAGCTGCCCCTCTGCAATGCAGCGCTTCTTACGTGGGTGCTGAAGGACCAGCCTCTGCTCCCTCACGCTCAGTGGCAAATCCAGCCTGAGGTCTGACGTCTGTTGCTGTTCTCTTGAGACAGTCTCCCTATTTAGTCCTGGCTGGCCTGGAAATTGCTGTGCAGACAGGCTAGCCTCGAGAGTACAGAGCTCCTCCTGCCTCTGCTTTTCATGTTTTGGAGTTAAAAGATGTGCGCTGCCATGTCCAGCCTGAGAACTGTGATTTGTTTAGCGGCTTTTTGTTTTGCCAGACTGCTTTCTGTTGTATGTGACCGCGTGGATGCCTGCCTGTGCGTGTGCAGTGTGTGTGCTTGGTCCTGTGGAGGCCAGCAGAGGGCGTTCGATCTTCCGGAACCAGAGTTCCAGGGAACTGTGTGGCCTGTCTGGTGCCCAGCTGAACCCTGGACCCTGAAGATCAAGTGTTTTTCACCCTGAGCCATCGCTCCGGCTCCTGCGTCCTCCATCTCAGAGTGATCAGAGGGCTGTACTGAGAAGCGTTTGTGAAGGTTCTGGAACCTGATGGCCAACGTCTCAGAACTGTGTGTGACAAGCTACTTAGAACAGCCACGGTAGAGTTTTGAATTTTGTCACTGACAAGCAAATTGGTTTTGATGGCGTTTTTAATGCATGGGCCGTCACACGAGGACGGTTGGGCAGTTTTCATCAGTACCGTCTATATGGAGAGCTCAGAGTCTGCATTAAAGAGCTCTTGAAGCCTTTTGATAGCACTCTCCTGTGTGATCCAGAACCCCACACCTACCTACTCAGCCAGTTTCTACAGATGGGCAAGGCGTCTGGAGTGGGCGAGGCGTCCGGAGTTGGGGTGTCTCATGGCCCAAATGTAAAGTCAGTGCCTGAAAGACTTCAATACTAGCCTGGCGGTAGTCCCAGCACTTGAGAAGCAGAGGCAGGCGGATCGCTGGGTTCCAGCCCAGCCTGGTCTACGGAGGGAACTCCAGGACAGCCAAGGCTACACAGAGACACCCTATCTCACCCCTGCCTCTCCCCCAAAAGACTTACCTACTGAGTCCTTCTGACAGTGACCTGACTTCGGATCTCATGGCTCACTCTAGATGAGGGAGGTTTCCCGAAGAACGAGGGAGAGCTGCATCGAGGGCAGAGGCCACGTCCTGTTCAAAAGCTTTAAGCAAAGGAAATGTTTTAGAAGCAGTATTTAAAAAAAAATTAAAGACTTCCCCCGGTCGGGGCCAGCCTGGAGCTGAAGTTAGTCTGTGGGTGGAGGTGCCCTGTGGCCACCTTTGTGGGAGGCTCCGCAAGTTCTGGATGTTCTCACCAGGGGCGCTGCGCACGCACACACGCGCCTCCCGCCTCGTGACTCCCACTCTTACCCGTTTTATTGTGGCTCTGGTTCCAAGCAGGAACCCACCTTGCTTTTGAAAACTGTTACGTGCCCCTCTCCGCAAGGCAAACCAACCCCACGGTTCCCCGAGGGCGGTCCTGGACTAGACGCCGGCCAGCCAGAGCTGGAGCGGACACTGGGCAGGTGGCGGCATCACAGCGGCAGAAGAAACGGACAAAGTGTGTGCACATAAAACTGGCGGGGGCCGAGCGCCTGACTGGCACAGGGGTCTACAGTCGGCAGCCGTTTCTGAAATGCACCGTCCCGCCGCAGACTGGCCCCGGGGGTGGGTTTAGCTGTGTGGGACGCCATGTACACGAGAGCCTATGTCACCCTGCGGCACTCTGGTGGCTCACCATTTACTGTGTTCCAGTGTGAGCCCTGCTCGCCATGGCCCCTGTTTGAAAAGTGGCTCGCTCGCCCTTGAGCGTTTTCAGACCAGAGTGGCCAGCTCACGGCCATTCCTTTCCCAAGCCTCAAGCCTACCCCGTGCAGCTCATATGTCGGGGGGAGGGGGGAGCACCCCACCCGGCCCAGCTGCTTGCTGAGCTCCCTCTGCCCCAGCCAGCAGCCCTGAAAACAGTCTGTGTCCTAACAGCCTACTATGTCCCTTCTAAGCCCCTCTAGGGCGCACTGGAGGACTGCTCTGTGCTCCCCGGGAGCTTTCGGGAGGAGATCGTGTGGACCCCTTGTGGGTGAGACAGTGGGGCTGGCCTTGCTAAAACCACATTGCTTGCTTGGCTCCTGACATTTGCCCCAGTGAGGCCTGGTCTGCAGGGCTGTGCCAGGCTGCAGCTGGTGTCAAATGCTGGCTTCCACCCTGCCCGTCACTCTGTGTGTCTGTCTAAGCAGGGCCAACAGGGGGAAGGGGAGGACCGGGGCTGTATAAAATACCTAAGCCTGAGTCATGGACTCAGCCACCCTGAATGGACGAATCTGTTATTTTCCCCCTACTTTGGACTTGGCCTTTTGTCTTTCCTGGATGTTTGGTGTTTTGGTCCCAGCCAGGAATGAACTCGGAGATCCTTGCAATGGCAGTTAGCACCCCTGTTAGATTTTTTAGGGCGCTTATCCTGGATTTGAGGAACACTGCTCAAGATTGCACACCAGACTGTGGGTCCTGGAGAAGGACTAGGAGCTGACAGACTGTCAGGAATTCGGAGGGCCGCTTCGGAGTGAGGCCCCTGCCTCAAGCAAGGTGAGAAGCCCCACTTGGCTCTCGCCTCTGGCAGGAGAAGGGAGTGGAGGGGCCCCGAGCTCTGAGGGAGCAAGGTGCTTTGATCTTTTCTGGCTGGAGGGACCCTTTCAAGAACCAGGGTGGAGGCCACCATTCCTAAGGCAAGAGAGGGCAGACGGAGGAGCGGACGCCCTGCTCCTGTGGGGGAGGGGAGGAGGTGCGGATGCTCTACTGGACACACCTGGTGGAGTGCACAGGCTGGCCAGGCCTCTTCACTGCCTCCTCTCCCCAGCTGGCCGGTGGGGGCAGCTGTGACCGGCTGAGGGCGGGCAGCTGGGGTGGGAAGAGCCACTCAGCTTTCCCTACTGTTTCTGGAGCTGATCCGGAATGCAGGCAAAGCCTGACTGATGAGAGCGAGAAGGTGCCCGCCCGGGGCTTGCTCTGAGCGGGGCATGTGTGGGTAGGAAGTAGTCCCTTTAGAGCAAAGCCTTGCTGGGGGCTGGCGCAGCTCACAGGCTTTGGCTGCTGGTCTCAAGCCACGCGGTTGCTGGAGGCCTGTCCCCTTCGGAGCTCTCCGGAGGTAAGAATGTTGGTGAACTCTGAGGCAGAGGCCTGGGTGGCAGGGACAGCTAGACTGGGATGACAGCTGCGGCCTTGCAAATGCACACATCTCCAGCCAGGCTTCCTGTATGTGTGTGTGTGTGTGTGTGTGTGTGTGTGTGTGTGTGTGTGCGCGCGCGCGCGCGCTCTCTCTGCTGACCTCAAGGGGGCACCGGACTCTGGGGAAGAAGATGGCAGGAGCGCCATGCTGCGTGTGGGCCCTGCAGTCGGGGGGGGGGGGGGGGCTCAGCACGCCCGAGGCTAGTCCACAGAGAAAATATGTTTACTGGTGTCCAAAGGGGCCAGAGAGCTTCCCAGCCAAGTTGCACCAAGATGGCGTGGAGGCGTCTGTGGGTCTGCAGGAGCCCGGGAACACCTGGGGGCCTCGGGGAACACCTGGAGGCCTCAGGGAACACCTGGAGGCCATGCAGGCTCTGCCCACCAGGCTGAGGTGGAGGCAGCCTGCTGGGTGTGCAGCTGGATCTGGCACCGTCCGAGCCTGGTTGTGTCTGACAGAGATGGACTGCTCCTCCCTCCTTACTGCCTGCTTGGGGCTCTGCGCCACCCCCACTTCTGTCCCTCTTCTTCGGCTGCTGTGACATGGCCAGCCTAAGGAAGAAGCATTCTGTGGCCTTTAACATTATGGGTCCGTGGGCCGAGCTATTTGCTGAGGGCCCGGCGAGCTTTTCCGTCAGACATTTGAAAAAGGGAGGGTGTTAAAGGGAAGTTTCCTCCAGAGGTTTTTGTGAATGGTGGTTGTTTCATTAAAGGTCACAGAGTCACATAGACCAGAGCTTAGGAACAGGCTCCCCTTCCTTCCTTCCTTTCTCTTTAATTTAAAAAATATTTATTTATTTATTTATTTATTTATTTTTTGAGATAACTTATCATTTCGCCCTTTCCTGTCTTCCCTCAAAACCCCACCCTGTATACCCCCCTTTGCCCTTTCCAATTCATGGTCTCTTTTTAATCATCGCTTCACATATGTGGGGGTATGTGAGGAGGAGTGGGGGGGTTATTCCTAAATACATAAATACAGCCTAGTCAGTCTTTATAATGCCACTTGCATGTGTGTGTGTCTGCAGGGCTGGTACTGGGCAATCAGTGGCTGTGCTCGTCTCGAGGAAGGCTCTTTTCCTACACTCAGCATCCCTTACTTACCTGCAGGGCTTTGTCTAGGGTTGAGGCCTCATGAGCACCCCAACACCCCTCATCCCCATCTGCATATCTGTTAGTGGAGACCATTACAGAAAACCACAACAATCAAAATGAAGAGTTGCGGAGCCCAGGCTCACGGATACGCGTGCGACACAAGTCCTGCGCCCGAAGTTCGAGATCACTGGGAAAGAGTGAGCAGGAAGCGTCTAGGCCAAAGGGCAGAGTTTGCGGCAGTTTGTGCTCTCTGGAAATGCCAGAAGCTGCAGGCACAAGTCTCACCAACATGGTTGCCCGAACACAACCCAAACAAGGACCATCCCCCTCCGTTCATGATAGGTGAGGAACAAGAGGACACAGGTTCGAGACAGGGTTTTTCTGTGACTCACTTTGTAGTCCAGGCTAGCCTCAAACTCACAGAGACGCGCCTGCCTCTGCCTCCCTGAGTGCTGGGTTACAGGCATGTGTCACTATGCCCATGGTCCCTTTGCCCACGTTGTTAGGTCTCCAGAAGACCCTCTGGAGGGGAGACGAGATGTAGATGGTCCAGCACACTTTTGTCTACAAAAGGGCGGCTGTTAGCAAAGAACAGGCCCTGGCCCCTCAGAGCTTAAATGACAAATCAAGTGTTCTGAGGAGTAGTGACATCAAATGTCTCAGGGCTGGGCCTTAGTCCCTGTGGGGAAGGACAACGGGGTGATGCGGGCCCAAGAGAGAGCCAGGAAGGGACCAGGGAATGGCAGGAACCCAGCCATGGGCAGTGCAGAAACGCCACTGCCTTGCCCTGGGACAGACTGACAGATGTCAGTCTGGAGCTGCCCACCAGTGAACTAGGGCTTGTGGGTAGGAAGGAGCAACCCGCCCCGGTCTCCTGTCTGTCTGCCTCCACCTCATGCAGATGCTCCCAGGACTCTGTCACTGCTCAGCTGACTTCCCAAACTCAGGACAGAATCCTACACACACACCCCTACACTGGATTAGACACACATCCACACTCCTACAGCTTCCCCTAATTAGATGCTCGTGGACACAGACACACACACTCCTACACCTAATTACATACACAGACATACACAGGTCCCTACACCTTCACCTAATTAGATGCACACACACCCACACCTAATTATACACACACACACACATACACCTTCACCTAATCAGATACACACACACACACACACACACACACCCTACATCTTGACTTTGGTCAGGAGTCGTGTCTCCACATCCCCTGTGATATTACCCTTGCAGGAGATGGGAGAATTCTGGCCCACCTGTGTTCAGAGCTTTCTGGTTAGCAGAGCAGAAAGAAATAGCAGGGCCACGGAGATTTCCAGGTCGCCTGCCTCCTTTTGCACACACACAGGCTGACTGTGGGTAGAGGCTTCCAAGGGTCCCCAGGGGTGGTCTGAGGCTAGACTCTGGCAAAGGCCGCCGTTTCTGTCAGTTTGATCTTGCTCGATTGTGGGTGTTCACTGCCACTCAGCCATGAATATAACGTTTAAAGACTCTCAAAGGAAAGAGAAGTGTCTTCTGTTCCCTGCCAGTGTTCCCAGTGTGTGGCCAGGGCTGTACTGGTTGGAAGGCAGGTGCTGTGGGTCCAGCGGGTTCTCACTGGGCTTGAGTGAAAACCTCTGTTTAGTGAAAACCTCTGGGACCAGTTTTCTAGAGAAACAAACAGCTTTTTTTTTTTTTTTTTGTAAAGTATGTGCTTAATGTTTAAGCTCCCTGAGAAACTGGCTCTGGAGATGGGATCTGGCCCTTCCAAATATCCTCTAAAGCCAGGCTCGCCCCTGACTCTGTGACAGTTAGAAGAGACAATGAGACAGTGAGACAGCCAAAGATAAAGGCACTGTGGCTGCTATTTATCTCATAAAGAACCAAAAACCACTACAAAACAACAAAAGCTCTCCAAGCGGCCACTGCGGCTGTGGAGGTCCAGCTGGCCCTCACACTCGAAAGCAGAGGCAAGGCTGCGGCCAGCGCCCTGTGCTGAATGAGACGCTCTTGTGTCTTCTATAGGGTACCTGGGAACTTCCCAAGCCTCACTTTAGCAGCTGGATGTCCACGTATGTAGTTTGTTTCGTTGAGGTGGGGTTAGAAGGCACTGTCTTCCAAGCCACAGCAGCTGTGATCAGCACAGTGGGCTCATTGATGTGCTAATGTCATTAAATCTCATATAAGGCGGCTCGATGGTTTTCTGGAATGAAAACTAAGCTAGCTAGTTTTATGTTAACTTGACACAAGCTAGAATCATTTGAAAGGAAGGAGTGATTGAGAAAATGCCTCCATAAGACCTGGATGTAGGCAAATCTCTAGGACATTAATTAGTGATCGATGGGGAAGGGGGTAGCCCATTGTGGGTGCTGCCAGCCCTGGGCAGCACCCTGGGTTCCGGGTTCTATAAGAAAGCAGGCTGAGCAAGCCAGTAAGCAGCCCTCCAAGGCTTCTGCGTCAGCTCCTGCCTCCAGGGTCCTGTCCTGACTTCCTCCAGTGATGAGCAGTGCTGTGGAGATGTCAGCCAAAAAACCTCTTTCCTCCCTGGGGAACTTGCTTTGGTCCTGGGTAGATCACAACAGCAACCCTAAGTAAGACCAACAACAACAACTACAAAAAAGACTTGAGCACTTAAGCAAGTTACAAGGTCTGAGCAAGTAACAGAAGGTTTGTAAAAGATCGAGAAAGCCCAATATAGTGATGCTAAACCTCTGCTGAAATCAGTGGAGTTAACGGCTATACAGACTGGCTTAAAGAACAAAATGCATGTCTAATCCAAGTCTATTTAAGAGTCTGGTTTTTGCCTAAGCTTTATCTGAATTGCTCGGTGGTTAAGAGTACTGCTGTTAACCAGCCTTCTCTCTGGGCGTCTATTAACCACGCCTGGAGGCCTATGGCAGCGATCAGAGGAATTCAAAGGCAGGGGAATTCAATCTTTCCCTTGGAGGCCAGGGTTCTCCGGGGACCGTGGGACGTGATTAGGAATCACCTGCTCTCCTGTTAAGGGAGGCCGTGGAGGCCGGGGAGCTCTCATTAGTGTCCAGTGTATAAACAGGAGGGTGAACACAGATTTCCTCCATGCTTCCCGGAGAAGCCAGAGCCAAGTGAGGCCTCCGACTCATCCTCACAAAGCTGGAACTGCCAAAAGCAAGGCTAGAGAAGCTTTGAGGTTCCTCTCAAAACTCAAGCGAACTGTAAGGACCAGAGCCTCAACTGGCCTTGACAGTAAAAAATAAACGATTAGTTTTGGCCACTTGCATGGTCTTGGACACCAGCAGGAAAGCATAACCAGAGACTAGCATGGCTGCTTTTGTCTCTCCTTCCCCTTTCCCCCTCCCTTCCCTCTACATGGTCTGTGTAGCTCTGGCAGGTCTGGAACTAGCTATATAGACCAGGCTGGCCTTGAACTCAGAGATCCTCCTGCCTCTGCTGAGTGCAGACTGGTGCGTTTCTTCAGTAGTCAAGGATCACAGTCCTTAGACATTAGGCTTAAATCTGTAGCAGACACTGTAGACAACTCCTTCTTGCTATCTTCTTGATGAGAAAAAGGCTCTCAGATATGGGACATCATGAGTTTGGCTTGACTCAACACTCCAGCCAAGACAGGCCCAACTGTTTAAACCTAAAGAGAGAGTGTGTGTGTGTGTGGGGGGGGGGGGGGGGGGAAGGAATAAAATGAGGGTTAGATTTTTTTTTTTTTCCTTCTCTTTCTGGGAGGGAGCTCACCTGTGCTTCTAGGCACAGCTCCTGAAAGCAGATCCTGGGTCCATCATTCTCAGAACAGCCCTTACGGGCCAAATTTTCCATTCTTAGGGTCTAAAAGTGGTTCTCCAACTGGACTGTCCAAACCACAAGGATTTATATAGCCTCCTTGTGGTTTCAATAGGAATGGCCTCCATAGACGTGTGTGTGTGTGTGTGTGTGTGTGTGTGAATGCTTGGCCCAAAGGGAGTGGCACTCATAGGTGTGGCCTTGCTGGAGGAAGTGTCACTGAGGGGGCGGGCTCTGAGGTCTCGTACCTGTCCTGCTGCCTGAGGGTCGTGCTCCAGCTCCTCCAGCATGTCTGCCTGCACACTGCCAGGCTTCAAGCCTGGATGATAACGGACTAAACCTCTGAACTGTAAGCCAGCCTCAATGAAATGTTTTCCTTCATAAGAGTTGCCATGGTCATGGTGTCTCTTCACAGCAATAGAAACCCTAAGTCACCGCTCTTATCTGGACCGGCCTTGGCTCACCTAGGCTTTGTGTCTTATGTCATACAGCTAGGGCTGATGCTGGAGGGGAAGGTGCAGCCAGAGCTGAGGGGACCCAGTGGATGTCTCAGGCTGCAGCTCAGGCCTGGGACCACAGCCTGCCGAAACGGCCCCAGGAGCTGGCCCCCAGGAGCTGGCCCCCAGGAGCTGGCCCCCAGGAGCTGGCCCCCAGGAGCTGGCCTCCAGGAGCTGGCCCCAGGAGCTGGCCTCGGAAGGCTCCCCTCTATCTTGGACTGGCACTCCCTAGCTCCTGCCCTGCCTCAGCATGACGCAGCTGGCATGGCCATCACCTTCCCCTGATAGCAGCTGGTGTTGAAGGGCACGGGAAGAAGATAGGAGGCGGGTTCCCTGAGAGGACAGCTTGTTCCTGGAAGACACTGTGAGAACAGCAAGGCATGGGGCAGGTACCTAAATGGGACCAGCAGCGGGAAGAGGAGGATGCAGAGACCTAGAAACACCCGAGCTGGAGTCCATTTAGCACATTTCCCAGCTTTTAGGGTTGTCCTGTGTGAGATTATCACAGCTGTGATTAAACACCACGAACCAACCCTCCTCGGGTGGCCCAGAGCAGGGGCACACAAGTTGGGAAAAAGGGCTTGTCTGGTTTACGTACCATAGCACTGTTGACTGAAGCCAGGACAAGAACTCGAGCAGGAACCTGGAGGCAGGAGCTGATGCAGAGGCCACAGAGGGTGGCACACACGGGTCCAGATGTTTAATTCTTGGTCTAATGTTTTGTCTGTGCCAAGGAGTGATCTCAGACTCCCCAGAGGACCCCAGCCCTCTCATGCCTTGCTTTAAGGTAATGCTTACTGCCCTCGTTTCCAGGCTTCATTGGGGCCCCCAGTGAGTGGCAGGTACAAGCTAACTCAGCCAGGCCACTCCGCCCTCAGGAAA
Organism: Psammomys obesus; assembly: GCF_907164565.1. Taxonomy (NCBI): domain Eukaryota; kingdom Metazoa; phylum Chordata; class Mammalia; order Rodentia; family Muridae; genus Psammomys; species Psammomys obesus. The sequence goes on along the minus strand of NW_026596134.1, from coordinate 1,732,461 downwards.
GCTGACTTGTGGGGGCAGGTCCTGCTGGCCAGGTGGCCCTATGGCTGTCCCGCCTCCCCGGCTGTGTACCGACTGGGCCCATGGACAGGCTGTCCCCTTGCACCCAGCCTCACCTTTGAGCTGCTTCACGGTGCAGGTGACGCTGCGGCCTAGGCTCTGGGTACAGGTGTCACGTGCGTGTGCTCCTTACCTTCCTTACCTTCTTAGGAGAGGTTTACTTGTGAGCACAGTGGGTGACATCACAGACAAACCACTGAGAACTTTAAAACTGCCGTCTTCTGCTTTATTGACAGGTAAATTGTCCAAAAATGTTCTCACAATTCAATAATTACAAAGACTCAGACTTACATTAAAAAAGTAAAAACCAGAACCCCCAGCAGGTGCCTGCCCCGGCACAAAGCCGGGAGGGTGGATGGGCAGGCAGGCAGGTCTGGGTGTGACATGCAGGCATGGCCGGCAGTGCCACGACCCTCAGTGCCAATTCGGCCAAGTGCACGCCCTGAATTGTGTCGCCAAGCACGCCAGTGGGGAAGGGAGGCCTGTCCAAGAGGAGGACAGGATGTCTGCTGCCACAGCTGGTCACATGCCTTCGTGGGCAGGGCCACAGCCCCTATCACTCAACACGGGCACGGGGGACGGGGGGACGGGGGGACGGGGTTAAATACACGTGCCGTGCCCAGGCCTGCCGTTCTGCCAATGTGCAGCAGTGTTGGTGATTCCATGTGACTGACCGGGCTACTGAGCACAGAGGCTCCATGCAGGGAGGGGGCGGGGCGGGGCGGGGCCGCCCCAGGGCTGGGCATGGCTCCCCAGGCTGCAGCCTCCTCTCAAGTCGGCAGGCCTGGGTTGCCCGCCCCAGGTGTGCGTGGGCCTGTGGCAGGCTGCAGACAGACGGGGAGCCAGTGTACAGCAGGGGCCACCTCGGGGCTGTGGCCCAGAATGGACGGACACAGGGACACAGGCGGACGGCAGGACTGCCGCAGCTGCCTGTGTCGGGGCTAAGTAAGGAAAGGCCACAAACGGGCCTCCGTGACACTGGGGTGGTGCACAACTTTAGTCCTTCAGGGTCCTTGAGACAATTTCGGGGCGGGGAGGGTCTTGAGGCCACACCCCGGCACCGCAGAGGAAGCAGGCCCCGGGCCTGGTGGTCCTGGTGGGAGAGGCTGGTCCTTCATGTGCAAACGGAACAGTGTTGCCTTGCGGCTGTGCAGACGGACACACCTGGTCGATTGCCACCAACAACGTGGCGCAAAACTGATCATTACAATAAAGATTATTTTACCTATCTACAGACTGACTCTACATTCCCTTGACCACGCTGGAGGGCAGCTCGGGCTTGGCACTGACGGTGACCCATGGTGCTAGGCTGCGGCCTCAGGCGTCACAGGGTGGCTGCTCCAGGCCTTCCATGGGGAGCTGGCTCCGGTGGGGCGAGTTGGGGCTCGGGGGGCCGCTGGGGTTGGAGCTGTTGGAGGGAGTTGAGTGCTTGGTGGAATCGGAGTCAGGCTGCCAACGAAGAGAGAGAGAGAGAGTGAGGACAGGCGGTGCTCCTCGCCCTGGCATGTGCGCTGTGCAGGCCTCTGCAGAGCTGCAGGTGAGAAGTGACCAGGTCTCCTGAGTGCACAAGAGGAGGAGCAGAAAGAAGCCGCAACCTGCAGCCAGGTGGGAGCTCTAGGCATAAACATCGGGTCCACAGCTGTCCACAGCTGTCCACAGTGGAGAAACGCCTCCCCTGCGTCGGGGACAGGAAGACCTGCTGCTTCACCGCCGCAGTGCAACACCGAAACGCCAGGGACCTAACGCTGCCCACAGTGACGTGATTCTGCACACTCGGTCCCAAGGAAGCCACACGCACCAGGAGCACAACTGGGAATGGGAGTGACTGCGGCAGGTCCACCACCACACAGCAACAGACGGCAACGCCACTCACAACAGCCCCGAAAAGAACCTTAGAAACGGGCGAAAGACGCATGCACCCCAAGCTGCTACTTCAGGGGCTGGCGAGATGGCTCGGAAGTTCAGGGGCACGCTGCTCTTCTGAGGACCCAGGTTCGGTTCCCAGCAACCACACTAAGTAGCTCCCAGCTGCCTATAGCTCCACTCCAAAGGATCTGGCCTGTGTTGGCAACTCCACACAGGACCAATACAGAAGACTCAGGTAACTGGAGGACCCCACTGCTTCAGACTGACATTACCAAGACGGTCTCAGTCCTTAAGTGGTCTACGGGCTCAGTGAGACTCCCGAAATTCCAATGGCCTTCTGTAGAAAGTTGCTCTCGAACAAAAGCTCAGCCTGGTGACTCAGACCCATCGCGTGATCCCAGTTACTTGGGAGGCTGAAGAGAAAGGTCACAAGCTCTCACTCAGTCTGTGCCAGAGACGTTCAGAGCAGCCTGGAAACTCACAACAAACTGAGGATGGGGTTGAGGCTCCCCGGTAGAGGTCTGAGTCCCAGGACGTTTTCCCTGTCTCGAACTCAAAGTCTAGTGGAAAGCAACAGTGGTGCTGAAATCGGGGCACAGGCACAGGCACAGGCACAGGCACAGGCACCAACTTTCAAGGCTTTCAACGAGGCTGTCGAGCCCACACAAAGGGCAAGAACACACCCTGCAGGGAACGGCGCAGACGCTCACACTCGGACAGCTCACGATGCACAGCTACAGCAGCCAACAGCCTAGAGGACGGCCGAGAACGGGGCGCTGGCTGCAAACGATGGATGCAACCGTGATTTCAGACCATCAGAAGCATGTGTAACAGTAAAAACTTGGGTTCTTCCCAAAGAAGCAACTTTTACATCACCCAGAATGTGAAACATGGGGCTGGGGAGACACTGCTGCTCTCAGGGGACCTGAGTTTGGCACCCGGCGCCCACATGGTGTCCCACAGTGATCCGTAACTGCACTTCCAGGGGGATCTGGCACTCCTCCTGGCCTCCTTGGGCACCAGGCACAGAGACAAACGTGCAGGCAAACACCCACACACAACATAAAAAACAAAACCTCATTTAAATTCTGACTTCAGAAAGCACACTAGCAAGAAACCCAGCGCGTCTAGCAGGCTTGCCACAGGTGAGGAAAGATGGAAGGAGGTCCCTTCACCAGCGGAGATGGCCAGGGTGTGAGCCTCGGGGCTGTAAAGGGAACAGGAGTGGCCACGTCAATCACCACTGTCATGGTGGGTTGCCTCCGTTTCCAGAAAGACCCTAAAACCCCGGCATGCAGATCCAGCCTCGGCTGTCACATGCCGGACAAGCCCTGTTCCACCTGCTCTCACCGGGCTCTGCAAGGAGGGACTGAGGCAGGAGCATAGCTGACCGGGGATGACGCTCCAGGGTGAGAGCCAGGCCATGTCACACGCACACAGAAAAGTGAGACGGAAAGGTCAGTGGAGGCTGCGGAGGCCTGGTGCAGAGCCAGTCTGAGCAGCGGACTGAGCTCCTGTCAGGAAAAGCCCTGCCCATGTGGCAGCCACTCCTTTAATCAGCACTCAGGAGCAAAGGCTGGCAGATCTCCTCAGAGAGCAAGTCCAGAGAAGGGCAGTGTGGTGGTGTGCGCCTGCAACTCCAGGGCCACACACGCGGCCTTGGCAGGCCCCTGACCATCTATGCAGCAGGGCATGGAACCCACGCCCACACCGCAGTCGCAGGGCTGCACTCCGGAGGAGCAAGAGTTCAAGGTCATCCTCAATGACACAGTAAGCTTGAGGCCAGCCTGGGCTACATGAAACCGCTTCAGAGAAAAGAGAGGTTCAGAAGGAACCAGAGTGTGCCCTCTGTTAGAACCTGGCTCAACTCTAAAGGAAATCCTTACCCCTAGGTGGGGTGTACGCCTGGTGACCCACAACCTTGCCCGGTGCTACTGGGGTCTCTGCTCAAGACTGTGCTCCCAGCTGCACTGTCTGTCTAGTCCAGGTCTCAGCCAGCTGGCCCAGCTGACAGTAATGACGTATGCTCCCCACAAGCTCTGCAGTCTGCAGGCCTGTGTGGCCACAGCCTTCCACGCTGGAGTAACACGTACCTCTTTGTCAAAATCCTGGTCGGGATCGGACATGCTCCTGAGAGGCGCAGTCACTCCAGGCTCGGACCCACCTACAGACAAGGACAGCTTTGACCTCAGGGAGAGGCCAAGGGGAACTCGAAGAACAGAGCCACCGCCCCAGCACCTTTCCCGCCTGGGTACCTGACGAGGGCCATGAGATGTAGGGCTTGCTCCTGGCTGGGGGCTGCCGAGGGAGGCCTGGAGGGGCAGGGCCCTGCTTCTCCTCCTGGGGCGCGGGCGCCGTACTCTGGGGGAAGAGAGGAGCACCTGAGAGTGGCCTGTGAACACAGCCAGGGACCACCATGGGGCACCACAATGGGATGGCAGTCAGCAGGCCAGCCTCGGGCCCCAGGGCATGGCTTCTCATCAGCGAGTGCCTCGAAGGACCAGCAAGGGCAGGGGAGAGAAACCCTACAGAAAACGCACCGCTAAAAATAAAGAGAACCTGTTGTGGCCTCACACCAAGGAGCTGGAAAGCCCTTTCTTGACAGCTGTGTCCTAAGGACACGCGTGCACACAGGGAGACCCACCTCCGTGTCAGGAGTGGCCCGGGCAGCACTCGGAAAGGCTCTCCCAGGGTCAGCGCGGCCCTCTGAGGCGGGACGAGCTGCTGGTCGATGCCCACACCCGCACAGTAGGTGGCGCCCATGCACACCTGGCTGGGCACTTACCAGGGGCAGGTCCATGAGCACCTGCATCCCATCCCCGGGGCCCATGTGAGCCACGTGGTTGAAGTTGGTCGGGTTGGATATCATTTTGGATCTCAATTCCGGGTCTCTGAGCATCTCTCTGCAGAAAGGAACCAGCTGAGGCTCAGGAACCTCGAAACATCCTTTGGTTCCAGCTAGCCCTTCCCTTCCCTGTACAGTCCTGTGGCCCCAGGGACCCAGGCCAGGGGACCCGCCCTCACCGGCGCTGCTGCAGCCGTTCTTCCTCCGGAACCTTGAAGACGAAACGCCGCTTGCTCCGAGTGCGTAGCATCTGCTTCTTGCTGTTGTCCGAGGTGTCGGGCACATTGAGGACGGTCCCTGCAGGGGCAGGGGAAGAGTTCACAGCGGGACGGCCACGGGACGGGCGAGGCCACCTCCCTCCTGCCTCCCACGAGAGCAGCTCACCTGCGAACTTGTTCTTGAAGTAGATGAGGCGCGGGGGCTCACAGCCAAGCAGGTTGAGGCTGCCGTCAGAGTTCAAAGGCCTGATCTGTGAAGGGCGGAGAAGACCCACTGTGTGACCCCAGGACCAAGGGCGGGCAGCCACCCTCGGCAGGGCCGCCTGCTCTTACCCTCCTCAGGCCGATGGTCTGCACCCACTCCATGGTTCGCACGTCAAAGACATCCACCCCATACTCGCTGTACACCGTGACGTGGGAGGGGCTGCAACCTGTGCGGATGAAGAGAGCAAGTAAGCGCGGGCCCATCCATGGTCCAGCCCCCGGGAGCTGCCTTGGTGGGGCTCCCATGGCAGAAGCCACCCTTCCGTCAACGTCACGTGTGTCTAACTGTGTCCAGAGGCATCCCCCTGCCTCCGCAACCAGGCTGTCTTCCCCATACTACAGAAGGACGCTGAAGCTGATTTTCACAGTCCACTTCCTCAGCTCCACTCTCACACACACAGGCTCAGCAAAGCTCAACCCTGCTGCGCTCAGGCAAGGACCGCCTGCTCTGCACTGCCAGGCAGAAACCTCAGCGCTCTCCCGTTCTCCCTTTCTTTACGTGCACGGGGGTTTGGCTGCATGCCTGTCTGTGCGCCCCGTGCACACGGTGCCGAGAGCACCGGGAAGGGGGCACCGAAGCCCCGGCAACTGTACTTATAGATGGTTGGGAGCTGCCACCAACTGGGAGCTGGGAAGTGTAGCCCAGCCCCAGGGAGAGCAGTCAGTGCTCTTGACCACTGAGCCAGCTCTCCAGGCCCCAAGTCCTCTAAAATAGCAGAAAGAACTCAGGTTTCTGGGTGCATGTTTAAGACGCCCCCAGCCTCCTGCTTTGCTCTGGGGCATGCCCGGGGCCATGTACATGTCACACGGAATGGTAGGCCTCACTCTAGGAAGCTATTCTGAACACACTCAGACGAGAAGCATCTCGTGGTGGCGTCCCCTCCAGTCCCAGAGCTCTAAGGAACGCTTTCTGTCAGGCTGTGCCAACTGACCTGCTACACTGCAGACACATGCCCACAGCCCTCTGCTGTGCATGCAGCCCTCCGAGCATGCAGCTTGAAGGACACAGCAAAGCCCACCTGATTGGCCCGCCAGACTCAAGGACTGGGTGTCCACTTCCCCTTGGCTATGCTGCTGCAGATGGCCCGGCCACCAGGGACCTGCGGTGTCCTCACATACAGTCAGGGCTTCACAGCACGGCAGTGGCAGGCCACAGGACAGGCTGTCTGAGCACTAGAGCACCTCTGCACACGAGGCTGGCCTAACCCTGCCACCAGCACTCACTGAACATATGTGACTCCCCGGAACCAGCCACCAAACCTGCCCAGCAGTGGCACTTCAGGCCCTGGGGGGAGGGGCGCTACTGAGCGCCGTGTGCAGAGGCTGGCCCTCAGTTACCTCCAAGATGAAAACTCTCCACATGGCAGCCTGGAGCAAGTGCTCTCACTTGCTGAACATACGGGGGCTTTGCTTCTGATTTGCAACGAGGGCCAAGTTCAAGCCGAAGTGTTTGAAGGAGAACACACACCACAAAGAGCACGTGGAGATGTGTGCTGTTTTGCTGGGCGGACTGCAGGCCGCAGCGGCTCCACACCTCAGCCCCCCAGACGGCCAGAAGGCAGCACGGACGCTGCTGCGCCACCCTCAGAGCCCTTCACTTCTGTACAGCTGACTGGGAATCGGTTACACACGGGCTGAGAAGCAAGGCCCACAGGAGTGGAAAGGCCGAGCACCTAGTTATCCGTGCCCAGGATTTTAGGACACGCGCTTAGGGACTTGGGCCCTTTCCAGCTGCAAACTGAAGAATGAAAGCCTAGAGAGGGAGTGTGGCTTAGGACGCTGCACTGGCTGCCTGCAGAGAGCAGGCCAAGGAGTCACGAGGCTGCCGCCTGCCGCTCCAGTTCCCCGGTGAGGGAAAAGGGCGGGTTCTCAGCCCTGACAGACCTGGCGGGGAGGAGGCAGCTTGGATGTTTGTGCTGTCTGCCGTTAGGGAGGCAAGCCACCACCTCCTGTCCAGCGACCCCTGAGGCTCCAGCTCAGAACCAGGCTGTACTCTGCTGGCCTCCGGTGTCTCGATGGCTGGCCAGCATGGCAGGCTTAAGGCCTCCAAGAGTAACGCAGCGGGGCAAGCTGGCCCAGCGGTGCTGCTGAGCCCAGACACCAGAGGCGCTTAGTCCTCCCAGCACAACTTCCAGCGCATTGGGGTGTTCCAGGCCCTGCACAGCGCCTGCTCACACACACGGTTCTTACGGCAAGCGCTTTACGGGGGGCATAAACTTGACACTGGAGTTAAGTCTCTGGGTAACAAATCCCTGTAGCTGTACACTGCCCTGTGAATTCACCAACTGTGGGGACGCCGTTTAAAGACTCCAGGTCCCTTCCCCATCCGCTGTGCCTTTGTGGCCAGGAGGCTGCTTGCAGCCACACAGCGGAGGCAGCAGGGCCTAGGAGTGAGGCTGCTGGCCCTGAGTGAGGACCAGCCCCAACACGGCAGCGTGTAGCCTGCATACCCCCTGCTCATCCTGCTCCTTAACCCTCCGCTCAGGGACTGGGAGACAAACCAAAGCAAACAGCACATGCCGACCGTCCACGTGAGAAGCAGCAACAGTGATATGGCAACAGAAAAACATATACATACTACAGGCGACAGGAGCCGCAGGCCACATGAGCTCCTGCATGCGTGACCTCCGGCCTTGAGGGTCCACGTACAGTCCCATGTGGCTGAAGCAAAGCAGGTACTCCTCGCTTTTGAGCTCCACAGCGCAAAGGGCATCGAAAGACTGCTGTGAGAGGAACGCAAGCGAGGGCTCAGTGGGATTTACCAGGTCTAGAGGCTGCCCGTCCCCCTGGATGCTCAACAGAGAGAACCCAGAAGGGTAGCCAACACAGAGCCTGTCCTTGAACACTGCCATCCACTGCACGTGGCCCGGAGCCACCATCTCATTGAACTTCCTGTGGAAAGGCTTAGTTCTCTGGATCTCGTAGCAAAGGATCAGTCGCTTCACGGCGACAAACAGGCAGGTGGCCGAGCTCTTCCTCGGTGTCCCTGTTGCTATCAGCTGGCAGCCTTTCGTCTCTGGGAGCTTGATGTCAAAGTTGCTCGCTTCCGCTCCGTCAAAGGCAGACCAGGGGTGGAGGTGCACGTGGTGGTTCCGGCCACAGAGGAGGATGATGATCTTCTCCTTGGGTGCCAGTTCGATCTGGTAAACCTTCTTGCAGTCAGCAGCGCGGACGATCACTGTGGTCAGAGGATGCGGGTGACTGGCTCTGGCTGACCCGGCCCTCGGTCCCCCAGCAATCCTCCCAGCAGTCAGGCCCAGGGCCAGTGTTGCAAACGCCCTACCAGAGACAGTGGCACCCTTGTCTCCACCTCCTGACAACCCTGGTCCTGCCACTGCCCGCCTGTGCAGGTTCTAGCTGGGCACTTAGAGCACGACAGGCCCTGGGAGCGGCACCTGCAATTCCCACTCTCGTGCCCACCCCAAGCAGGGCAAGAGCTGGCTTAGGAGTGCCACTTGCCTTCCCTGGTCTGCAGCCTGAAGCGCTCAGCTGCCCACATGCTCTGGCCACTGTGGGCTCTGGCTCACTCTCACTCAACAGGAAGGGCTGTGGAGGGGGAAAGGCAGGGAAAGGCCCCTTCCCCGGCCGGCAGGAGAGGAACACAGGAACTCTGGGCAGTTTCAGTACACCAGCATCGCTGGGTTCTCCTGAGGGGCTGAGACCCACCACCCCATCCCATTCTCTTTCAAGAATTCAGTGGCGGCCAGGGGCAGTGGCATATCCCTGTAATCCCAGCACCCGGGAAGCAGAGATAGGCTGACCTCTGTGATTTCCAGGTCAGCCTCACCTACACAGTGAATTTTAGGATAGCTAGGGCTAGTCTGTCTCAAAACAAATAAGCAAACAAAATTCAACAGAGGCCCAGCAAGATGCTCAGCGGTAAAGGTGCTTGCTGCTGAGCTGAGCGCTAGGCCCCAGCACCTGCCTGCACAGGCTGTCTCTAAGCTCTACACTCCATACCTCCACCACAAAAATAAAATAAATGAATAAATGGGCATTTCAAGAACTTAGCCAGGCATGGTGAGGGCAGGGCTAGGTGATCTCTGTGAGTTCCAGGTCAGGGCTACATAGAGAGAATCTGTCTTGAAAACACAATCCCCCCACACAAAATAAGTAACTAATCAAACAATGGTTCCTCACTGCCTCTCCAGACACATGAAGCTGTCCAGCAAACAAGCCCCGGCACCTGAATATGCTGAGTGCCCGCCATGTCAATGGAGAACTCTTTCACTCCATCCATGTCTTGAGTGACACTGTCACTCAACTGACATGTCAAGGTGTTCCTCTTTCACAGCACTGGGGATGGACCCCAGGGCCTCAGTCACGGCACTGTGCCACGCTAAGTCCGAGTGCCACCATGGAGCCCTCTGAAGGCCCGTGTCTGAGTAGCCCAGCGGGATTCACACCCTTGTACTCACCATCTCGGGTGAGCTCGATGACGTAGAGGCCCTCTTCCAGGCCAACTGCAATCCTGTCTCCATCTGGGGAAACAACACAAGCGCCCGTGAGCCAGCACCCGCTTCTTCCAACGGGAGAAACCGCCTACACGTTCAGATGGAGGGGACCACGCAGCCATGCTGTCGCCGCAGCTCCCACGGCTCGGGCCCTCACACATACCCACAATGGCAGCAGCAAGCACAGCCTTGATGAGCGGCAGGGTGCTGTCGTAGGCCTCCTGGGCCACGTGCACCACCTGGCTCCTCAGCCGGTTCTTGTGGAGGATCGCCTGCAGTCCTTCAAGAATCCCAACCCACTTCCTCTTCTCGTTCTCATTCTCCGTCAGGATGAGCAGTGAGCTGGTCTTACAAGGCGAACCTAAGAGAGAGGCCGTCACCTTCATGAGAAAAACAAAACAGACAAAACCATGAGCTGCCAGCCAGATCAGAACAAGGGCTGCGCTGGGACCACCTAGCCCCTGAGGTCTCAAACGGGACGGTAAGTCACGTCAATGTCCCTGAGTTGCCCCGGAGGCCACCAGTCTCCTCAGCTGCCAGCCAGGCAGAGCACAGCAGCTGACAGGAGGGGGCAGCGCTGCAAACAGATGTCTCTCCCTGCCAGATCTGAGTTAATTCTGCTCTTGTCAACACTACTGTGTAAATGCACACTTAAAACTTGCTTTCTTGACTAACTTGACAATGACTAAGATGTGGGCTCTTAAAGCATGTCCAGGGAAGAAAAGGTCTCCAGCGCTCACTGACCCCAGCAGGAACCTGGGAGGCCCCGCAGTGGAGAATGACTGTCACTTTGAGCACACAATGGTGGTGATCTTCTGGAACATATACAGAAGGGCTGCTTCTGACTCCACGTGTGATTCAGTAACAGCCCTCAGACCTGGCTTTGTGGTCAACCAAACGCGTCTACAGCAGTGACAACGGGAAGGAGTGTCTTCCAGAGCTTCCCAACGCGCAGCGCTAACTGGGAGAGTAGAGGGCTCCCACCCGGTCAGCGAGACACAGACAAACGTGAAGGAGTCCTTGTTAGTTTTCTGGTGTACTCAGTGGAGTATGGCTGCCAGGGAGGGGAACCCTAAAGCAAGACAGAGCTCACAGATCCACCGTGAAGCCAAGACATTGTCGCTAGGGTGGAAGGAAAACTAGGTGGGGAAGGTGCTCAGGGGGCGAGTGAGGAGAGGGCCCCATGGGAAGCCAGCGGCAGGCAGACTCCTCAGGAAACACGGGCTGTGTAGGGCAGTGTGTTCAGCGAGGGTCACTATGCCGGGCAGGCCCACAGTACAAGGTAAGAACAGGGCCTCCTGGGATATTCACCAGAGCTTGCTTAAGTGCGGTGAGATGCTCGGAGCATTGCCTTTGGGGGTGTGGGGGCAGGGTCGCACTATCTAGCGCTGAATGTTGGGGGCTTACTGAGGTCTGCTGCCTCTGGCTCAAGTCCTGGCTTAAAGGGCACACCACTATGCCCACGGTCTTTTTGTTCATTTTGTTTTTACGAACTGCTGTCTTTTAACAGTGAGATTTATTTTTTAAATGACTATCTAGCAAACAGAACTAGAAAAACTCATACCTTGAATATGCATGGAATGTCTCGGCGCGTTGCGTGGATGACATCTGAGGCCAGGACTGAGCTCACAGAAAACTCGTCATCTCTGGCAAGAACGAAATGCACACAGTTGAGAAAGCCCTGCAGATCTGCTGCCACGTCTCACAGCTTACCCCGGCATCGCGGGGGACCCTGAGCCCCTTGCAGAGGGGACACTGCCCACTGCTGTTGACTCCGACTCTGTGCTCTCGCTGCTCCCTGAGGGAACCAGCCCAAGAACACTGGAGGCCGTGCCAGACATATGGCAGCTACGGAGAGTCACAATGCCTGCCTTCCTGATTTGGCACAAGGCAAGAACGGCACAGGCCCTCCACACTGTAGCGCCGAGTGTGCCCTTGGTACCTGGGCAGTTCTGCCACACTGAACATACCTGAGGTCCAAGACCTGACTGGCAACGACGCCCGGCTGGGTAGACTTTCCTTCTGGCAGGTCATACAGGAAGAGTTTGCAGTCACAGACCACCGCATAAGCCCGCTGCCATCCTTTCTTCACTCCCGTGGGCTTTGGGACCTACAAACCAACAGTGACCACGTCTCCCCCGGGCCAGAGATCTTGGCGACACAGAGAGACTGGCAGGCCCTTAGGCTTTCTTAGTCCGTGTCTACCTGCTATATGACTGTCCTGGTTCTCCAGGGACTGGCCCCACCAACCCTCTTCCCAGACTGGTAGACAAGCCGGTGTCCGGGCGAGACAGTCCTGGCTCAGGGGGCTCAGGGCCTGACTAGGAGAAGCTTGTTAATGGGAAGGTTACACAAGGGGTGCTGGCAACCCAGGATCACACTGGTCCTGGAGGCTGCAGCTGTGTAAGACATGGAAAGGCCTATGTACCCATGGTTGCAAGCACCACTTGGCTTTGGAACCCTGACTCCAAGCTCAGGCGCCAAGGAAGTTACTGTGGGAGCCCTAGGTGGCCTCTCCGTGTCTAACAGTTCTCAGGCTCCTGGGCATTTAAAGTAGTAGCTGTGCCTGAGCCCCTCGCTCTGAGGCAAGAGTGGTTGGTACCACAGCTGCTCACACAGCGGAGGGGATGTTTCAAGAACACTAGTCACGACACCAAAGAAACCATGAGCTGACCTAATGAAAAGGGGGACAGGAGCTGGCTCCTCCTACCTTCACGTAGCCCTTGTAGGCTGTGCCTATACCCCTCTGCACGTCTACACCGAGAGGCCTCTTGGACTGCTCCTGTGGTATGGGGCACACTTGGGGAGCGCTGTCTTTGCAGGACACATGGCAGGAAAACGCACACACTGCAAGAGAGGACAAGTCCCACCTCACAACGTGCTGCCAGGGATGCAGACGTGCTGAGCAGGCACTCCACACACGCGGCCTAGGAAGCCGAGGGTTCCAGCATGGCAAAGAAAACTCCCAGAAGGGCTTCCGAAAAACTGCTCAAAAAAAATTGCGTGATTTTCTGAAAAAATCACGGTGCCCACATACCACTGAGGCTTGCCTTTACTCCACACAGGCAGTCTCCAGGCACACAGCCAATCAGAGCCAGGTCGGCCACCTGGGTCACCTGCAGGTCACAGGTCACAGTAGCACACAGCCAATCAGAAGGCTTAAGACAACTGCAGAGGCAGTGTGTTTGGAGCAGAGGCACTGACTCAGGCGTCACACCCTTCACACGTGGCACGGGTGAAATGAGGCACATGCAGTCAGTGAACAGGCTCGAGAGTGTGGAGCACGACACAGAGGATTTTTGTGACTTAAAAATAATGACTAGACGGGTGTGGTGGCGGACACCTATGATCCCAGCTCTTGGGAGGCAGAGACAGGCGGATCTCTGTGAGTTCTCGGCCAGCCTGGTTTACAAAGTGAGTCCAGGCCAGAGAAACCCTGTCTCAAAAAAGAAAAACAAACAAACAAACAAACAAACTACCATGGAGTAGACACAATATAGTCATGGTGGATGTAGACAGCTGAGGGGGAGGGGGGGCGCAGGGGTGCGGCGGCGACGGCTGTGAGAAGGCTTGGCAGGTAGAGGTGACTGCTGCCAAGTCCGACAGCTTGAGTCCAACCTCAGAAGCAAAGGTGTGAAGAGAAGCAGCTCTCACAGGTGCTGTGGCACACGCCCACACTCACATACACAAATAAATGTTAATTAAAAACAGCACCCATACAACATGGGAGTGGCGCGTGGCGTGCCGACCCGTCCTCCTCGTCTCCGAGCTGGCGGAATGGCTATGGCGTTTGCCCATAGGCGCTCTCGGGTGAAGGTGTGCTTCACAGTGACTGTCAGGTGACAGATAACCTGCAGGACTGCAGCAGGCCCTGACGGGGCCTCGTGAAGCGCGGGTCTGCTGCGCACGCTGACACGCCCCTCTGCTGGCCGGCCCGGCAGCAGTGTGGGCTGCCCATGCACTCGGACCCCTGCACACAGGCCGGCACTCACCTTCGCAGGCGTAGCCCTGCCGGATCAGTCCGACCATCAAGGACGTGCAGTGGCTGCACTGGGTGGGGCTGGAGAAGGACTTGATGCTGAACTGGTGTGCTTTGGGCTGCAGGAAAGGGCCAAGCAGAGCAGGTCATGTGACTGGGAGCCAGGGAGGCGGGCCAGACTGCTCTGGACTAATCAGAACTGGTGTCAACTTGAAGAGCGGCCTGCTGCCTGCCGCTTCTCAGCCACGGGCTCCTCGTCTGCGGCGCTAACCTAGCGTCCCAGGCCGGAACTCAACAGCCCTGCTTCCTTCAGCTAGCTGTGTCACGGGCAGAGCTGGGGGAGCTCACCAGCGTTGCCTTTCACAGCTGGTACTCGGCTTAGGTCACGAGCAGCCTCCAGGGACCAGCACCAACTGCATTTTGAGATTTAGCCTGGAACCCTCTGGGTTTGGCTCTTCTTAGGTGTGTGACCAAGACAGCACTTTTAATTTACAAGAAACGTTAACAGCAAAATCTTGGAAAGACCCGCTGTCCTATGCCAGAAAAAAATAGAAGGTGACACACAGGGGAAGAACGGTGAGGCTAGCTGGCAAGAGGCCAGGAGGGCCTGCCTGGGAAGCACATGACAAAGGTGACACACTGCTCAGGAAGACACTGGCAAGGCCACATGCTTCTCAAGGAGTTGGGGAGGTGGCCAGAGAGGAGGCAGGGGCTCAGTCATCACTAAGCTGGCTCTGGGTCTCAGAAGCAGTCCCTCAGCATGGTCCTTACTTCTGCAAGAGCCTAAGCCCCAGAGCCAAAGCATGAATTACTCTCAGGCTTCCAGGGAAGAACATTAATAGGTCTGAATTTATTTAAATTAAAAAAAAAAAAAAATCAGACACAAGTCCATGCCAGGCATACTAACAAAATTCGACCAAGCTAGAGCCTCAGGGTCTGCCGCAATTGGGAAACTTACAGTCAACACTCATGTTTACACAGAGAAAGGAGCCCCACTGGGGCTTCAAGGCTAGCCAGGAAAACAAGGTGAAGACATGCACTGAGGTGCCAGGCTTTTGCAAAAGGCACGAGTCAAACTGCAAACTGCAGATAGCTCCATTAAATGCTGGGAAAGATTCTCCTACAAACCACATGGTTCTCACTACAACAGACACGGTAAGTACGGAGGAGCGACTGGATGTGAGAGGCCACCTACCTATCAGCCAGACATGGGACTAATGAGGAAAAGAAGAAGAGACTCAGCACCACTTCAGTTGAGACATACACTCGGTGCTAAGTGTGAAGATGACGGTCCTGGACTTATGTTTGTGAACTATCCCACGCCACGAGGGCCCTACTGTGTATATTCAAAATGTGTATATTCAAAGCACAGATGTCTTTACAAAATTTAACTTCTAAAACACAGAAGGTACCCAGCGATAAGGAAGGGCCTACCTTGGGTCCGGCCATGGCGAGGGCCTGTGTGTTGGGCAACGGCACAGCGGACGGCCTCTGCTGGGGCCGAGCCATGTCCTAGGACAAAGTGTGTACAGGTGAGCTTCAGCTTGGCTGCCAGATCCTACCTGGGGTTTCTCTCTAGAATTTATCAATTATTAACATCCTAATTGACTACACTGTCGAGACAGCTGCCAGGGTCTCCTCCTCTCATTCAGATGATGGGCAGAGCCTGCAAAGGGGCCTCGCTGCACACCAAGCCCGCGGGGCACACACAAGACAACAGTCTCACCTCCTGCTGCTCTGTGCTCGTGGCCACAGACACTGATGGGGACAGGTCCAGCTTTGCCGCCTGCGTTTCCTGATCGCTAGCTGAGCTGGTCTGTGAAAAGAAGAAGGTGGTATTTTTTCCTGGACAGTGTATTCTGTGAGGGTCTAGGGTCCCCGGTACTCTAGTTACCGCAGATCTGTTTACTCACAGCTACCCTGCCTTTCCCAGGGAGTGGCGAGTCCCTATTCCTGCCAACAGAAAGCTGTCACCTGGCACCCCCCTAATGGGAGCCTCCTGTCCTCCAGCCACCTAAAAGTTGAGACTGGGGCCTGGGCATGTTAGTGCACACTTTCAGTCAGCACTCTGTAGGCAGATTTCCGTGAGTTTGGGGCCAACCTGGTCTAAATACTGAGTTCTAAGCCAGCTAAGGCCACAGTAAAAACTTATTTATTTATTTAATAGGAAACTAGGACAGTAAGCCTCAGGCAGCCCTCAGAAAACAAACTGGAAGAACCAACTGCAGGCAGCCTCAGACCACCCAGATGTTCCACCTCCTTCCAGAAATCAAGAGACAATTCTGTCATGCCACAGAGCCCTGACAGCTAGAGCCTGCACTCACGGGCACACGTCATGATTAGCTATCTGGGGTGATCTGCTCTGCAGACACAGCCCTGATATCCCCCGGGCACAGGTTACTGCTGGTCCCAGGGTGGAGTAACATGGGAATGTGCAGAGAAGACATACAAGTCTAGAGCTGAACTGTTCCATTTCAGACCCAGCCTTCCAAGAGCTGCACCTGCTCAGACCCCGAGTAAAACCCCATGTTTAGAGGGGAAGAGGTTTGGGGGTTAACACAGCTCAGGAACAACTGGCACTGTGCTGGGGCTGGTAAGGAGTCCTCTGTGGACGGGTTAGTCAGAATGAGTAAAGCTAGCACACATGAGCACCACCCACAGGGCAGGTTAGCCAGTTAGTGGTCCACTGGTGAGTGACAGCCAGTAGTCATGTTAGTGGTGTAAAAGCCCAGCTTCCTTAGTTGTTAATCACAGGACGCAGACTCAGTCACGTCTAGGACACTGTCCCTGAGCAACCATGGAAGGGCATTGCGGTCACTTACGTCCTCCCACAAGGCTAGCAGAGAAGATGCAGACGAGGAGGAGAGCGAGTCCTTGGTGTAACAGACAGGAGGAACACAAATGATCATTCCCACCCAGCAAACCCTGGCGACAAAGCCCGATGAGGCGCCCATGGCCCACTTCTAGCATTTAGCATTTAATCTGGCAAAGTACAAGAAGAGACCCAGAGCAGATCCCAAGTCTGGGAACTTTCATCATGGACCCTGATCCAGCTGAGATCCAGCTTCTCCTAAAGGAAGCATACTTCACACACAAACGAGAAAGGCTGAAGAGGGTCTAAAAATGGCAGGCATGCTGGACAGTGAATGAGGTGTACTGGTGAGCTCCAGGTTAGCAGTCCAAGCCGCGACTTCCACTCTGGTAGTGCTGCTATGAAAGCTGAGCTCTTTATGCCACCTATGCTGCCCCATGGGAAGGTTTGTCCAACATGAGCAATGACTGTTGTATCTGCTAAAGAACGGAGGACGTACGCCATCTGCTCTATAGAGAAAGTTCCAGGGCAGCCAGGACTACAGAGAAACACTGTCTCGAAAAAACCAAACCAACCAACCAAAAACCCTCCAGTGAGTGAGGGTAAGCACCCGACCCTGCATGGTTCAGACTGGAAGGGTTGCAATGTGGCCACGTGGTCACCTGTGACGGCCACCTGCTTACAGTGGAGGGAGTCCAGCAGGGGCCTCTGCCAGCTAGTGAGTCAACTGCAGAGGGGCCTCTGAACAGAAAACCCTGTCTCCTGTGCAGAATCAATGGCAACACCCACCACGCCCACCCAGACACACATACATTCACCAATCTGCGCCCCCCCAGATACACACAGACTGACAGACACATATATCCCCCTCCCAAACTGGGAACATGATATAAACCCAGAGTGCGGGGCATTCTATTTTATCCTAAGCGGGAAGAGACAGGCTGTTTAGATAGAACCAGTCAGCAGTGATCCCTGGTGGGTCCTGACTGGAGAAAACAGCTGTGAGGGTCATAGCCAGGAGCCAGGACCGCAAGCGAGTCTGCCCTGAGGTGAACCTCCGTGCTGGTGCAGCCTTGGGATGGTTCTGAAGCTCACGGAGAAGACCTGAGTCTGGGAAACAACCGTGCAAGGCTCTCTGCTTGCTGCTGTCTACAAACCACTATCAGCTAGCTTAGAGAAAACCTGTGCCTGTGAGGGAGGCGGGCAGGCGGAGAGAGGGCACGCGCACAAATGCAGCGCATGGCGGGGGTATGTGAGTGTTCACTAGATTCGCTCAGACTTCCTGGAAGGGTCAACAGTAAGGAACAGGTTTGGAAGACCAGCTCCAGGTGCTCACCTGCCACTCCACTAAAGACACACCTTTCACTCTTCAGCCCCTTACGGACCGGGGATCAAACCGGTGCTAGGCAAGGCCTGTCACTAAGCTGCCCCCAGCCTTCGTGTTCCCGTGTGCATGCAAGGAACCAGGACAGCCAGTCCACTCCGCTGCTCCCGAGGGAGAGAGTGGCCGCCCTGGGACACCCGTGGGACAGGCAGAGGCGGCTCGGCCCGCTCTGCAGGGGCATTCTCAGCAGATGGCAGTCACGCACTGGTCACCCTGAGGTGTGCCAGCTCAGTGACGGGCAGGGCCAGGCTTGCTACTCAATCACTTATAAACCACTTTTCCCATTAACCACTGAGTCCACTACACACACACAGAAGGCCTAGAAGTGGCAACAGGACTTTTACTTTAAACATGACTATTATTTTAAATTTTACCCCAAACATTCACTGCTCAGCCAGAGGCCAGTGTAGATTTCTGCACTGCAAAGGTGAAGTATTTTTCAGTTCTGCCCAGTCTCCAGAAGTTCCAACACCTTCAGTAGTCTCTACCTTCACATGCGTGACTTCCCTGACCATGACATCACCTGACAACTCTCACAGCGACGTCAAACCTTCCTGTCCTGGGCCATTTTGGGCTTATAGGCTGTGAAGCCACACGCTACTGTTTCTATATTTTTAAAAATTTTAATTATAATTTTTTTGGGGGGAGGGGACAGTTTCCTCTGTGTAGCCCTGGCTGTCCTGGACTCACTCTGTAGACCAGGCTGGCCTTGAACTCCCGGAGACCCTGCTGCCTCTGCCTCCGTGGGCGCTGGGATCACAGGCGTGTGCCACCACACCAGCCTACTTTCACTATCTGTACCTTACACACTTCTTTTCAACAAGCAGTACTCACTCTGAAGGTCAGGTCATGTGTAAGAGGAGCAGTGTTGAAGTACTCAAAGATGGAATCCTGGAAGTCTGGGAGTTTGAGCCCTGCAAGAAAGAAAAGAAAACTGAGGCAAAACCCATAAAGACATAAGGTGTCCTAAAAGAAACCCACCAACCTGATGGGACTCCGGAGTAGTCAGAGTTAACACACTTCTCACAACCAAACCCGAGAAAGCCTCTCAAAGGAGGGGTGGATGGCAGGAGGGACCACAGGGTCACAGAGGCTGCGTGAAGAGAAATGCCCCACACGACGTCAGGAGAGAAAGGAGAGCTGAGACGAGCATACAGCTGGGGAGACACTGAGTGGGCTCGCGTCCACTACCCCCAACCTAAAGGTGAAGCCGCGCCGGGCTGGGGCGGGAAGGCCAGGAGTTTGAGGCCAGTCTGAGCAACACCGTGAGATTCTGTCCCGTTTCTAAAAAAAAAATGGGACGAGGGGGCTGAAAAGGTGACTCAGAGGTCAAGGGCACTGGATACACGTCCAGAAGACCCAGGTTGGATTCGCAGATGCTCACAACCGACTGTGATCGGATCCCAGTTCCAGAGGGTCCACTTCTGGCCTGGGCAGGCACCAAGCATGCAGTGATGTGGAGCCGTACAACCGGGCAGGACAGCAGAGCCCAGAGAAATAAAATGACAGAGAACGCACTCATGACCTCAACAGCCACAGCGGGAACCGTTTCCTTCTCAGGGAAAGACCCGATCAGTAAGCTCTACACAAAAAAGTTTTTGGGAGGGGACAGCAGGGCCTCATTGCAGATCAGCATGCCTAGATGCAGCACTGACGGGCGTACAGGCCAGAACTCTGTGCTTGTCAGGTAAACACTCTAACTAAGCTAAACCCTGCCCCAGGAAGGCTGTTCCTTAGCAAAGTCAAAGTAGGAAAATCAACCTAAATCAAAAGGGATTTCATCCTCAATACCTAAAAAGCTCCTGAAACGTGAAGGCCCCAGATTTTACGCAACAGACAAAAGAGTGCAAATTCCTGTAGTGAGAGACACCTTTTGGGATGAAGAATCCTGGTGTTGATGGCCACTTTGAGAGTGGGCTGTGGGGCAAGCCCTCCTGTCCCAGACTAACTGATAAGGCCTTCTGCCATGGACAAAGCCTCACTTCTAAAATCTACCCCAACACATGAAGCACTCTATGCACACGCATCTATGGACTCCAGTCTGGCTCAAACTCGGGACTGTCCTGCCTCAGCGTCCGGAGCACTGGGATTACAGCTATTCAACACCACAGCACAGCACCCTCCAGGTGAGCAAAAGGCAGCAAAAGCCCAGAGGGCTCAGAGCAGCTGCAAAAGGGCCCCAGAGGGTTGCCAGGTCGTGCTCTCCCCCGCATGGAACAGGACCACGTTTTGTGTGACCGGGGATATGAATATGTAACTACGTGTGTGCACGTGTGTGTTTGCATTCATTTTTCAAAGGAAGAAATTATCGCTAATTTGGGGGAGGTATTTTTAAACATATTGTTTCAAAATTTTAGCTTTGAAAGATTTTATACAACTGAAAATAGCTATAAAAACAAAACCACTCATTAGAAGAGGCTGCTATTTAACAATTCAAATCTTTAGGTTTTAATTTACCTGTATCTGCTCTAAACTTTTCCTCCATCTTTTTCTTCAGAATTTGCATTTCTTCTAATAATTCCCTGTTTTTGGCTTCAGATTCCTTTAGTTTGCTGAAATAAGAAGTAAATGGCTGTTAAGTGCACTGAATAGAGGGCACACGGCCTGTTTTCCGATGTGCTGGAGTATGAGTGCAGGGCCCTCTTGGCTTCCTGAGAAGGGCTAATGGCACGCCAGCCCTTCCTCTCAGCAACCAGGAAGCCGACATGGGAGGATCAAAATCAGGCGGGGCCGGACTCCATCAAGACCTTGCCTTAACACCAGTGAACAAAGATATCTAAGTAAGGCCACGCTCAAGGAGCGTGTAAGACTACGGGTGAGCACACAGCCCGGACCCGTTGGCTGTCGCTTCCCGAGACTGACACCAGGAGAGCTGGTGTGAGTGTGGAGGACCCAGCACACTCGGCCACACATTAGCACGATGACGCTGAGCACACCACCTCACCTCCTGCCTGCACCTGTCTCACCACGTGTAGAATGGGGACAATGATGTCTACTCGCCTGGGTGCATAAGGGGCACACAACTAATCTCGGCATTGGACAGGCATGGCAAGTTCTTCACCACTGGCTCGCATAGTCAGCCCTTTACGGCTTTTTCATAGTCCAGGCTGGCCTTGAATCAGAACCCCTGTCTCAGCCTCCTGAGTGCTGGGATTACAGGCGTGCACTGAGGTTCTCATTACTTCCTGAGAACACTGAACTGCACCCGTGTGGAAAAGGCAGTCTCCCCACCTGACTCTCGTAAAGCACTAAGAGCTATACACCTTACATCCCTGGTCGGCCTACTTAGCCTCCAAGGTCACACAGAACCCCAGCTCCTCTGTGAGGTCAGCTCCAGGAAAAACCCACCTTTCAAAGGACAGGTTTGTGTCTTTGACCTTCCTCAGCTCCTCCTGAACGAGCTGCTTGGCACGGATCTCGGCCTCAAGAGCAGACTGCAATTCCAGCCGCGCGGACATGTCCAGCTTCTGGCTCCGACGAACTTTCCACAGCGGATCCTTTGACATTGGTTAAAGTAACAAAATAGATTTTAAATCAATTAAAAAATACATTTTACTTAATAAAATGAATACAAACAAGTAATTCACATTTTCAGTCTTACACCTTTAGTATTATATTTACAAATTAACCTTCATCAGTCCTGTTTTTAGTTCTAGTATTTGTAATTATTTCTTTCTGTAGTGCTGAAGAATGAGCTCTGGCAAGGGCCCACTAGGAAAGTGCCCTACAGCTGAGCTAAATCCCCAGGGCACTATTTTTTAACTCTAATTCTTTCTTAGAAGTCTTTTTGAAAAAAGACATTTTCACTATTTTTACTTTTATGTACTGCGTGTGTATGTGTGTTCGTATGGCCACGTCGAAGACCAGAGGCTTGGATACCCTGGAGCTGGAGTTACAGTGGTTGTGAGCTGCCAGGCATGGGTGCTAGGACCCAAGCCTGGGTTCCAGGGAAGGTCAGTGTATCTCTTTACCACCTCTCCAGTCCTTCCCAGAAGCCCTTAAAAACAGAGTTTAAGGTGGGGGTGGAAGTACTTAATCCCAGAGCTTGGACGGCAGAGGCAGGAGGATCTCCGTGAGTGACAGGCCAGCCTGGTCTAATAGTGAGTTGCAGGCTGGCAAAGATTACATAGCAAGACTCTGTCTCAAAAAACTAACAAAACAAAACAAACAGTTTGGAGAGAGTCTCACTATGTAGCCCAACTCCAGTTTGAGGGCTGTAGGTGTGTGTCACCACGCCTGCCTCTGCTTAACGTTTTTCTCTCTCGTTCTGGGCTGGAGAGATGGCTCAGCAGTGAAGAACACCTGTTGCTTTTCGAGAGGACCTGGGTTCAGCGCCCACACTCACATGGTGGCTAACAGCCATCTGTAACTCCAGTTCTAGGAGCTCCAACATTCACTCTCTTCGACTTGCGCCAGCACCACGCACACGCACACGCAGACAAAACATGGTGTGTGTGGCTGTGCTATGGCAAGCATGTGAAGGTCAGGGGACAACTGTATGGCAGGTTACACTCTTCCTGCTACAGGGTGGTGCAGCTAGAACACGCGCCTTTGCCTTCCCTGTACTGGCCAGAGCCGTTTCCCCAGAACCTCTACTTGGGTTTTCTTTTTCCCTTTCTTTCCTTTTTTGTGTGACAGGGTCTCACTGTATAACCCTGGCTAACCTAAACCTGTCTACATATATTAGGCTGGCCTTGAACTCATAGAGATCCGTCCTGCCTCTGCTTCTTAAGTTCTGGGATCAAAGGTGGACGCCAACATGTCTGCTGTAATTTTTAAACAAACACCTGATTTTTGTGGAACCGTTTATGTGTTGGTTAACTGGATACTTATAAGCCATGAGGCCTGTTAGTTTCTCCCTCTAATCCTGAAACATTTTACTATTTCTTCACCCTAGGTCATTACTGATTCCTACTCACAGTAAAAGGCTAAAATTATTATGAGGAAAGGAGGAATAAAGGACTAAGCTACTAAAATGAAGCTACAGTGAATAAAGCAAACCAGCTTTCCTAAGTGCAAATGAACAGCTACAAGTATTTTACAAGCAAATGTAACTAGAACAAAAAAAACGAGAAATAGGATATACATTTTTTTCTTTCTTTCTTTTTCAAGACAGGGTTTCTCTGTGTCGCCCTGGCAGTCCTGAAACTCTATTTGTTGACCAGGCTGGCCTGGAACTCACAGAGATCCACCTGCCTCTGCCTCCTGAGTGCTGGGATTAAAAGGTGCGTCACCACTGCCTGGCAACAGAAGAAAGTTACTGAATATTATTGAATTTACTTAGCATTTTAGTTGTTTTTGCTGTGTGCTTGCACATGGGTGCACAAGTCCAGAGGGCAGCTGTCAACCCCGGGTATTGTTTCCCAGGAGTTTTTCTTACTTTCTGAGAAACAGTCTTCTCACTGGGCCTTAGGCTCGGCAGTTAGTGTAAACTGGCTGCCAGCAAGCCCAGGAACCGCCCTGTCTGTCCTCCCAGCGAGAGTCGCAGGGGTCTGCCGCTCACTTTGAGTTTTTACTTGGGTGCTATGGGTCAGACTTAGGTTCTCATATTTGTAAGCAAGCACTTCACCAACTAAGCTGCCCTAACCCCAAACTCACTGAATAGCCTAACTGATGTTTCTTAATCTAGAATCTAAAACCAAAAAATGGTTTCCACCCAGAGAGTCAAGTGCATGGTCGCTTTCCTGCCCCTCTGCAGAATGGCGTGGTAGCACACGCCTTTAATCCCAGCACTCAGGAAGCAGAGGCAGGAGGATCTCTGAGTTCCAAGCCAGCCTGGTCAACAAAAAGAGTTTCAGGACTGCCAGGGCAACACAGAGAAACCTTATCTCAATAAAATGCAAGTTGACCAATTTTGCGTTCTGAATAAAATTCTACATTGCTTTTACTACCTTTTATTCACTTATATACATACATACACACTACTCATCTATTCTTAAGAGAGGGGAATGGGCAGCAGAGATGGCTCCAGCCGCTGAGGCTCTTCTTGCAGAGTGCTCAAGGTCAGCACCCCTGCCCAGCTGCTCAGCTCCAGGAGGCTCTGGCGCCTCTGGCCTCTAGGAGCACCTACATCCCATGCTGGGTCACAGTGATTTCTTAGTCTACGCCACAAGCTGACAGCTAAGGAAGTGAGGCCGTGAGCAGCGTGGACTGAGAGCTGCTAGCCGTCCTGCGAGCGACACAGGCTGCTTCCCTGCTCGCATCTGAATGGCCCGTAAGCTGCACAGTCCCTTACAATGAGCCCACCAGTGAGCTCGCTAGGAGAAATCAAGCTTTGACAGCATCTTACCAGGGTTCTTGATCCCAAACTGGAGCTTCTCAAAGTCTCCAGCTCTTCGGTCATCTTAGAGGCAAGGGCTTGAAGGTAGCCCCTGGCATCCTTCTCATCGCTGACCCTACACGGGGGACAGGGATTTCTCTTAGCAGGGGCTCCCCAGGTGTGCAGACATCGCCACGGCAGCTCTCCGCTGCGTCACCCGCAATGAGGAGCAATGAGCCGTTCAACCCAAGTCCTAAGGGGTCTCCCGCCCTCAGTCCACTGCGAAGACCACTGCTTCCTAGAGGCAGGGGTTCGGGCAAACAGCAGCGAGCACACTGCAGCCTGCAGGACGAGTATGGCCAAGGCAGAGGCCCTTCACACTGCACCTGGCACGTACCACTGAATGATCTCTGCGATCTGTGCCTCCCAGTGCGCGACCGACTCCTTCTTGGATGCCAGGTCCTGCAGCTCATCTTCCAGCTGTCTATTTTGGGCTGTTAGTTTATCCACAAAGGAACAAAGCTGCAATTAAACAATGTCACCACATCACATGTCTGTCTGGCGCCTCTGCACTGCGCAGCACAGTGACGCCAGCTCTTCGGCTGTCAGCATGGTGGGGCTTACCCTGTCTCTAACCCAAGTCTCAGCTCAGTAAAAACCTGACCTAGGAAGCGACAGTGCCAAGGAGGAGCAGCTTTTCGACATTTAAAGGGCCGAATGTATCATTTCATCTAAATGTCAAAATATTTAAGAGAGGCACGAGGCTTCCAAAAAACCCAAGTGAAAAAGCAGCAGCTCCCCCGGGCGGTGGTGCGAACTAAGTCACCTTTTCGTTTTCAGCTGTCAGCTTCTTGTTTTCGTCAAACAGCATCGCTCTTTCCCGCTCGTACTTGTCTTTCACGGTGCCGACGGCCTCCTCCAGCTCACTGTGCCTGTGCAGGGGACCGAGGGCCTCAGACACTGCAGCGGCAGGGTGCCACTGGGCTTCCCTCCCTCACTGGGGCCAGCAGTACCTACCGCTCTCGCTTTGACTTTTCCAACTTGTCTTTCAGCATTAGGATTTCTTTCTGCAGGGCCAACTGGTGGCTTTCTGAGTCGTGTACCTCCTTCTTTACGTTCTTTACTTCGAGCACATGGGAGGCCTCTCGGCGGACCAGCTCCTCCTCATAGAACAGGACTTTCTTCTCAAGCTCTGACTTGATTTTGGAGATCTCCTGCTGATGTTCCAACGTGGCCGCTGGACCCCGGCCTCCCTGCTTCACCTTCAAATAAAGGTCAAAATAAACCACAGCCTCTGTGTCCTTCCTCAAGGGCACGATGCCACCTGCCACCTAGAACTGCAGAGCCATGTGGGGGACGCAGGCCTTCTAAACCACAGGTGAGGGGACAGCGCCTGCCCTGCAGCTCGTGCACAGGCTTGGTACCTCAGCGCTGTGCTGTTTGCCCATTCACCCAGGACTCTGGGTGCTGACTGCCTGGCACAGACCTTCCAGTGACTGAAGAGGCACTGAGGTCCTGCTCTCAGGGGCAAGCAGCGGAAGGGTGACAGCAGAGAACTAGGTAAGGGAAGGAGAGCGCTGGGACATGGGATGGGTGTGGGGCCACCTGGGCTGTAAGGGATCTGAGGCAGCACAAATAGTGTGCACAGGCACACTGGGGCACACTGGGGCCGAGTCTACTGGGAAGGCTGGTGTGGCTGGGGAAGGCCGCAGAGAGGGGCTGACTCAGGCTGGGCACACTGCAGACCAGGTCCAGGGGCACCAGGAAGAAGTGCAGGGTGTCCCTGATAGTTTTACACTCACTGCTGGCTGTATGTGTGGAATGTGGCAAAAAGCCAGCAGAGAGTTAGTCTGAGGAACCAGTCTGGGAAACAGTGTGGCTGAGAGCTGGATCCAGTGATGGCAAAGCAGAAGAAGAATACCATGGCAGAAGGGCTCAAAGGAGAGGACGCCACGACAACCCCAGTGATACGGAGGCCCGGGCTCCAGAGGTCAAGAGCACACTGATGGCCTGGCCGTGGCCCCTCAACTCTTGACTGTGCTCTCCAAGCCTTCTTACTGCCCTCTGACCCCACTAGCTGGTCCTGGGTGATGTGGCCTCTGCCACATCAACAACAGGACTTGGCTTGACCTGGCTTTTCCAAAACTAAGCATGCCCAAGTGTAGGAAATCAGGACAGGAAGGAGGCTTTCCCTGCTCACCCAGCAGTACTGACCACAAAGCCTAAAACTTTCATACAACAAAGGCATGGACTTGGTTTTTACAGTGGAAACTGTTGAAAGGGCAGTGGCCACACGTCCTCCCGCACCTCCACTTCCTGGAAGTTGCCCTGGAGTCAGGCAGCGCCCAGGGGAGAAGCTCTACCTTGAGGGCCTCGAGCTCGCTCTCCATCTGCTTGCAGAAGCTCTCGCTGTGCTCACGCAGCTTCCGTTCCTTAGAGGCCTCGGCGGCTGCGTCCTCAAGCCGAGCTTCCAGCTAAGAAAAAGCAGATCTGTCTCTTATAAACAGAACCTGGCCGAAGGCCCAAGCGGGGCAGATCGAGCACAGTCCCCGTCCAGTTTCCCTGTACCAGCTTCAGCACGCGTTGAAGGCTGAGGAACACTTTAGCTGGACTGAAACAAGCCCGCGTTCTAGCTAAATAGATGATCTGAGGCTTAAATTCAAGAAAAGCTCTCAATTTGTGGAAACAATTCCGACACTCGAAGGTGTAATTAAAAACACCATTACACTTACAATCTTGTTTTTAAATGAAAACTCAAACATCCTCAAAAGGAGAGAAAAGCCCACGTGCCCATGACCCAGTCGGACAGGTGACAATTAACTGAAGACCAAGCTTGTTTTGTCCGTGTGCCCAAATTCTCAGGACAAAGCGAGGTGGCCTGTCATTTTACCCGTAATTCTTAGGGGTTTTGCCTAACTAATTGGACTGACTACCACTACGGATACACGAAAGTAAACTGAGAAACAAACAGGCATTTGGGGCTGACAGCCTGCACACGAAGGCGCCAGACCACGCGCTGCCAGGCTGTCCACCACCATCGGCAAGCGCCTGTCATGAACTTAGGACACGGAGCCTGCCCAGGCGACAGCACTCCAGGCAGGCCTGAGGAGGACACCACCAGAAGACCGAAACAACTCCTCCTCAGGTATCTAGCCATCAATCAGGCGTTTATGTATATATACATATACATACAGACACATACACCCGATTAAAAACACCTGAGTGTGTTTTTTTTTTTAAACTCAAATTCTTAAAAGCCAGGAAGAAGGTCCTTGCACCCCAGCCTGATGACTTGGTCCCAATCTCTGGAACCCACGTGGTGGAGGAGAAACCAGACCCCTGCAAGCTGTCCTCTGACTGATAGATTCACCCACCCACAGTCACACCAGTAGATAAAATAAAGAAAGGAAAGGTACCTCCTTCCTGAGCTTCTCAGATCTCCGGATGTCCTGCCTCATGGAGTCAATCTTCTGCATGGCCACCTCCATCTCCTCCTCCTTGTCGCGGAGCTGACGGGACGCCTTCTGCTTCTGGGACCTGAGCTCCGCCATGCGCTCATTGAGCTCTGAAAACTCCTGCAGGGCCCGCTTCCGCTGCTGATGGGCGTCTTTGAGTTCTTTGGTCTGGGACTTCAATCGCTCCGAAGCTTCTACTAATTGCTGAAGGAAAAGAATTCTGTAAGCTCTATTTTGTCATATTAAAGTTGAAAGTGATTCAAATTATGGTCATAGGTTTGGAAACTGCTCCTGAGAACAAGATGCCTTACATGATGTGGGTGCTCAGCACCAGCCAGCCTACTTTACACACAGTCCTCCTCACACACAGTCCTCCTCACACACAGTCCTCCTCAGGGTCCTCCTCACACACAGTCCTCCCCAGGGTCCTCCTC
>NW_026596134.1:1542855-1704424 GCF_907164565.1 Psammomys obesus | reverse complement strand
GGGTCCTCCTCACACACAGGCCTCCTCAGGGTCCTCCTCACACACAGGCCTCCTCACACACAGGTCTCCTCACACACAGGTCTCCTCGGGTCCTCCTCACACACAGTCCTCCTCACACACAGGCCTCCTCAGGGTCCTCCTCACACACAGGTCTCCTCGGGTCCTCCTCACACACAGTCCTCCTCACACACAGGCCTCCTCAGACTTAGGCTCCTCACACAGACAGGCTGTGCTACCTTGTGCAATTCTTCTTTCTCCTGCCGCACCAGGCGGTACTGCTTTTCCAGGCCTTTCAGCCGGTGTGTGGAGTCCTCATGCTCCTGGCGAAGAGTCACTGTATCCTCAAACTGTCGTTCAAGCCTGTTTGAATCTGGACAGGGGAGAAATGAATCGTGTTCCTTGTGTACAGTGGCTTTATGTTAGCTGATTTACTGACCTGAAATTATCTAATTCCCAGATAAGAGTTTTCTTCACCAGTTTCCATTTGTTTACCTCACACGCATGCGTGTGTAGTGTGTGCCCACGTGCATGCCGCAGTGAGGGTGTGGAGGTCAGGGGCCAGCTTGTGGGCAGCAGGACTAAGGGCTAACTGTCTGGTCTGGTGGCCAGCACCACTGCACCCCCTTGCCAGCCTGACACTGTCCTCACTCAGAAGCCTTCTCAAGGACCCAAGCACTGGCCTCACACACCACCTCCAGGCTTCTCAGTGTTTATCCTAACCATCTGTTATATTCTGGAGACTCTGCTCAAAGACTGCCTTGCCTCAGTCCCTCCAACACCCAAAGTGCTGGCCCTTTCCCAGGGTGTAAGGCAGTATTTCATTTATGAATAATAGACATCAGGATGGTGGGGTCTGATCAGAAATGGAGAGGACAGACTCCAAATGTAACCTGGAGTTGATGCAAGAGTCTACCACATGTGGCTAAGGGACCTGGTTCGGAAGTGAGTGGAGACCTCAGAGATTTTCAGGACGAGAACTATAAGCAGAGTTGGAAGGTGCTGGAGAAACCACGGAACGGGTAAGAGCACACCTCCAGAGGACCTGGGCGCAGTTTCGGTGCCCAGCACGCACGGTGGCTCACAACTACCTGTCACTCAGTTCTAGGGAATCCGACTTCCTCTTCTGACCTCGACAGGTACCAAGAAAGCACACAGTACACACATACGCACGCAGGCAAAACACTCCTACACGTAAGACAAACTTCCCCACAAAACGAAAGAGGGTGGAGGTGGGAGGCTGAACCCCGGAATTCTAAGGCAACAGTCAGGCAAGTTAAGTGCAAGGGAAAAGTAAGCATTTATGGAGACAACTATGTCATCAGAACCAAGTGAGGAAGGAAAACAATTTCAAATATGGACAACGTGCCACAAATGCACGTAAGCTTGCAAAAGCTTTATAGTTTTTCCCTACTTGTCCACCCTAGAAAAAAAGATTCTGAAAATAGGAGAGTAACGTTCAAGAATAAAGAGCAAGAGGCTGACGGCGAGGGCACTGACCTGCCATTTTATTCTTCAGACGTTCAATTTCCTCATTCAGCCTCTTGATTTCCTTGTCTCGGTTTGAGTTGCCCAGGGTCCGTGTGGAGCCGTGGAGGGACTGAACAGTCTGGGTGGACTCTGAGAGAGAGAGAGCATTGAGAGTGGCAGCCGAGTGCTCAGGGCAGGAGCCTGGCCCACCTCAGGCTATGCCAGGGCTCACCCTGTAGCTTCCGGCTCAGCTCTAGCTTCTCCTGCTCCAGCCTTCGTATCCTTCGCTCGTAAGCTTCGATCTGCAAGCTGTTCTCCAAATCCCGCTGCACATCTTCATCTTTGGTTAATGTGTTAGACTGCATCATGCTCTTCAGAGAGCCTCGGTCAGAAAAGCAGCTGCAAAGAGCAACAGGCTTTCTTATCTACACAGAGCTGGCAGGGCCTCCGTCAGCATGGACAGGCTTTCTGGGCTGAGTCTTTTCAAAGTGGCGCACAAGGCACCTGTGAGAAGACTTCTTTGTGTTTAGAGCCAAAGTTAGACAAGAGCGCCTTACTTCCCATCGCCGGGGGAGAGGGAGGCTGCGCAGGACACGCAGGAAATGGATGCTGACTTGGAAATCACCGATCACGCTCAAATGGAAAGCAAAACTAAAGGTCTTCTGCCAAAGAGTTGGGCTTGCAGGGAAGTACGGCCCACTGGTAAGTGGTCAAAAAGCCCACAGTTCTGCCTCGAACCAGCTGGGAGAGCTGCAGGCTAAGCGGCACACGGCAGTCCTCTGGACATGCGGCTCAGCTGTGCAGATCAGCTGATTCTCGACCACTCTCCTGACTGAGTTCCCTCCCTTGCTCAGTGGACGCGGAAGACAGCTCCACTGAAGACAGCCTGACCCTTGAACTGCTGCATGTGCTTCAAGCTCTGCTCAGCTTGTTCAGGGCCGACGATGAACTGGGCACCGGGCGCCCCCCTCCCTTCTGTTACAGACTGTAAGCCAACCAGCATTTCTGCAGTCTATCACAAGGCAGAATCTTAGACCCTCCCTTCCAAACTGTCTTCTCAGGCAGGTGGGGCCGCAGGAGTGTGGCCAGCGCCCCGTGAGCACCACACTGCATTGTGGGCACTGACACCACCTGGAACAGGCGTGGCAAGGTGCCAGCCACGACTGCGGCATCACAGACAGGAGCTACCCATGCCGAATCACCACCACTGGCCGAGGCCACACATGGATGGATCCCAGGAGGAACAGAACTCCAACTCCACTGCCGGCAAGTAGGAGCTGGGAAACCAGTACAGACAAAAGCAGGCAGTGAGCGCTAAAGGCTTCTTGGCTGAGTGCGAACAGAAAAAGCTGTGGCCACCACTGGCTTTCACCAAAATAAATCCCACCATCTGACAGTCTACACCTAGGAATCACCAACTATAGCCTGTGGGCACGTCCTGTTCCTTTACAGCTGTTTCCGACATGTCCCATCCCCCCTCCTCGCCCCGCCACCAGGGCAGGAACCTAGAACCCCATGCATGCTGCCAAGGGCTGCTGCTAAGCTCCAGTCCCACCCAATGCTTTTCCATTTGAAGGCATGTGTATGAGTGCTTTGCCAGCTTGTACACCTCTGTATCACATCCACACAGTGCCCAAGGAGGCCAGAAGAGGGCATCAAGATCTCTGGGACCAGAGTTACGGCTGTGAACTGTCCTGTGAGCGCTGGAAACGGAACCCCAGTCCTCTGGAGGAGCATCCAGGCTCCTAACTGCCAAACTGTGTCTCCAGCCTCAGTGTTCACACAACAGAGTAGGCTGCAGCTACGTGAGCTGGGAGCAGTCCTTTGTTACACATCAGGCACGTGCGCTGAACTTATGCATGTCCACTGAACATATGATGCAGGAGCACTATCACAAACGGCAGAGCCTGGCACTGCCAGGCAACGGGTGCCCTTTACAGGAAAAGCCAGCTGGTGCAGACTCACACCTATAGCAATCAATAAAGGACCAAAGACTCTCCCTGCGTCTCACTGGAGCAACATCCTCCCAGCCCTTACGGCATGAGCAGACACTTCAGAGCCCACCTCGGGCTGTGCCTACCCCTAGTGAAGAGACATAAGGCAGTCATACCTTTCTGTCGTAAACGTAAAACCAATGAACGGCAAATGCAGTCCAGAGAAGCCTGTGTGAGAGCCAGGAGGTAATATTTCCTGCATAAGGACACATAACACAAATGTAATCTTCCTTCAAATAAGCAGCACAATGCTACGAAACACAAAACAAAACAAAAAGCCCCACCAAACCCCTGTTCCTGCTGTTACTACCCTGAGTTCCAGCTGCATAAAGCAGAAGCCATGCAGGCTGGCCAGAGCGCCAGGCACGCTCACGGCTCAGGCTTCCTGTGCCTCGCACCTTTAGATACAGAGGTAGCCATGGCAACAACGAAGCTGCAGCACAACAATGAATCTAACGCTGAGTTAAAAGGTATAAAATACAGGAAAAATAAAAGTGAAAATGCTTTCCATGTGCTACAACATGAACATTTTTTTTTTAATCAAAAGAGTGAGCCATCATCTTTTAAAAGAACACAAAGGACAAAGCTGAAGGCTTTAAAGTAACTGTAAAACTTAAAAAAAAAAAAAAAAGTAACTTCTAGACAGGATCTTACTATACACACCTGGCAGGCCTGGAACTCACTATGTAGAGCAGGCTGGTCTTGAACTCAGGGACACCTACCTGTCTTTGCCACCAATGGTGCAATGGTGCTGGGGTTAAATATGTATTACCGCACCCAGCTACCTTAATTGCTATTTTATGTGTGGGTGTCTGTGTCTGCCACACGTGTCTAAGCATGTGCTGGAGCCGCAGCCTTATCTGAGTGCTGGGACCAGAACTTGGGTCCCTCTGAAGATGGCTGAGCCATCTCTCCAGCTCTAGTTCTGCACCACACTGACTTGTCAGGCATTTGGGAGGAGACGTGCTGCTGCTCAGGCCCACCAAGCAGCAGCCCCAGGGGACATGCACAGGGTACTCACGGTGTTCCTCAGCACGTCGTCATCCACGTCAAAGTTGGATGTGTCAGAAGGACTGCTCACATCGGGAATGTAGGGTGCTTCAAGGTTTCGGATATTTTCCCAATTTAGACCTTCAAAAAATGCATGCTTCTTAAAATCCTCTATTCCATTCTGCCCGAGCCGGCGTTCTCTGCTGCAGATCAGTCTCTGAATAAGGTCTTTCGCTTCTTCAGAGACGTCGGTGACATGGGATGGGAACTGAAACCGCTCCTGGGGAGGAAGGGACAGCCAGAGGACACAGTCAGAAAAACCTGAGATGTGCAGACCACACAGGAAGTAATCCTCACTTCATGACTAACCAAGGGTAAGCTGAAACTAGGAACATTCCCCCTGCAACAGGGTTTCCCTGTGTGGCCTTGGCTGTCCTGGAACTCACTCTGTAGACCAGGCTGGCCTTAAAGTCACAGAAATCCACCTGCCTCAGCCTCCTGAGTGCTGGGATTAAAGTGTGCATTCCCACAGCCTGGCTGAGGCTAGGGAATTTAAATTCCAAAAGGGCAAATAAGAAAAGCATTCCTTTGGGCCTGCTCAGTGGGTAAATGGCACTCACTTGCCTTGGATCCTGGCAAAAGGAGTTTGATCTCCAAAACCATGTGAACAGAGGGAAGAACACCACAACGTTGTCCTCTGGTTTCCAACATGTGCTGTGGCACATGCATGCACATACATGTACCATACGTACACACATAATTAATTAAAATAACCAACTGCTGACATGTTAGCACTGCCCACAGGCAAGGCTCACAGACTAGACTTGTGGCTCTTCAAACAGCAACGAGCATGGACCAGTGTGCTGTGGGCATGCACACAGCACGGCCCACTCAGAGCCTGGCCAGCGCTGCCTCTGAAAAAAGAGAATGCCTCAGTGTCCACGCCTCACCATGCAGGAGTGACACAGACCATGTGTTCTGTGACACCATGAGCAAAGGGCAGACTGAACCCCTGACTTAGCACATCTGCACCTTGACCAAGAGAAGGACTGATCAACTGAACTCCTACGGAAGGAACTTGTTTATAAAGGACAGAACACACCGACCACGAGAAACATGTATCTGTGTGTGAGATAAAAATGCCAAAAATGCAAACAGAAGCCCGATCACACACACAGCACTGGGCTAAGAGCTGAGCTTCACGCAGGCGCCACACACGTCAAGGGGTGTACTGGCTACGCTCTCCACAGGGCCAGAAGCGAAGGTTCGGCAGGTGGATGCAGAGGCACCAGCCCGGCCCGCAGATGAGCACACCCAGGGCCTAAGCCCTCGAAGTTAGCAGCATGCCCACACCATCAGGGTGGTTCTGACCATCTGCTCCAGGCGAGTACACAGCGTGTGAACTCTTTCTACAAAGCACTTATTTATAAGTTAAGAAGATACCTCTATTCTGTGAAGGGGGGTGTGTGTGTGTGTCTGTCTGTCTGGGGTCTTCCTCAGTTACCTTCCACCTTTACTTATTTTTCGGAGCAGGCCTCACTGAGGCTGGAGCTCACTGCTTTGTCTGCACTGGCTGGCTCCAGGACCGGCCTCACCCTCCGTCGGGTGCAGCTGTGCACTGCCACACCTGGTTTTGACTTGGGTGCTGGGGCACAGCAAACACTTTACCGATGGAGCCATCTCCGCAGCCTGAAAATATTCTAAGCATAGTTTTTACTGTGGCTTGAAATGAAACATAAAGCAATGTACTGTTACTCTGCTCCCAACATGAGCAGTTAACGGGAGGCAGGGGCTGAAAGACAGGTCAACTGCATAGAACTCCATTTTCAGGATGTGGGTAGGTGTGTGCACGCACGCACATTTGTCGGTGCTCGTCTCTTGCTACAGCAGACCGGAAAAGAAATCCTACCCCACTGGTCTCCAGGGCTAGGTGTGCAGTTCTGTGGCAGACGGCTACTGAGCATGCGCGTGTACACCCTGTGTCCAATTAACTGTGCACTGGGGGAGGAGGTGGAGGAAAGAACATCAAGGTGACAGACAGAAAGCCTGAAAGAGGGAAAAAGCGGCCTGGGATCAGGGAAGGAATGACGCCCCACGTGGAGGCCAGCTCACTCGAGGCTCTTCCCAGCTGCGTGCGCACACGTTCCACATAGCCTGCTTCTCCTCTAGGAGTCTGCGGCCCGGGAACACAGGCACCGCCACCTTTGAAGCACGTCTTCCCTTCTGCTCCATGTGTGCAGTGTCACCCCTTATGCTGATGGTGCCTCAAACCTCTGCCCCTCCACCCCACCAGCCTCCTCCCGGCATCCCGCACAGTGGCCTGGGCAGGCACAGCCCCCCACCTCGTGGTTCATGATCTTCCCGTAGGTCTCCACCAGAGATTCTGCGTAAAACGGCGTTTCCCCGTAGAGCATCTCATACATGCAGACGCCCAGGGACCACCAGTCACACTCAGGCCCGTATCTGCCCATGCCGTCTTCCATGGCCTGCAGGATCTCTGGTGAGATGTAGTCGGGTGTGCCCACAGCCACAGAAGACTGAACCTGGGAGGGAGAGGTGATGAGGGGAGACGAGAGCATCTCTTAGCGACATGTTTCTCACCTTCCTTAGAACGCAGCAGCAACAGAAAAGAAAACAGTCATGGGACGAGAGCAGCAAATGATCAGGAATCAAGGACCAGATAAGTCAAAACGCAGCACACACAAGTCCTCTTGCAGCCCCAACTTTGTGACATTCCAGCGGGCCTGAGCCCCCAGAGGTAGCACCTGAGCACCTGCTGCCCATGCCTCCAGGGTAGTCTAGAGACCCCATGCCCAGGCTAGCCCTGCACTTTCCTACTTAACACAGGCCTTAGGAAAAGGCCGAGTGGGCTGTGGCTTCCTAGTACAGCCCACCCTGTGTATCTAGAGGGAAAACAGGTAATGTGGCCCAGCATGAATTGGATTCCCAAGATAAAACAAAGATTCTGTTGGGGAGAGCCTTCCCTGACTCACATCAGCAGGCCTGAGGCAGAGGCTGCACTTCCGGACAGCTGCTATCAGGGAGGGCCAGCCAACCATCCCAGGAAAGCAGCAGAGGGCTAGGTAACAGAGGAGCCACGGCGAGGCAGTGGCCACCACACAGCGATCTCCACCACTGAGGCTCAGCAGCAATGGGGCAGGGTGCACAGGCCCATCTAAGCAGGGACCAGACTCCCCGGGGAGCCCTGCGGAAAGAGCCTCTGAGGGACAAGCAGGGCGTCGGTGAGCAGTGTAGGAGTGTTGGCTGGAGCAGACAGCAGGAGTTCTGCCGGCGCTTTCAGAACAGCAGCTCGCACACAGCCTGCAGTGGCTGCACGCGGCAAAGGTGGGGAGGGGGTAAATGTCACTGTGGGAGATGACACTGCAGATGTGCCAAGGATATTCTCTCTTCACCAGAAGAAGGGACTTGGATTTGACCACAGCACCAATCTGCCAAGAAGTCAATGTGTGGTCGAAATTTAAAAACAAAAAAGCACAGTGCAGTGGAGCGTACGCACAGCTCCAGAACCCATGCAGCAGTGTCAGCTGGCGTCTGCACGCATGCTGCTTGGGAACACAGCAGGGCCGCTCACTTTTGGAACACCTGGCATCACACTTAAGTGTGACTTAAAAGCTTCCTGGACAGGGCTGCAGAGGCGTGTGGCCACATGGTATAAGGACACACGGTGCGGTTAAACCGGGGTGGGCGCTCATCAGTGAGGTAACAGACCGGCTACTCACAGGCCGCTTAGCCACAGTGTTGGTCTGACCTGAGGTGCCAGCTGAGCCAGTACCTTCTGCCCCACAACAAAACGGCAGCTGGCGCACACAGCGCTCTGTACTAAGGAGCTCTGTACTTGGGAATGCTCACCTGGCAGAAAGCTACCTGGAACAGCAGGGAGCCCGCCCCTCCCAGGCGGACAGCGCTTTTCAGAGGAAAGGACTGGCCTCACCGACTCTAGTGCAGCACCAGCCAGGGGTCTGGAAGACCTGACAGATCCCCAGTGGCACCCACAGGCCAACAAACAGAAAAGGAGGACTGAAAGACAGTCGTGTTGGTAGTGGCTATCCCTACGACACTGGGGATTTGGAGTTCTACAGTTCCGGCCCACACTGTTAAAGGAAGCCAGGGTGGGGGCGCACAGAGGCACACCCTCTAACCCCAGGGCCCGGGAGGGGGACGGGAGGGTCCCGAGGCCAGCGGCAGCCGGCAGAGCCCACTCTGAATTCTAGCCCAGTGAGGGGCCCCATCTCCAGAAGAAGATGATCGATTCGGAAGCAGCCGCCCGAGGCTGTCTCCTCATCCCCACACACATGCACGCCATACACTCACACACAGCTGCACACGGCACGCACACCGATTTTCAAACTTTAAACATTCCTCAAATAAAAAATTCCCATCGTCTCCTAAACAGGTCCATTTTCTTAATTCAATTAATAACCCTGGTTTTCTTCATTTTATCTCAAGCTGAACACTTTGACTCCCTTTTAGCTACGAGCCAAACTCAAAAGCAAATGGCAGTCTTCAACAAAAAAATACCTACAGTTCCATCATCATTCATCTTCAAACACGATCCGAAGTCAGCCAGGCGGATATGACCGTTCACGTCCAGAAGGACATTGTCAGGCTTAATGTCTCTGTTGGTGAAATAGGCAGAGTGAGTTAACCGCCTCAGTGGGCAGGACAGGGAACTGGAGCAGCCCAGCAGTGGAGCCACCAGGGTACCCTTTTCTCCCAGTAGCAGTCACCTCCTGTCACCTGGGCCCTGGCTAAGCTTCCTTGAATGTCCCCTGCCTTCCTGAGGAGCTCATTAGCCACAGGGTCAGGAAATAACATCTAAGAGTTAGGGAGATGGCTCAGGAGTTAAGAGTGCTTCATGTTCGACCTTCAGATCCCAGCGACCACATAACAGCCACCAAAGGTTCCACAAATGCCTGCAAGCAGCCCCAAGGAAGCTGAAGCCTTCTTCTAACCTGCATTCCCCTCACCCCCTCCTCAGATGGCATCACACACTATAGTCTGTGGAGCGAGCTATGGAGAAACATAAAGGAGATCAAGGACATGCAGCATGAGGAAGGCAAACAGTATCCACCATGGAGGATCAGTAATGAAGAAATAACGGAGCTGGGCAAGATGTGGGCAGACTCCTGCGGGCTGAGGATCCATCTGTACACAGAAGCCGAGCGGCCTATGCACAGCCGGCCACCGCAGCAAATGGCACAGTCACACACCAAGGCAGGACGCTCAGCACCACGATGTCGACTGCCTTTCTATATGCCCAAATGCTGGTCCGAGGCCTAGTCACAGTACTGAGAAGAAGATCATTACAGACTGTTCGAAAGCAAGAGAACAATCTACCAAAGCCACGCTCAAGTCTGCTTTTAGCAGCCTTATGTAGGACAGCCAAAATATGTTTGGCACCCAGAGCCGGGAGCGAGTGTGCAGACATGTTCTCCCATGTGGAAACATGGGAGAGGCCTGCGGGCAACACAGGGATTCCAGCACAAACCCAGCGAAGGACAGCAATTCTTACCAAGAAACAGAAGCAAAGCACGGAAAAGCCAGAACACTTGAGCCTGAAATAAATGCCCTCACACAGACACGAAAGAGAAAAGAAACAGGTCAGGTGTAACACACTTAGAAAGGTGAGGCTACAGGATCATGAGTTTGAGGTCAGCCTGGGCTGCGTGTGAGACTGGAAGGAAAGGGAAGGGGAAAAAGGAAGGAAGCAAAGATATGACATAAAGAAGGGGAAAGGGCAGAAGAGGAACCAAAATGCCATAGCAGAAAAAAACTAAAAAGGAAGAAATAGAAGAAAAAATAAACTGTGACCCTACATGAATGTTAATTTACAAGATGCTTAAGGGAAAGTGAATTTAAATCAAGACCTAATGGAAAGCACCGATGGAAGGAAGACCAAGAGGAGAGAGGCCGGAGGAGCAGTACAGAGCAGACAGGGGAGCTGAACACTGGGGTGGGAGCCAGCAAAGGGGCCAGCAAACAGGAAACCAGGTAACAAAACAGGGCTCGTCTGAAAGAGAACTAATAAGAACATGATGAAGTAGAGGTGAATGTGGTGAGAGCAAAGCAATGTCCTGTTTCTGTAGACCCAAGGAAGGGGACACTAAAATTCCTATGGAAAAATTAGCACAGTAAAATGGCAAGAAAAACCCTGAAGAAAAGGAGGTCTGAGAAGCTCCTGGGGTGGTATTCATGGAGCCTGTGCTGAGGAACCAGGGTAGAGAGTGCAGGTTGGACCGAACACCCAGAAGCATCCCTGAAGAGACAGAATGCCCAGGTGGTACATGTCTGTTAATCCCGGCATGAAACGATGACACTGGAGGATCATGAGTTCAAGGCCTCCCTGGGCTAAAGAGGCAAATGTTGCTTTTTAAAGAGAGGGAAGGGCTGGAGGGCCAGCTCATAGTTTAGAACAGGTATGGAGTCAGGCGGATCATAACTGCCTGTAACCACCGGCTTCTGTGGGGCACCCGAACTGACATGCACAAATCCACATGATTAAAGATAAAAAAAAATAAAATAAATGCAAGAGAGAGAATGGAGAAAACCCAAGGATGACAGATAAAAGACAAATATTTCTATATCAAAGAAATGGCAGAAGTCCTGGTGAAGTGAGAACAAAGAACTCAAAGGTAGACCAGACCCACACACATGGAAAAATGTCCAACTTCACAAAAAAGAAAGAAAGAAAGAAAGAAAGAAAGAAAGAAAGAAAGAAAGAAAGAAAGAAAGAGAAAAATACAACTGTGTGCTTTTGATTCTTCATCAGATGGCAACACTGAAGCATACCCTGTTGGCATGGATACAGAGGAAACAGCATCTCATACACTACCAACTAGAAAGCAAAGGGGATCAGCAGCAGGGAATAGACGGCTCTGGCAGCAGACAATTCTTCTGATGGAGAAATACTGATTCTGGAATTACTCTGCAGACACAGCCACATCCGAATGGAGACACAGTCACCTGGGGCCATACAACAGGGGTACCAACAATGGCCACCCCCAGGGCATCTGCATACAGCAGAGCAGGAGATCAATGCCGGCTCAGCAGTTGAGAGCATTTGCAAACTTGTGGAGGGCTTATCCTGCAGGAACACACACTGGAAACAAGCAGGGAATCCTCAAGAAGCGGAGAACTTCCTTGTAGCAGAAGATGGGTTGGAGGGCCTGGAACTACAAGTCT
The DNA here is from genome assembly GCF_907164565.1 of Psammomys obesus. NCBI lineage: Eukaryota > Metazoa > Chordata > Mammalia > Rodentia > Muridae > Psammomys > Psammomys obesus. Next base: position 1,692,770 of record NW_026596134.1, on the reverse strand, counting down.
ACCTGTGCAGCAGGGAAGCCAGGCCCAGGCAGAACCTAAGGGGGCCACTCATATGGTGAGGACACAGGAGCAGGAGGAGATGTGCACAGGTTGAAAAGCCCAACAGAAGCTTCGCTGGGTGGCCTGGTCCATTGCTGTGTCAGAGCAGTGCTGTGTCTGCAGATGGTATCTGCAGAGCACAAACTGAAGAAAGCTTTACTCTGAAACCAGAGGACCAGCTACTCCTGGTCTACTACAAAGAGTGGAGTAGAGTAGTCTTTAAAAGCACCAAGTTCATAAAAAGCAGAGAGAGCAAGAGAACGATTCCAGGTTTAAAAGGTCAAAAAGATGGGAGCTGACGTGATCCTAGGCTCGACTAGTCGTAACAGGAGGACATGGTAGTCCGAACAATAACACTCACAGGCTCGGGCGTTTGGACACGTGGTCTGCTGCGGCGCCATGGCAGGTCTAGGAGGCACAGCCTCATGGGAAGCAGTGTGGCACCGGAGGCGGCTTTGAGAGGCTGACGACCAGCCACTCGCAGCTCCCTCCCCTTTCTGCTCCCTGCTTGCAGTTCAGTGTGCAATCTTTTGACTTTGGGTTCCTGGGCCCCAGCTCTGCCACCACGGACTCTTACCCACCTGGAACCGTAAGCCAAAAGAAACTTTGTCTTTCTGAAATCGCTGTGGTCACGGTGCTTTAGCACAGTGACAGAAGAGTAATATAAGGATCAGGATGAAATGTGAACCCAGAAGGTTAAGATCGAGCTTCCCTTGCTGGGCGGAGTGGCACCCGCCCTTAATCCTGCACTCCCGAGGCAGATGGAGCTCTGTGAGTTTGAGGCCAGTCTGGTCTACACAGCAAGTCCAGGACAGCCAGAGCTATGTATAATAAAGACCCTGTCTCAAAGTCAAACCAAAATCCTAAAACATCTGACACATACAACAATGTGTTGTAAGATGAATTGGAAAATTCGGTGTAGATCTGTATGTACACACAGGAAGAGGAGAAATTAGGCTACGTGTTAGCAGTATGTGAATCTGGGGAGATGCTTTTGTACTTTTCTGTCAACATTGTATGAACTGGGAATTACTTCAAATATCATTTTAGAAGACAATTTTAGAGCTGGGTATATATAGCCCAGTAGAACACTTGCTGGCATGTGTGAAAGCTAAATCCAATGTCTAGGAAGAATATAACAAGTCTACGTACAGAAGTCGGGGTGATGGCACCCGTCTGTAAGCTCAGCATTGTGGAGGCTGGAGCAAAAGAAATCCCAAGCTCCAGGCCATTGTGTTGGCAAGACCTCACCTCAAAAACAATAATTTAGGAGGATACAAGTGAGTAAAGTGTGAAAAAGAAAAAGAAAAAGAAATAACAGCAGCAGAAAAACAAAACAAAACAAAACCAACAATAATTTATATATAGCATGGCTCAGGATATATACTTAAAAACAGACAAAGCTGATTTACATTTCCAAGGTTCTATACAGTAGTCTCTTGCCACCTATAGCTACTCAAATTAACCAGGAGTCAGTGGGATGGTTAGGTGGGTAAAGGCAATGGCCTTCAAGCCAGAGGACCTCCTAAGTTTGATCTCTGGGGTCCACATGGTAGAAAAATGGTTCCTCCAATTTGTTGTCTAGCTTCCATGTGTGCCTGTGCCTACATTCAGAACAACACACACAAACGTAAATAAATAATTAGGGCAATGGCTTAAGGGACACCTTGGTCGGAATCAAGCATCTGCCAGATACAACACCTGCCTCACGTCAATGTCACCATCAAGCTTGCTGTGGGACAGACACCGCCTCTTGCTACAGAAGGAGAACGGTCAATCACTGCTGTGCTGTCTCCTCTCCTGGGCTGTGGACATTACCTACCTACCAATCTACAAACCAAATTCCGGTTCACCGCAGCTCTAAAAACAAAAAGATGAATGACGAAGACCGCCCTGTACAGAGCTTCCTGGGCTGCAGTCCATCTCCAGAAAACATCACCAAGTAGCTGTGCAAGGGGCTCCCGGCTAGTGTCACGCCTTCAGTGAGTTTCTTGCACTTTATCTTCTACTCTGCTCTCTGTCCTTCCTTGTTTGTGTTTTTCTGGGCTGCTTTTGCCCTCTGATGCCCACGTCCTAGCTTGCAGCTCAGCTGCATCATCAGCCTGCCTGTGTAACAAGACCTCTGCTCTCCCTGGCTAAAATCTTAGGAAGGGGCTGTGCACACTGGCCGGGGTGCTTTCCTTGGGTGCTAGGCAGTTACTGTGAGGCCTGTGGGAATCCAACTGTGAAGAAAGGGGCAGGGCAGAGTTGTCACAGCTCACAGAGAGGCAGCTCTCAGCTTCCTAACACTGCGACCCTTTAATGCACTTCCTCAAGTTGTGGTGAAACCCCCCCACCATAAAATAATTTCATTGCTTTTTTATAACTGTAATTCTGTTACCGATATGAATCAAAATATAAGTATCTGACATGAGCGCCCTGTGAAAGGGTCCTTTGACCCCCACAGGGGTTGTGACCCACAGCCATAGAGGAAGAAAAAAGGAGCCAAGCTGTGGCCTGAGCCCTGCTGTTGAGTTCACCAGAGCTGCCATTTGTGTGCTCAAGAGACTCACTTACTTGCAACACTGCCAAATACAGTTTCACCTTCCTAAGAGCACACCGTCCTGAGAGTGTACAGCATTACGCCTTACTGGGTTTCACCTTTAGATGGGTCATTGACAAACAATCTGATTTGAGCTGGTTTGAGGAGGAAGAGAGATTTTGAATGAGGTATGTTTCCTCCTAGAGGTCAAACGACAGAATAGAACTTCTGTGTGGCTGCTTACAAATGCGGGAGGGTGGGAGAGATGGCTCAGGCTGGGCTTCTGCACTCACACAGGGCAGCTCACAGCTGCCTGTAACACCAGTCCCTGGGAGCTGATGCCTTCTTCTGGCCTCCACGAGCCCTGCACACATGTGGCACATGCAAAGACAAACAGCACACAAGCGTGCACACTGACAAACAAGTTAAAAGAAGAAAACGGAAAAAAGGAGTTTTCTAGACAGGAGAAAACGGGAAGAATAAAGTATTTAAAATATAACCTAATTAATATCCCTAGAGGCCTATGACAAATTCAAAGGCATTTCCCTCTGTATTATGAGATGGGCATCTTTGCTAGAGACAGAATATAAAATCTAAACATTAGGAACCACAGCTAGTATGACAGCCTGAGTTCTAGTCCTGGAACCCGCATAAGGGACAAGGGGAGAAACAACTCCACAAGGCTGTCCTCCGGTCTCCACAATTCACTGTCACACACACGGCCACTCGCCCACCCTGCCCACGGGCTGGTGATTACGAACACTCGTTGCTCTTCTAGAGGACCCTGTTTGCCTCCTAGCACACATGCTGGGCAGTTGCTAAGCAGCTGGCATCTGCAGACTCCCACACAGCACACACATAGATATGTACACACAGACATTATGGGACTGCGGAAGCCAGGCCTGGCAGCACCTATGATCCCAGCTACTCAGGAAGATGACGAGGACAAGGCCTGCCTGGGCAACTGATGGAAACTGTCTCAGGACAAAGCGGCTGTGTATGATGGTTCAGTGGGAGAAGGTGAAGCTCTACGCCAGAGCCCCAGTAATGAAAATAATAACCCACAGCAATCCAAGAACTGCAATGGCTCACAGAAGCAGGCATGCCCACAGCAATCCAAGAACTGCAACTGTACAGAAGCAGACAGGCCCACAGTAATCCAAGAACGGCAATGGCCCACAGAAGCAGGCATGCCTACGGCAGGCTCACATGGGTGGGGAGATGCACCGGCCAATCTCTCTGCACCACAGGGGCACACGCACTCTGGGGCCCCTCCCCTGGGTACGCTGGGGCCGGTGCCAGTCCCTGGGACTTGTTGCAGCCCCTGGTAACAGAGCAGCACTCTCAGTGTAGGTGCTGTGCTCCCCTGAGGAGTCTCACAGAGGCCCAAAGCCTCGGCAGATGCTGTAAGCCCAGAAGACCACAATGGACGCTCAGCTCACACAGGCCCTGGGCCCACCCCAGAAATCCAGGAACACAACGAACACATTAACACCAGAGACCTTTATCTCTGCAGAGCTTCGTGGACAAGGAGGACATAGGCGCTGCAATGTCAAAATCCTGGCAGTGACACGCAGCCGGGCACTCGCCAGAGGCAAGCCCAAGACACCAGTATGGACGGAACAGACGCGACCTCTCAAGTCCCCTTCTCACAGAATCATGACAGAAAATGAGCTTTACAAAAGAAAAACACAGGCTACAATTTCAGACACGAGAGCACCTCTTCACTCAAAACCCTCTCCAGGTTTTTGCCCAGGAAAGCAAGACTGAAGAAGAACGAAGCACCAACGAAGGAGACATTCCTTCCGTGTGCACAGAGCTTTTTAACACGGATTAGTCTACAGGGGTCAGTGACAGACTCTCAGAAAAGTACAGAGAATAACCAGGAGCACACTTACTCCAGGGAAACAAAAACTGACCCAAAAACTACAGACTTGGGCCGACAGATGGCTCAGCGGGTACAATCGCTGGCGGCCAGGCCTAACGTCCTGAGTCAATCCTTGAATGGAGATGGAGAGACCATCTCCGGCATTTGTCTTCTGATCACCACACGCACTGCAGCACATGCGCCGCTAAAACAAACAAATCTAACAACAAAAACAAAACTAAAGGTGGCGCACGGTGTGCTGTCAGCCAGCCTGGTCCTCGAACTGAGTCCAGGGCAGCCAGGGCCGTTACACAGAGAAACCCAGTCTCAAAAAAACAAAAACCAACCAAACAGCCAAAGAAAGGATGTATAGTTTGGACTAGGAAGACGGTTCAGTGGTTAAAAGTACCTGCCCTGTAAGCCTGAGGGCATGAGTTCAAATCCCCCCCACCCATGTAGAGACTGTAACAATCTGTGTCTGTAAACCCAACACTGGGGAAAGACAGGAAGATCCTGAGAGCTCACTGGCTGCCTGTCTAGATTAAACGGCTTCCAGCTCAGTAGGAGACACTGTCTCAAGTCAGTAAGGTACATATACACACACACATGCACATGCACGCACACGCATGCACACACACACACACACACACACACACACACACACACAGGGACACACTAAAATAAAATAAAGAAAGGACTTTTAGAGGCTGGAGAGACGGCTCTATGGTTAAGCATCTGCTGCTCTCTAGGACAGAAGTGTGGCTCCCAGCATACATGTCAAGCAGCTCACACCTGCTTGTAACTCTAGGTCTAGCAATCCAACAGCCCCTTCTGGATTCCCTAGGCACCCACACAAGTGGTATACAGACACACACACACACACACACACACAAGACACACACAGACGCACACGCGCACGCACACACACACACACACACACACACACACGCTCTCTCTCTCTCTCTCTCTCTCTCTCTCTCTTTAAAAACGTCCACCTTTATTCGGCACAGACTCGGCTGCGATGGTCAAGCAGTCCTTGCAGTGATTCCACCAGAAGTTATTCTACCAACGGGGCAATCTGAGAGAGGAAAGGGCTGCCCTGGGAGCAGTCATTCTTCTGGCCTTTCCCACTGCCATGACAGAATCACCTATGCTCAACCCTCTCCTCACTATGAGGGCTCCAGGGCCGGCTTGGTCAGCTGAGGGCGTGGAGGTGCAGTGGGATGGGATTGAGGGAGTGCCGGGGAGGGCGGGCCAGCAGGGAAGGGCTCTGCCAAGGGAACCCTAAAAGCCAAGATGGCGCAGCTGTTGGAAATTAGACTATCACAACTGGAGCAATGCAAGCCCAAACCTTCTGGGTGTTGTGGGGTTCACGATGTGACATGGACAAGTCACCCTGTGCCCGCACTTAGTCACTCAGTAAGGACTGGTCACCTGCAGGACTCCTGGAACCTGAGGCCTGAGGCTAGAACTCCAAAAGGAGACTCTGAACATTTAACGTAATATTCACGAGTTGCATGGGAAGGTGGTCACCTGTGCACATAGTGGAGCTGATGGATGGAATCAATGGCCAACACCATTTCGCCGATGTAGAACCTTGCCATGTCTTCTGGAAGCTTGTCTTCAAACTTACTCAGCAGCGTCAGCAGATCACCACCCACATAGTAGTCCATAACCAAGTACTGTGAATCAGAAAGAGGAGAGGACAGCTCTTAACAGCAAGCCTGACTGTGAGCTGCCCAGGAGGCTGTCAGGGCTGGCCTCCTACGCCAGGCTCCAGTGTGGGAGCACTTTCAGTGACCTCCTCTCTCACAGAGCATCCTGATGTGCTGTGCTGCTGCCATCCACACACATGCAAGCAGAGAAGGGGTGTCAGCACACAACACGGCTAGCCAGTGAAGAGAGGCTGAAGGCATCACTAACACAAGAAGCCCGTTAAGAACCAGGGTCGAAAGCTCGGGCTGTTCAGACTGTCCAGCTCTGCAGGCCTCAGTCCTCAGGTCCTTGACTCAGGACTCTGCTCAGAGCAGGGACGTGCTTTCTAAAACCACAGACACCATCAGCTCTCATTGAAAAGAGAATGTCATCAAAGAGCAGTGAGGCAGGCACTTGGGGTTCTGCCACAAGCAGGACAGACAGCTCTTGTTCCATATGGAGAAACGTCCACAGCTAACGAGCTGAGTGTCTCCCTTCACTCGACAGCCACAGGCCACAGGGTGGGGCACACAGTGTGCCTGCACAGACGTACTGCTCAAGAACAGCCTCTCCCAACAGCACTCAGACTCATGCCAGAGAGTCTCAGCGCTGCAGAGGCCATAATGGAAGCATCTCATCCCATCAGAGAGCTGTGGGACGGGAGGGTCACTGCAAGCCACAGCTAGGGTGGTAGTCCATAGCCCCACTACTGGGGACACACAGAGAAACAGGCTGTCTCATCTGGCAGCCTAACGTTTAAGTCACCGTGACAGGAAGGTGTGCCCACTGGCTAGCTGAGGACTGAGAGTCAACGCAGTGCCAGCTCCACTCTGTGCGACAGCTGCGCTCTGCCAGTCCTCCCCTCGTCCCAACTTAGGTCCGCAGTCTCAACGGGTCAGGGGACGAACGCCCTAGAAATCTAAAGTGAGAGCCATGCCACCGTCTGAGTGGCCCCTGGGTGTGAGCAAAGCACTCCTATCCTAAAGAGTGTGACCAACAGCTCTCACGCAGCTCCCGAAATTCCCCTCAGGTCCCCTCCTCCACAAAGCCTTCCTTCTTCCCATGTCTCCCCCTTGGGAAGGCCACCTCAGCCTACTTCCCAACCAACGGTGCTCCTAAGGGTAGGGTCCTGAAGCAGCACATCTGTCTCCAACACCTTGCTGCACAAAGGCCTTTCGGTGGGCATCCGCCAAAGGGTTTCTCTCTCCAACCCTGCCTGCCTCAACACTGGGCCTGTCGCTACTCCTGGAGGAAGGGGCAGGGGACGAGGTGTGGGTTGCTGACAATGCCCTTGCTCAGCAAGGTTCTTATCACTAAAGGAAGACCACGGCAAGCAGAGAGCAGTGGAAGGGACTGTAACAAGCCTGTCTGGCCCAGCCTCGTGGCCAGAAGCTACTGAGCACAGACTATGGGGCGCTGGCTTCACAGCCGGAGAGAGAGCCGGGTGTGGGGGGGGGGGGGCAGGAGGGAAGAGATGAATGTGGTATGTGGCAGCTGGAGCAAAGGACAGTGATAACCAGGCCCAAGCCTGGTTGCAGGGAGGGATGCAGCCAGAACTTGTAGCAAGAGCTCAGCAGCGGTGGGGGTCACTGAAACCCTGAGCCATTCAGGCAGGGGAGGTGTTGCACCTGGACGGGTGGTGGGGACTGAAAACAGTGGGCAGACAGCCTAGAACCCTGAGGGCGAGTCAGCAGCTGCTGAAGGACATTCTTGGGGCAGGAGGAGAGAGGACCTACGAGAACCAGCGGCCCTCAAGGGGACAGGGGGTGAGAGTCAGCACCAAGGTCTCCATGTCTACCTAAACACAGAGCTCCAGCTGCTGGAACAGGGCTGCTCTGACTGTCGGCTTTCTGGAAAACAAGCTATGGAAAGGAAATTAACGGTGTAGAGGACAGACCCAAAGGAAGCTGTCACGCAGAGTTGGGAGCTAAGTCAGTGAGTCTACACTCTTTCAACTGGTGGTCGGCAGGCTTACCTGGACAAGATTCAGAACACACATGGGCACCCGGGCAGCAGAGGGACCCTGCTCCCAAGGGAAGCCTGCTTCAGAGCACGGCCGGCACACAGGCTCGGTGCACTCTCCCTACTTGCCTCCCTCACACCACAGCTCCCTGTGTGCTCCAGCTCGGGCAGCAGGTTCTCCACAGCCACATCCTGACGGTAACCCAGGAACAAGGATCTCCCCTGACAGTGACCCAGGAAAGAGGATCTTCTTGGAGATGGAGGTGTGGGTTCTGAACACAGCTGGTGTCGCCTGCCAACACGCCACACAGCACCACTATCGAGTTGAGGGAAGAAATCTGAAACAAAACTGCCGTCTACTCAACAGGCCCATGCTGCCTGGTATTCCCCAGAAAGCTCCTGTAGTTCCTAGCGGAAAAGCACGTGATCTGGGGAATGCACACACAAATGCTCCGGCAGAGACAGTTATCAGGAAACTGTCCCAGAAAACCAGAGCAGGGACCTGACAGGGCTGCCGTCCTCTGTGCAAAGACTGTGAGCACACAGCCACACCCCAGTTATAAAAAGAGGGTGCTCCCAAAGGCTTACAACATGGATCACTGGGAAGGCTGAGCACGATAACCTAGGCCTAATGTATCAGGGGTGCCCGGAAGATACCAGCTGCCCTCCGAGGGAACAAAGCCACCACTCTAAACAAACAATATGACATTTGCCACACCCTCACTGTTCAAATCTCAGGGCCTTTTGATGTTTGAAAGAAACAATTTTAGGATGAATAAAAACATTTTTGCAAGTGAATGAATACTTGACCAAGGAGCTCCACAGGGCAAACAAGCAAGGGAACCATGTGCACAGAAAAAGGCCTCAGGCCCCACTGGGAGGTGTGGGGACACTTATAGGCACTGCTGAGGCCAGGAGGTAAGCATGGCCTGCTGCTCCATGGGCCACAGAACACTCTCGGAATAGCCTCAGCTCTACAGGCTTCGGTCATCCTAGAAGGGACTCCTACCAAGGCGGCCCTGAAGGAACCCTGGGCTCAAGACCCTCGGCCTAGCCTCCCTTCTAACTGGCTGCCCAGGCCTGCTCCACAGCTGCCAAGCTCAATGTACACACACTGTGTGCACGCTCAATCCTACACTTGTGTGGACCACAAACCGACTTCCAAAGCATTCACGAACACTGAAGTGAGAGCAGGGTGACTCAGGAGCACCCGTGCCGCCCTGAGAAGACCTGCCTGGTGCTCATCCCCCTGGAGACCACATGGCAGCGAGTGTGCCCTCGCTCGAGAAAGGAGAGACGGCCTAAGTCCCCACGCACTGTCGACTCTCTCGGACTGCTGACCCCTCGGCTGCAGCCTCTTGGTGCGGGGGCCACAGGTGTGCTTACACACAATTCAAAGAGAAAGAAAACACAAACAAAAAAGAACGTGTTTTCGTGCATAAAACATTTAGTGTATAAACCAAGTCATGCAGTGAACTAACGGTTTGAGAAAAATGATGCGCAAACTCTGGAGGCCTGTTAAAAATGCTGCCTGGTCGCTAATACGCGAGACAAACCCCGCAGCTTTCCGCAGGCCAGCACGCACTGACCGTGCCCGCTCCCCGCTACCTCACACACAGACACACACAAGCAGGGAGGAGCCAAGGGTGAGGAGCAGTCTCTGGCGGGTTCTGTGCCCTGACAGCCACACCTACCAGGTAGTTCTCGTCCTGAAAGGCGTAGTGCAGGGCAGTGATCCACTGGCAGTCCCCATTCACCAGCACGTCGCGCTCTTCTCGGAAGCAGGCGGTCTGGGAGGACAGAAGGCAGCCCAGCTTGTCAGGAGAAGTCCACACTCAGTCTCTGTGGCCTCCCAACTGCCCCGGCCTGACCTCTTTATCCAGCCCCATCCCCAGCGGCTCCCACAGAGGCCAACAGTGAGCATCTCCGTGCTTTCCTCTCCTGAGCCCCCAGCAGGGACCACGAAGGACACAGATGCCTCTCCTTCCCCAATGACTCTCTCTGTGGCCCACACCTGAAGACCAACCTGACAAGATGCATGGATTCAGCAGCAGCTCTCGATGCCTTCAAAACACAGGCGCGTGCACACGCACAAACATACACGCACATACACTCAAAGAGACACATACACACACAAACATACAGACAGGAGACACAGCCACACACAGAATCACACAGACAGGAGACAGACACACACACCCCCTGACCGGTCTTGTATACTGTTACTGCCCAAGGTGGCAGCTATCAATGACAAAACACGCAAGAAGTCTAGGGCTACAGAGGACTCTGACAAGAAAGGTCTGGGTAGCAGATGGGAGAGGTGACAACCTACAGCAGGCTCTGCCAGGAGGAGGTGCTCCTTCACCCAGAAGCATCCCCCTGCAGAGGGCCGAGCCTGGCCACAGGCTGCAGCTCCACGGAGGCCTAGACTGCCCTGGGCAAGTACAGGGCCTAGCCAGAGGCAGAGGAGCCAAGGGAGCCTGGCAGAGAGAAGGAAAGAGGAGTGAGCATGGAGGATGGAGCAGGGCCAAGAAGAAGACAAGCTGACTCTGAGGAGGGGTGGAAGGCCGAGGCTGGAGGAAGGCCGAGGCTGGAGGAGGGCCGAGGCTGGGTGTGGGCATTCAGGAACCATGGAAAAGGGTGTCAAGATGGCCAAGCAGCTACTTCCCCTCAGCTCTTTACTCAGATTCCTCACATCGACCCCCTCACTGAGGGGCACAAAAATCTCTGCACTATACAGGCTCCCAACAAATATTTCCCTTCACATGTGGATCATGCCGACCGTCTGAAGCGCCTCAGGTGGCTGCCATGGCCAGTGCGGCCAGCGTCCCTCCTCACACTCACCACGTTTTCTCACTACACACGCTGCACCTACCTCTGCTCTCTTTAGCATCTCCCATTTGTTGAGAATTTTCATTGCATAAATTCGTTCAGTGCTCTTCATCTTGACAACAGCAACCTAAAATGCAAATTGGAATTTGACGAAAATTTAGTTAATGGTTCAAAAGCCCTGCACATTTAAATGGCAATCCTAACTGGCCGGGAACCCTGACAGACGGGAAGTCAAGAGAGAAGTCATCTCTGTAAAGAAAGATTTGCTCTTTAAACAAGAAAATCTGGCTTTAACCACACTGTGGCTGGGCAGAGACCACCGGGCTCGGTTAGAAGCCCACTTCATAGCAAGCAGCAGGACCTGGAGCTCACTGCCGCCCACCAGGCCACGCCTCAAGAGCCTCAAGATCTTCAGTAAAAGCCAACTCAGCCCCGTTTATGTCAGCTTGGAGCTCTCAGGCTCCCTCCCTGCACTCGGGGAGACCTACACCCTCCTTATGTCTTTCCCTCCTGCCCTGCCAGCCCCCGCCTGCTGCCAGCTAGCAGCGCCTCATCTGAGCCTCGGCCTTACAGAGGCCGAGGGGGGTCCAGGGCACCGCCACAACTACAGAACGGGCTACGAGCGCCCTTCAGGCCTAACTGTAACACCACCTCTCTCAGGAAGTCCTCTTGGCCTTTCAGTCTTGTCAAATCCTGAGTGAACTCCATCATGACTAGCAGCATCAAGGCGTGCTACTGCCCTGCAAATTCCTCCATGTGCGTTGCTCGCACACAGATCTCCGTACATCTCCTTCAAGACACTGTGAGCTGCCCTGTGGCAGGTAGGCCGAGTGTCTCTGCACTAACAGCCATAGATGAAAAGATCTCAGACAGAACCACCTGCTTTCCTTAGTGGCCCTCACATACGCGCGCGCGCGAGCGAGCACACGCACACACACACACACACACACACACACACACACACACACACACACACTGGCCTAGGGGTCTTGTGCACTGTTACTTGCCCAAGGTGGCAGCCACCAAAAAGGGACCCTGAGAGCTGACATGTCTGAAGCATGTACCACATGCTGGCGACAATGATGAGCAGTCTGGACCCTTGCTCAGTCCTCACAATCCTTAACAGGAAGGATGCTGGACAGCCATTTTCCAGACTTTGTGTGGGGACTTTGAGTGGGGAGGCTCTAAATGGCAGCCCAAAGAGCAGTGGAATCTATCTCCGGCACAGGCGTTCCAAGCCCTCATTAAAACGACAGCCATAGCTCAACGTCTTCCTTAGATGACAACGGCTCTTCATACCCTGACACAACCCTAGGCCTTCTGAGTCAAGGACATATGCCCTACACAACGCTCTCCACACACCAACACAGGTGGCTCCTCATGAAGGCCTCTCCCTTGCCACTTACCTACCTACGGCTTAGAAACAATAGCCAAGCTTGCTGCAACCTGGGTAAACGGAAAATGGCCCGCACTGCGGTTCCTATGGAGCAGCAGCTCAGGGTGCAGGCCTGCTGCAGAGTGCCTCTTCCCTCCTGAGCCAGCTAAGGGCCAGCAAATGAGGCGCTGCCACTGGAAAGCCACCCTGGCTTCATGGCTGCGGAGGTCGGCAGAGCTGACTTCAGAAAAGCACTGGCTCTCTGAAGATGAAGCTGAGAACAAGACATACAATACTGGAACTCTCACCCAGCCTCACTCCTCACAAGATGCACATCCGGCTCAAATCACTGCCTGGACAACATAAAAAACAGCCCATAAATGCATGGAAAAGACATGTTTGCCACAGAAAAGCACCTATTAAGAATATGTAGAAGTGAAATATTCAAGTAAAATTTGATGTACAAAAAAAATCCCTGCCTGTGGGATAAGTTTTACTATAAAACAACTCACAAAATAAGGGAGGCATAAAATTCTCATCTGGCTCACCAGAAACTCTCCAGCCTAGACTTCAAGTATTTCAAAGAAAAACGACCCTTGAGACTAGGGAGTTGGCTTGGTCCATAAAAGAGAAGCCTGAGGACCCGAGTTCAACCCCAAGGACACAGACGATGCAATGCCGCACAACTGTGGCCCAGCACGGGAGGCAGAGACAGAGATCCTGGGCTCCCGGGTAGGATCAGGCCGCTGATTTCAGGTTCAGCAAGACACTCTCTCAGAAAATAAGGCAGGGAGGAATAGAATACATCTGATGTCAACCTTTGGCCTCTACCAGGACCCCAGGTACAAATATGTTCAAATACCACACACACACACACACACACACACACACACACACACACACACTATCCTAAAAATATGTCTGACATCAGACATCGTAGCAAAGGAATTTTATGAAGCGTTAAAAGTTGATCCTAGGCCAGGCAGTGGTGGCATACACCTTTAATCCTAGCACTTAGGAAGCAGAGGCAAACAGACCTCTGTGAGTTTGAGGGCAGCCTGGTCTACAAAGAGACTGCCAGGACAGCCAGGGCTACACAGAGAAACTCTGTCTTTAAAAATCCAAAACAACAACAACAAAAATTGACCCTAGACCATAAGAACAAAGTTAACACTTCATTCTGGCCCTGTGCTGGAAGCAAAAAGGAGGCCAAAAAAAGAATGAAACAAACAAAAAACCAAAACCACAAACCAACCAAAACACTGTTTTGAATTAATTGTATGCACTGTGAGTGCAAAAGGCAGTCTCTGTGAGAAAATAATCACTGGGCTTGGGCTGTGGCTCAGTGGCACTTAACCTGGCCCACACTCCCGAGGCCCTGAATTCCTCTCCAGCCCCACAAAAGAAAAGAAAAACTAGTTGCCAAGACATTGGGAACAAACAACTTATTTTCAATGGTTCAGAAATATCCCCCTCCCCCCATTTCTCTGTCTCCCTTACACACACACACACACACACACACACACACACACACACACACACACGGAGGAAAGCAGAAGCACAAGATGACCCTTAACAAAAGGACACCCCTACACACACACCAGACTCCACGCCCAGGCCTGCTCACTTGCAGCATAGTGTGAAATGGTTTCCAAAATTTTGTTCATCTGATTTTTAACATGACTCCAGCAAGGCAGAGTAGCTGGCTCCAACTTCCAAGCCAAGCTCCACCTGGCTACAGCTCTTGTCCTTCCCTAATAACAGGAGCCACGCCCAGTGTGGTCACCAGTGGGAGGTTTCCCTGAGACCCAAGAAGTGCTCAGGGGCCAAGGCAGCTGCTGCCCTCTCATCCCTCAGATACACCCCCGGTGCCTGCCTCTGGGCAGGGCTAGTTCCTGTCCCAGATCCCCTACACAAGGCTGCTCCTGAGACACAGGCGGGCAGCAGGAGAGCATGTTGTGGCCCCACAATGGCAGTTACCTGGAAACCACCTGCACACCAAACACCAGAAAGCACCAGGATAGTCCTGGTGTGATGTCAACTGGACACAAGCTGTACCGTCTGAGAAGGACCCTCAGGTGAGATAAGGCCTCCGTACGCCCTGGCTGTGGGCAAGGCTGCGGGCACTTTCTTAGTTAGTGACTGAGGTGGGAGGCCCCAGCTTACTGTGGGTGGTGCCAGGTTGAGCAAGCCATGGAGAACAAGCCAGTGAGCAGCACTCCTCTGTGGCCTCTGCACCAGCTCCTGCCTCCGGGTTCCTGCCTGTCTGAGCTCCTGGCGTGAGCAGTCGATGAAGGACTGTGATGGGGCAGCTAAGCCAAATGAACATCTTCCCCAGGTTGCTTCTGTCATGGTGTTTCAGCACAGCAGTGGCCGCCCTGACTAGGACCCTGGGTCTGCATGTTCCTACCTTACGACAGAGTCTCAGGCAGTGCCGCGCAGCAGGAGACTGGCAGCGTGTGAAAGCCTAACTTAGACCGTGCTGTATGAGGAGCCGGGAGAGGGGAGTCTGAAGCCTCTGAACACAAAGAAATGGCACACGGGGAAACACCACGGACCTGGTTGACTGGGACGCTCTGAAGGCTCAGGATGAAGACACCCTGCCCCGTAAACGTGATTATTACATGCTCACAAACACAAAACTCCAACAGCATCATACAGGGAGAACGCTTCTCTCCAACGGCTGGCAACTGCCCATACTTCCGTGGCTTGCTCAGTGTTTTCAGAGACACCAGCAAAGACTGGCACAATTCAGGGACACATCACTGTGGTAACCTCAGCCGGAGGCCAAAGGTTTAGTTTACAGCAGGGGAGGCCTAAGAGTGCACGGCCACAGGAAAACAAGCAGGCTGGATAACTGAGCCAGAAGCACTGGGTGCCAAGGCCAGCAAACAGGCCCTGAGGACACTCATGGATGACACTGAGGCCACCAAAGGGCGGCTAAGAACACAGAGAGAAGGGTTTTCTTTTCTTTTAAATTTTGTTTATTTATTTATTGTTTTCTTGAGGCAGGACTCTACAGCCTGGAGTATATAAACTATATAAACTGAAGCTCATGGTAATCCTCCTACCTCAGCCTCCCAACTGCTGGATTATAGGCATGAGTTACCGTGCCTTACGGGGGTGGGGTGAGGGCGGGGGTATGAGCTGCAAGGCAGGGGGTGAGGAGATGGCTCAGCAGAGAACTGCCCTTGCAGAGGTTCAGTTCCCAGCACCGTATCAGATGGCCCAGGCTGTAACTCTGGTTTGAGGTGGGCTGACACCCTCTGGCTTCCATGGGTGTCTGCATGCGTACGATGCACATGAATTCACACAGCCGTACTTACACACACATGAAACAAAAATAATAAAACCTCTAAAACAACAACAAAAACAGTGGCTGGATGTGGGGTGCACACCTGTAATCCCAGCACTGAGAGGCAGAGGCAGGTGGATCTCTAGATCTCTGAGTTCCGGCCAACCTGGTCTACATAATGAGACCCTGTTTCAAAACACCAAAAGAAAGTTGTGAGGCCTTTAAGAGGCCCTGGGTTGAGCCCCACCATCCCAAGAAGGTAGGAGAGAAAACATGGAGGGGAGAGCAGGGCTCCTGGAAAGAGACCTGTTCTTTCAATCTGGGAGGAGCCCTACTGCTCAGTGCCAACTCACTGAAAACCCTGGGTGCTGGATGAAGTTCTTTGCACAGGCACATATTCAACAACAGTAACTGTTTTGGCAAGGGAATGTCCCTTCTTTCACTTCACCCATTACTCCTGTGCCCAGCCGCAGCGTCCTCCCTCTCGCTCCTCAGCAAATTGGTGTGCTGGTGGCAGCCGGCTGCTGGCTCTGTCGGACTCTACCTTCTTACTCTCTAACAAACCCACTCACCGTGCAGCGAGCCAGGAGCCACTGCAACCTTGCTCTCCCATGGCTCTTCAAATAAAAAGCTCCCCATCAGGCCAGGCAATGGTGGCATTTGCCTTTAATCCTGGTACTCAGGAGGCAGAGGCAGGTGGACCTCCATTACTTTGAAGCCAGCCTGTTCTACAGAGTGAGTTCCAGGAGGCTTCGCAGAGACCCTCTCTCAAAATAAATAAATACATACATACATACATACATACATACATACATACATACATACATACAAAACAAAATACAAAAGAGGTCTGTACTGGTGAAAAGTGAAGACTGGTGCCTATCAGAGGCAGGAGAGAGCTCTCAGGACAGAGACACTCTGTTAGGTTCAGAGGTACAGGCCTCTGTCAGAACACAAAGTGTGTGCACAAATTTGTGAGTTCTGTGTGTGATTGTATTTTTACTTCAGAGCAGGACTAAGATAAACCCAGAGCTAGGGAAAAGCCACTGGGAACTGGATTACACTCCCCCCCACACACACACAACACACTCACAGGGGCCAAGAGAGGCGGGGCTAGAAAGGGGATACAGGAAGGTAGAGGGAGGAGGGCAGGGTAGGAACAAGAGACACGGAGTCCATCAGAGCCCTGCAGTGAAGGGAGTGTCATGAGGTGACTTCAGCAGAAAAGGGTATGCTCTGAACACTGCACTGGTTTGACTCTGTAGTCATTGGGGCCCTGAGGAGAAGCAGCTGCCTCTCAAAATGACTGTCTTCAAGGGTGACGTCTGGGGGCTGTGAGGCGAGCAATGCTGACAGCCTGCGGCACGGAGACTTTCCACTGTCTGACTCTTCCTCAGTGTTGACGTGCACTTCCAAAGCAAGCTGGGGCTCAGGTCAGACTCCACAGTCCGGAGGACCAGGCGGAGATGCTCAGGGCAGACTGGACTTGAGAACACCAGCGCCAGGGACCCAGAGTGAATCTGACCTGGGACCTTGTGCAGTCTTTGGAAAATGTTGAGAGCCAGGCATCAGGCTTGGGATAAAAGGCCCAAATACCAACAAAGGCAGAAGGATCAGAAGTTCAGTTACATAGTGAGTTCAAGGCCTGCCTGGGCTATGTGAAATCTTGACCAAAAAAAAAAAGTAAACAAAACAGGAGGGACAGAGAAATCCAAAAATAATTTCAATCAACAAATTGAAAACTTAAAACTTTCTCTTTTTTGGTCCCAAAATATGCAGAGTAATTCACTAATAAACTTTGTTTTCTTACTTCTGTTTCTTAGCTCACCCACCCAGAGCTCTCCAGATGATACCAGCAGACGGGCACACACTGGTAGGGAGCCAGCACTGCCTGGGCCAGTTGAGGGAGACTCTTACCTCACCAAAAGCCCCTCTCCCGATCACTTTGATGATTTCAAAGTCGTCCCGATGAAGCTGCATGTCCTTCACGAGCTGTGTGAATGGCTTCGCTGGAGGAAGAAAGAAAACACCAGTTTAGTCCAGCATACCAGTGCTCACTTACAACCTAGCTGATGGTGGTGGTTCCCTGCACTAGTGTCTCCCTGAATATGGTACTTGTCGGCAGTTATGCTTCAGTATCAACTGTAGCAAATACTTGCTGTGAAAAATCTCCTAGTTAAAAATAAAACAACAACAACAACAACAAAAACCCTCTAAGTTTCCTGCTCAGATCCAAGGCCGGTCCACTGAGAGAGCAACTGGCATGTCCCAACCATCGACAATAAGGGACAGCCCCGCCAAATGCCCACAGAGCACTGGGTGGGGTATTTCTGTGTTGCCTACTTGTGTGGCAGATAGAGGGACAGCGGGACTCATCAGCCAGTCGGACATTTCACATTGCTGAGCAGGTATACATCACAGCAATGAGAGTGACTCTACCACTGTCCACAGATGAAGAAGCAGCTGGGTTTTGGGAGGTGGAGTACTGAAATGAATTATTCCCCCATATGTGACTTTATTTGGAAACAATGTCTTCACAGATGTAACCAAGTTAACATGAGGTCACATACTGTAACTGGGTGACCCTAAAGCCAACAAGATTGGTGTTCTTGTTTTGTTTTTAAGACAGGGTTTCTCTGTGTAACCTTGGTTGTCCTGGGCTTACTTTGTAGACCAGGCTACCCTGGAACTTAGAGATTCACCTCCCTCTGCCTCCCTAAGTGCTGGGGTCACAGGTGTGTAGCACCACACCCAGCTTAAGAATGGTGTTCTCACAGGAAGAAAATTTGGACAGAGGCAGGAGGGAAAAAAAGCCACATGAAGGCAGAGGATGGAGGGAGGCAGCCCCAGACCAGCTGATACCAATGAATGCTGACAGCCCCTAGGAGCGGGAAACAAGCACACCCCTTGGTCTGTTAGCCTTCACAGCGGTGGCAGGCAGGCCCTGTCACTTTAAGCTCCAGCCCCCACGTCTACCAGGATACACTGACTCACACAGGGAGATTCTCATTTCTCCCCAGGACAGAGTACGTGACAGGAACAGGGCTAGGACAGTGCAGCCTGGCTCTCGGTCGTGTGCTCTTGACCAGTGTTCCCCTAACCATGGTCTGGCCTACCTGGCAAGTGTGTTTCTTGCCTCTTGTATGGGCTGCCTGCCTGCTTTGACCTTCAGAGGAAAACCCACGTTTTATGCTAATTTCTATGTGAGCTAATTACTAAAGGTTTCCTTCCTTTCTTCCTCTCTCTCTCTCTTTTTTTTTTTTTCTTTTTCTGTGTAGCCCAGACTATCCTGGAACACCTTCTGTTGACCAGGCTGGCCTCGAACTCAAAGATCCACCTGTCTCTGCCTCCCGAGTGCTGGGATTAAAGGTGCGCACCACCACCACCTGGCCATCAGTTTCTAGAGTGTTTAGGTAGGTAGGTGAAACTGAGCAAGTGTATTACTTCTTACATTTGTATTAACATCTAAAACTAACCCTGTCAAAAAGTACAATCTGGCTGTGGTGCACTCGGGAGGCAGAGGCAGGTGGATCTCTGTGAGTCTGAGGACATCCTGATCTACCAAACAGGTTCCAGGGCAGCCAGGGCTCCAGAGAAACCTTCTCGAACTCTAGAACAAACCCCCAGTGTCCTGTGATATTTTAGAGGCTTCACACTGCCTTCCACGCTGTTGGTCACTTCGCTGCTTCGCCTTACACGGTTGCTCAGTACTATCAAGGTTCACCCACTGTTGTTCACTGTCCCAGCAGCACTGAAGCAGCAGCAGGAAGGCTCCTGGCTTCAGTAAGAGGGGAGCTGTGGACTCTGGCCCCTCACCATCAGGGCCCAGCAGCACAGAACTCAGAAAACAGGACGCACAAAGCCTGGAATTTAAGGACAGCCTAACAAACAAACAAACAAAAACAACAACACACCCTTGAGCTAGAACCTAAAGGGTCAGCTACAGTTCATGTTTGCTTATTTCAACTATCACCATTTAACCACTCTCCAAACCCCCAAAGGAAACAAGTTGTTCAGACAGCCACTGGACACCCTCTACTGTGAAGGAAAACAAGGACTGACTCCTGCAGAAACCAGAAGAAAAGGTGTTTGGGAGGGAAGCATGCCAGTCAACCACAGGGCAAGCTCCCCCTACACACAAGCAAGCCAACACAAACGGCACAGGGCCTCCTGGACCCCAGAACCCAGCCATACAGGTGAGAGGCCGTCACAGGAACAGCAGCTGCACACTGAAGCACCCGGGAAGCAAAGAAAACTCTACCTATAAAAGTTCATGTGCCTGATGACCTTGCCCACTTGCCATTTCAGTCCTTGCTTCTGGACACAATTAACTGCTTACAAACCTGTGTCATTTTTATTTTACTTCTGATTTTCATGCTTTTGTATTACTCAACAATCACTTTTAACAGATTTGTGAGCTGAGTCTATGGAATACGTTAATCTTAATGAGTACTATTTTCACAGTGAATAAATTTACTACGATCATTTTCATACATACTAACTTTTTACTACTTTCATTAATTTTGAAGATAAAATTCCTGCCTTCTCCAAAGAACACAGAAATGCTTTATAGGTCCTAAGGTGCCTTCTTGAGCAAGTCCACCCAGACACTCTCAGTGCCCGGCTCTCGGACACTACATGGGAAGGCTGGACCGTGCTGAGAGCTTGCCCTGAGCCGATAGTGTGCGCGTGTGCTACTCCACACTGCTCTTCCCACTGGACACGTAGCCACGGTATTCTTGCCCTGTTAAGACATGCAGCTGTAAGTGGAATTCAATACATTGTGGCCTTCTTAAACAAACTACAGTATTTTTCATTTTACAGAAGTTAGTTTAAAAACTATTTTTATTTATGTATTTATTTATTTAAGTTTTGAGACAGGGTAGAAAATTATCTTAATTTTAACTAGTCCTTTCTCCTGTCATTTTATTAAGGTTTAGAAAACCAATTAATTCTTTGAAGATCCTATTTAATCCTATTTTCTGTTAAATGGCTTTCAAAAACATTTAATCCTTTATGCCACCTACTGTTCATCTCTTAACAGGTGTGAAATGCAGATTTTAATGCTTGGTTTTCATCACACACACACACACACACACACACACACACACACACACACACGTGTTTAAACAGTCTGAAAATAATTTGCCTAATTCTGTTTGAGCCTCCTCTCAGGCAGGAAGAAGCCCATCCACGGTGGGGCCCTAGAGAAGAGCTCTGGCTTCTGTCGTAAGGACACCTCCGGATGGCCATACCAGCTTAGAAGTCACTGCACTCTAGGAATAGATTTGTTGTTGTTTGTTTTCTGTTTTTGAGACAGGGTTTCTCTGTGTAGCCCTGGCTGGCCTTGAACTCACAAAGATCTGCCTCTGTCTCCCTGAGTGCTGGGAAGTTTTCTACAACAGGGTTCAGCTGTTAGATCCAGTGGAGCCTGCACTCAGGCTGCCACCTCCAAGTCCCTCTTTCCAGGTTTTCCTTCCGTATCAACTGTGCTAAGGTCACTTCCTCTTCCTTGTCAAGCTCTCCTTCCACTCTCCGCCCAAATCTTTTTTGTTGCTTATGCCTCCTAATGGTCTTGTCCAGGTGTCCCTCAAAAGTTGACCTGGAGTTATCAGGTCAGTCTGATAAGCTGGCCAACTAAAGAAAGAAACCTGACATGGTAAGAAAACCACAAGACTAAACCAGAAAATCACTGTCAACAAAAGGGAGGCTGCAAAGGCAGCCTGAAAGATGGCCGTGGAAGGTTAACCCAGCATTTTCTTAGGCCAAAGAAATTAAGAAGTCAGAGCTCACAATCTGGTAGGCTGAGGACGGTAGGGGTGAGCTAGCGTAGACAATAGGAATGATCAGGTGAGTACACAGACCTACAGCAATGTCAGTAGAAGAACTTGAATGAATCGGAAGAACATGGGGGCCCAAGAGGAAGGGTCAGTATGAACTCCCCCTGCCACACAGCGATGACAGTGAGACCCTGCCTCAAATACACACACTGAAACATAGAGACAGACAGACAGAAATATGCAGAGACGTAAACGCGTGTACATAGACACATGGTCAAGCTCTGTCCACCGAGGGGCCTAGAAACAGAAACCCCAACAAAAACGAGCACCTGATACCAGGTTTTAGTTTGAAAGTATCCACCAGCAAAAGAACCAGTCTCCTCAGGCAGGGCCAGGGCCAGACGACCCTGTGCTGTAGACGCACCCAAAAACGGGTGGTCCAAGAACACAAAGCCTGCCAGTCACAAGCCCATCAACACGCATGGCAAATTGGGAGCTGGTACTGCCATCAGTCAGCCCTTCAGCCAGCAGAGCTGGAGCACCCGAGACCTAACTCGTGTCCAAAGATGAACAGGGAGTGATCCAGCGCAACAGAGGGCCCAGCTCTGGAGTTGCAGGGCGTGCCCGGACTCTGTGGGTACAGGAGCCCGGCAACCTGAGGAGCCAGGGAGGTGACTGACTGAATTGCGAGGCCCAGTGACCCGAGGCTGGGATGCCCTGAACCATAAAACAAAACAAACGTCAGAACCAGTCAGTGCATGGAGCTTAGGAGTATAAGGAGGCAAGGTGACTGCTTTTCTACAGTATTCTATTGCTGTCTTGTACTTAAAACTAAAATTCAGAACACGGGGCTGGAAAGACAGCTCAGCAGGTGAGCGCACTTGTTCTTGCAGAGGACCAGAGTACAATTCCCAGGACCTGCACGGTACCTCATAGCCATCCGTTACGCCAGGGGCTCCAAAGGCCTCTTCTTGCGTCTGTGGATACCAGGTATTCAAGCAGTACACATACTTACATGCAGGCAAAACACACACATACAAAATACAATACATAAATCTTTTTAAAAAGACATTTTCCCGTCCTGTGTTTCACTCAGATAAAACTATCAGGTACTGTCACATACTCTTAAAACATGTTAGATAAGAAAAAAAATCAGTGCGATTAAAGAACCATCGGGCCCAGGAATGGCGATGTGCGCCTCAGCCAGGGAATGTGAGAACTTTCTCACATCAAGCAAGTAACAGAAAAAGATCAGTGATTCGTTTCAAGTATTATTTATATTAATACTCTCAAATTAAAAAAAAAATGGCATAATGGCACATGCCTTTAATCCCAGCACCTAGGAGGCAGGGCACTAAGATCTCAGTGAGTTCAAGGCCAGCTTCATCTACATAGCAAGTTCCAGGACTACACAGAGACCCTGTATGTACAGACGTTTTGCCTGCATGAGCCTGTGCACACGCACACGCAGTTGCAGAGGGGCCAAAAGACAGTGTTGGATCCCCTGGAACTAGAGTTACAGAGGGTTGTGAACCGATGTGGGTGCTGGGAATGGAACTCAGGTCCTCTGAAGAACAGCCAGTGCTCTTACCCTCTGAGCCACCTCTCCAGCTCATGCAACACTCTTAAAAGGCTGACAATATGGTCAGTGAGCTTAAAGAAAACATGCCAGCTGCAACTGGTCATATGATTCGGACGCTCACAGTGATATTTACTATAAACAGAGCAGGAAGACCACATGAAACAATTCTAAGTTTCAAGAAAAGTAGAACTGTAGGCAGGCATCAGGACCAACCCCCATTGCCCCAACACTCAGTAGGCAGAAAGGATGGGTTACACAGGGAGATGCTCTTAAAAACAAAATAAAAACTTAAAACACAACTCTCTTCCACATTCTACTCTGTATCTAACAATAAATGCTACTGGGTCCGTAAATACTCGCAGGGAACCCAAAATGGTAAGGAGCTGATGGGCTCTCACACCTCTAACCAGAGCCTACAGCAGAGCCAGCAACGCCTGCCCCCCCCCCCCCCAGTACCAGCACTTTCAGCCTTTGACTCTGGGGTCCTGAAACACTCCCATACACCAGCCCTGCCCTTCACACAGCAGACCTGAAGCTGAGGTCTGACTCTCACGGGTCAGCCACTTTTTCCCCAGCACAGCCACAACCTGTGCCGACTGATCATCGTGACAAGCTATCAAGAAGAGATTTACCTTCTCCATGAGGAAGGCTCACATCGCCTACCTGCACAGCTAACTTCTACTCCTCCACTGAACTTCTCATTTTTGCACAGCTAGAGGTCAAACCCAGGATCTCATGCAAGTGTTCTGCACGCAGCTGTAGATTTTTATTGCCCTGAACTTCTCCTGCCACCCAAAAGGCAATGAATTCATCAATCAAGATGTGTACTATGGCTGAGAAGACAGCTCAGCAGGAGAGACAAGACTGCTGGCTGGGTAAGCATGGTTCTGTATGCCCCAGCAGAGGGGCAGAGCCAGGTGGGTCCCAGGGGCTCACCTGCCAGGCTGCCAACCCAGCAAAGGCAAAGAGGAAGAGAGGAAGGCTCCCGGCAACCTCTTCCGGCCCGGGCATGCTCACACACAGATGCACACACTCACTCGAGAACATGCCACACACAACACACAAACACAAAGAAACTACCGGGAATATGAGATTCAGATCGTAAGACCCTGCGGCCCAGTGTTCCTTTAAACGGGAAAGCTCTGCCAGGAAGAACTAGGGGCAGTGGGAAGATCTCTGGCTGAGAATCATCGAGAAACTAATGCCTCAGACCTCTGCTTGCTCACCAAGAGAAGTAAGATCAGATCAGTTGGGCAGAGGGTGAGCAGGGGAAGACTGGGAGGAAGAAGGTAGCTGCCCACGGGAGGCAGGAGCTACGCTTGTCTTCCCCGGCTAGCTGCTTCCCTCACAATGCCCGCTGCCAGCGGTCAGCCCGGGTCAACGGCGTTATGTCTTAGGGGCTAGTAAGCCAGCATGTTATCACAGAGGAGCAGGGCCCTGGAGGCTCCCTGAGTGAGAGCCTCCACCCACGCTGCCGCGGACCCGCAGACCTGCAGCACTCTCGGTGAACTATGCCCGACAGGAGACTGCAGAGCGAAGAGGATGCCTTTGACACTGAGTCAGAAGCCAAGCCAGGTACAAGCTCGGGCAGTGAAAGTCCACAGGGGTGGGGACGCTGCGTGAGTCAACCCCAGATGGGAAACCTTCATTCCAGCAGTGTGCAGTCACGGGAGGAGCCGCCTGTGGCCTCGATGAAGCCATTCACACCCACTCTCCAGACCAACCCAGGGCTGCTACGCCGCCCTTCACCGCAACCATGCTCCGGCGCCGGTCTCCGTTCATTTCCTCTCGGTGGAAGCTGCTCTGCCATTACAGAAACAGCTGCTATCAGCTCACTGCGGCACATCACCTCAGTGTTCTGACTTCCTGCCCAAGGATGCTGTGCTGCACTTGAATCCACACGTGGCAGCAAGCGCAGGCGCACGCAGCACTGTCCTGTGGGAGTCCTTCAGCACAGCGAAGACCCTCTGCTGAATGAGCAACTCCACAATAAAGCCAGTTCCCCGGCTGCTGCCAACGGAAGTTTAATTTTTAAAATTCCAGGCTCAGGACAGAGCCTCGCCCAGCTGCACGAAGGCCCGATTCCATCCCACACTGCCTCTTCCCCCCAAAATTAAAATGAAAAATAGCCAAGTGCGCAGGGGCTGACTGTACGAAAGTGCAGCGGGGCTTCGCCACAAAGTCCGCTCTGCTTGGTGCTGTGCCCACGGTCAAGCAGCTTCCGGGCCGTTCCTTCCACAAGCGCCTAGGTGTGTCCTGTCTGCGTACACCCCAAACTTAGGAGGAAGGAAATCAAATGTAAAGGAGTGCTAAGCTAGGCCTGGTGGCACACACCTGTGTGTTCAAAGCTGGAGGCTGAGGCAAGGCTGCACGCTCAAAGGCAGGCTGGGCTACACAGTGAGTCCAGGCCAGCCTGAACGGGGCCGTGGGACTCTGCCTCAAGAAGCACGTAAACTAGAAAGATCATCCTGAGGGAGGTATCCCAGAAGCAGAAAGACACACATGGTATGTACTCACTTATAAGTAGATATTAGACATACAATATAGAATAAACATTCTAAAATCTGTACACCTAAAGGACGACGACCCTGGCTAAGATGATCAATCCTCATTCAGAAAGGCAAATGGGATAGACATCTCAAGAGGGAGAAAACAGGGAACAGGACAGGAGCCTACCACAGAGGATCTCTGAAAGACTCTACCCAGTAGGGTATTAAAGCAGATGCTGAGACTCATAGACAAACTTTGGGCAGAGTGCAGGGAATCTTATGGAAGAAGGGGGAGATAGAAAGACCTGGAGGGGACTGGAGCTCTACAAGGAGAGCAACAGAACCAAAACAATCTGGGCCCAGAGGTCTTTTCTGAGACTGATACTCCAACCAAGGACCATGCATGGAGATAACCTAGAACCCCTGCACAGATGTAGCCCATGGCAGCTCAGTCTCCAAATGGGTACCCTAGTAAGGGGAACAGGGGGACCTGTCTCTAACATGAACTCAGTGGCTGGCTCTTTGATCACCTCCTCCTGAGGTGGGAGCAGTCTTACCAGGCCACAGAGGAAGACAATGTAGCAAGTCCTGATGAGACCTGATTTGCTAAGTAGGGTCAGAGGGAAGGGAAGGAGGACCTCCCCTATCAGTGGACTAGGGGAGGGGCATGGGAGAAGAGGGAGGGTGGAACAGGAAGGGGGTGAGGAGGGGGATAAGCTGGGATAAACTAAATAAGTGAATAAGCTGTAATAAATTTTTTTAAAAAATGAAAGAAATTAAAAAGCAGCAGCAGCAGCAGCAGCAGCAGCAGCACACAAACAGGTAAGGTGCTCACTGTCGAGCCTGATGACCTAAGGTTCAATCCCTGGAACTCAAACTGGAAGTTTTCCTCTGGCCTCCACACACACCCTTCTTAAACACACACGCATACGTGCACTCAAACACATGGACACACAAATGCACAGAATAAAA
Source organism: Psammomys obesus (assembly GCF_907164565.1). Lineage (NCBI taxonomy): Eukaryota > Metazoa > Chordata > Mammalia > Rodentia > Muridae > Psammomys > Psammomys obesus. The sequence goes on along the minus strand of NW_026596134.1, from coordinate 1,666,361 downwards.
ACAAAACAAAAAACAGAAAACCAAACCTCAAGCCCCAAAGATAAACGCTTGTTAGCAAAAGGAGCTCAGAGAAGGTTGAAATGAGTCAGGATTAGTAACGCACGTGCAGAGGTTGTCAAGGTGGGTTCCTCAGTATCCCCAGTGTGGTTTCTACTGCTGTGATAACATGACCAAACCAACAGGAAAGTCAGAGCTGGAACTCTTGAGGCAGGGATTCACGGCAGGGACTGAGGCAGAGGCCATGGAGGAGTGCTGCTTACTGGCCTATCTCCCTGGCTCCTCCCTCAGTCTGTGTTCTGACAGGACACAGACCACCTATCCTGGGTTGGCACTGTCTATGGTGGGCTGGACCTTCCCACACCAGTCGTTAAGAAAACGCACCCCCATGGCCTTGCCTACAGGTCAATCTGATGGAGGCATTTTCTTAGCTGAGGCTCCTTCTTCCCAGATGGCTCCAGTTTCGTCAAGCTGGCGAAACCTAAGCTGTTCAGCTGGCCAGCAGCCTCCGCTAGGGGAAGGTGGGCAGCTCGGTGACAGGCTCCCTGGAGCACCTGAGCTTGCAAGTCAGGCGTCTCTACCCTCGACTCTCTTCCAGGGAGCTCACACCCGAAGCCACCCCTGCCAGTTAACCAAAAGACATGCTCCGAGGGCCCAGTGGCACATGGCTGCCCTGAATACAAACTGAGGGCTTTTTGGTGTTGGCAAGATGGTCCAGTAGGTAAAGGTGCTTGCCGCCAAGGCTGACTGATGACTGACTCTAACCCTTGGGGCCACGCAGGAGTGGGAGAAGCAACTCTTACAAACTGTCCTCTGATTCATAACCTTGTGGCACCTGACCACAACCACACCCAGCCACACACACACACACACACACACACACACACACACACACACAAAGTAAACAAACGCTTAAAGAACAACTGGTGGGCTAGAAGTGAAGGCTCGAGTGGGAGCAGCAGGGAGGCTCACATCATCAGGTACTCCAGCCGGAGTGCTTGTGTGTACACGCGCATGTGTGTGAGGTGCCCTTAGTCCACCCTGTGTTTTGACCCTGGGACCTGTGCACCTGTTGCTCTGCTCCAGCGGCAATGGCGTTATGGGTGTCACACACCCCGCTTTTGCACAGGTTCTGAGAACGCAGGTCCTCATGCTTGCACATAAAGTACTTTGTGCACTAAGCCGTCCCCCGCCCCGCCCTCAGTGTCACCCCGATGAACACCAACACTGGGCGGGGTGGAGCCTCCCAAACCTCAGTGCCAAGGTGGGGGGGGGGGGGGCAGAAGGTCTGCTGCTCCGGGGAAAACAGGACCAAAGAAGCTTTTTAAAAATTACGTACTTTTCCTGTGGCAAATAGAATTTTTAATGTAAGAGCTTTCATCATGTTTTGATTGACCTTGCCTTAGAAAAATAGACACAGGGCAAAACTCAAGCTGAGCATGGAGAGGAAACAGCACACACGTGTGGGGCGACCTCCGGCAACACACGGCCTCTAGCAGAAGTGATCAGAGGGCCCAGCCAGCAGCCCTGTGGATAGCAGCGTCTGGCCTGACAGGTAAGACAACTCAGGCGATGGCCACGCACACACAGGAAATAGCAGGGCTTCTCAGCCACAGGCCAAGGCCAAATCGAAGGTCTGAGTGTGTGGGTCCCTGGGGGCACCTTGTCCCAGGCACTGGTGCTGCTGTGAGGAGACAGCTAGCGATGCTGACTGGCCTTTCACAGTGCGAGCAGAGGGGAGAGCCTAGATGGTGTCACATCCCTGTCAGGGGGCATTTTCAGTTATCTTCTGGACTTCCCTACAGTCAGCTTCCTGCTTTGGAGTTTGACAGCCAAGACACAAGGAGAAAGTCTTGTTTCTATTACCCTGTGACAGAAACTAATGCCAGAATTCCATTCAGTAAGAAATTTTGACTTCAACTATGTGTTTCTTTCGCTTCAGTTTTTGGAATGAAGAAGCCCAACCGTGGAGAAAAGACCATCAAGGCCTTTCTCCCTCGGAATGGCGCGCCTGTGGCTTCTTGTCCTCCCTCCACTATTTACATTCCCAGGCCTTTCCATCATCTCTGTCTCTAGGACTCCCACCTCTTTTCACTGCATGTCACCTTTTGCTGAAACAGTGTATTCTAACAGGGACAGAACAACAAAGGCCCCTGGTTTGTCCTTGTTTAATTATCCCCTCAACATCTAACCTGAGAAATAGAGGGCTTCCAGTCTAGACTCAATTCTGCCTGCATTTATTGAAGAAAAGATTTTATATGTGATGCCGTCCAGGTTAGCACAGGGCTGGGTGTGCAGCATACAAAGTCTCCTAAGGCCAGACACTGGGATTATAAGTCTATATTCCGGTAGCCACGGATCCCATGGCATGCTAAATGAAGTCATTTTGGATCTTGTGCCACGGGGTGCAACTTCTTGACAGCTCAGCAGGACAGAATGGCAGCAGCACTGCCGACAGAGCTTTCCAATCCCAAGCCTCTCTGTGAACTCAGCATCTGAAGCTGAGGGGACTGGCCCCTCCTCCTCCCCTTGAATCCTATGCAATTACTTTACAGACAAAAAGCATCATTACAGATTGGTTCCCAGATCAAAGGGATGGGATCCAGCACGCAGACAGAACCTAGGGCGACGCTTATCTCCAGGGCAGCGACATAGAAATGAGCTTAACCAGTGTGGCGGGGCAGGGTGAGAAACCAAGAACGAATTCCTCCCTCCCTCCAAGGCCAGGGCTGACCCACTCTAAATAGAGATGCTCTCCCCACACTAGCAGGGGCTGGGGCCTGCTGCCACAGGAAGGAGGACATGGCACTGAGGAAGGAACTGTCTGCACTCCTTCCTCCCAGAATGCCTCTGGTCATGAATTTTCTGCTGAATGGGGGACAAAAAATAGATTCAACTTTGGCTCCTGAGGATCTCTGACAGAATACAACTGAAGTCTTCTGGCTCCAATCCTTGAGCCCATGTTTCCTGTGATGGCAGTCATAGGCTTTAGGACAAAGTGCACTTGCCAAACTGGAACCCAGAGCAGAAAGCAGCACCGGAAAGGAAGGGGGGAGATTAACCCGGAGGTTAATCTGCTTGGCCTCAACAAGTCAGAAGGGAAAGGTGGGCAGCTACATTTCTGTAATCTGGGGAAGTCCGAGCAATTAGGGGCCTGCCAGTCCACTCAGAAGCTGTCCACTGGCCCTTCTCCTGTGGCCAGGCTGCCCATTGCATCCAAGGGGCTGATCCAGCCAAGATGCTGGCCCACCCACATGAACACTTCTCTGGAATCCCACTCACCCGCAGAGATCCAGCCAGAACTCAGTCCTTCCTATTAAGGGACAGGAAAGGTAGGACTCAACTAATATCTTAAAAATTGTTTGCTCTCTGCATCCAAATAAATCCACTCTACAGCCGATAGCAGCTACTGTGTTCTGAACATTTAGGGAAACGCTGCAGAGTGGGCACGATCTCGGCAAACTGAGGAAACAGGTCCCAGTTCATGGTAACATTTATATCTATATGTACTACCATTCATCCGCAGTCCCCACATCTGTGTCTTTAATAGTTCCTGCAACACTGAAGAGTTTCCATTTTAAAAGCCAGGGCAGTCAGCTCCTGGTCTGTTACCTTTTCACGTACCGGCCCATTACCAAACATCCTGCAATGCTGCTGTGAACTAAGAAAAGCAACAGCAGCTCCTCTTACGATGAGTTCGGTTCTGAGCACTGCCCGTGAGTGGGCCCGGGCCCATGAGCGGAAGGGGAAAGTTCAGCTTGAATCACCGTCCTCTAAGCACAGCTAACTGTCACCGTCCTAAACCTGCCCAGGAAGCTCTCTGGTTAACAAGTGCTGCCCCAAAACTGAATCCTCGACAAGGTAACTCCAGAGAACCATGGATGCGTCTATCAAGAAGATACAACAATGTTCACAGTAGCTTTATCTGTAATCATCAAAGCTAAGAACATGCGCTAACAGGTGAAGGGCGATCTGTTTGTACAGCAGATAAAATACTATCACCATACTAGGGGGTGGGGGTTACTGCTAGGCACAGACTTGACTACCTCAGGGCAACTGTGCAAAGCTAAAGAAGGCAGGCACGAGTTGGGCATAGCAGCTCCCAGTGCTGGGGTGGCTGAGGCAGGGAGTCACCACGGGCTCAGTGTCAGGCTGGGCTACAGCCCCTCAAAAAGAAAAAAGAACCAAAAGAGAGAAGCAAAAATGCTCACTAGCAAGGTGGCTCTGTGGGTAAGGCGCTTTCCAGCAAGCCTGATGGCCTGAGTCTGAGAATGACAACTTGTCCTCTGACTTCCACACGTAGACCCCCAACATAGACATAACTAAACAATGAATGGGGGGGGGGGGACTTGAGCAGGTAAAGCGTTGCTGCCCAAGCCTGAGCACGTAAGCCTGGATCTCCAAAACCCATGTTTAAAACGAAACACCAACACCACCAACAGAAGGCATGGTGGTACATACCTCTAATGCCAGAGCTGGGGAAACACAGGACGATGGCCTGGTCTACATATCAAGTTGCAGGCCAGCTAGGCCTACTTATTGAGACACTGTCTCAAAAAGTAGAAAAACAAAACCAAAACAAACAAAAGAACTAACACTTGTATGTTTGAACTATAAACATAAAAACGTGTTTAAAACTGTTCGGCCAGGAGCCAACGAAGGTAAGTCAGTTAGTTTCGCCCAGTGCTGGAAAATGACTCCAGAACACTAGGCAAGCATCCTACCAATGATCCCCTCCTCACACCCTAACACAACAGACGTCAGTAAGAAAGCCAGTGGCACACACATCTGTAATGCCAGCATTTAAGAGGCTGAAGCAAGACAGCACAAGTTTGAGGCCAGCCTGGGCTACACAGACTCTGTCTCAAAAAAGCAAAAGGAGGAGGAGGAAGAAGAGGCGGGAGGAGTGTGCAGAGGGTACCTGTAGCCTCAGATACCTTCCAGGCTCGGCTACAGCTCCGGTGAGCCCAGGCTAGTAACATACCGAGACCACAACTCGTGGTAGGGAGACTGGGAGTCGGAAAGAGGGAAGGAAATGTCAATCCACAGACAAAAAAACATTTGCACCTCTTATACCTGATACGGGATTTCTATCTATCTAGAGTGCAGGAAAAGGATCGGAATAAGCTCTCCAAAGCAATATGGAAGTAGTCAATACATACATGGGAAAAAAATCGCTATCCATAAAGGAGCACACTGCTGGAAGCAGCTCCAGGCCCCAGCCCTGCTGTCTGTACTTCTGTGCATCTGAAGATCCAGTGAAGGGAAGAGCTAGAAACGAGGAAGACGCCTGAGGCCGCTGGACACGGCGCCGCTCACAGGGATGGGCAAGCACCAACTTGTGTTCCTCAGCTCGGTTAAAACACAAAACCCAAGACGGTTTTTAAAAGCCAAGTCCTGCTGGGCACAGCGGCAGAGACGAGAAGGTAGGCAGCCTGGGCCAGCCTGGGCCACACGAGGTCCCTTCTCAACACAGATGGCATCCTCAGACTCTCAGTGCTGAGGGGTCTCCAGCCAGCAGTCAGACTCATCCTGAGCAGGGTGCTGTGTAAGGCATGCCAGGAGCCTCTCTTACACCGACACACTGCAAGGGGCCTCCAATGCCCTGGGGAAGAGGGGGGCGAAGAGGGCGCCACACATTTCCATCCTCTCTGCTCCCTCAGAGCTCAGAGACCCTGCCAGTCACCCCTGGCAAAGGGCAGTCACGGCCACACACCTCCACAGCTGTGTCTATGTGGGTCCACGAGACAGGAGGTTCAAGGAAGCCGCCCTGTAGCTCTTGGCTAACACCTGACCAGCACCCTGAGCACTGCAGGGAGGGTGAGATGCACCCCAGAAGGCTCCCCTTCACTCCAAAAGTCCCATCATGGAGAGAGGGCCCCAACTAAAGCAGAAGAGGTGTCTCAGAAGGTCAAATCAGCCCGCAGAGTGCAAAGGGAGACAGACAGGGAAGGGAGGCAGCTGCCAAAAGCAGGTCCTGGAGGGCGCGACCCAAACCGCTGACGGAGCTCTCATGCCCACGCCTCTCCTCGGGAAAGCAGCACCCCGTGACCGGCAGCCCTGCAGCAAGCGGGGCAGCACTGCCAGGACAGCCAGCTCCATGCCCAGCTGAGCTGCTATGAAATAATTTTGTTTATTGCTGGCGTTCCTTCTGGGCCATAAAAGTTTTACGAGCTGGTAAAACTTCTGTGCAAATCCTGCAGAGCTAACCTGACGGATGGCTTCAGTATTCAGCATAAACTATCTGTACTTCCCAAACTTGGTCAATACCAGCCCAGCCACACTTTGACTTGATTTGAAGCTCTGTGTAGGCTCTCCCACTGTTCCAACACGCAGACTTCCTTTCAAACACAGTGCTGAACAATACCTCAGGAAATAAGAAATAGCCATTAAAATTCTTCACACCAAACTTTATTTTAAAAAACATTTAAAGTCCATTATACATTACTGGCCATCACATTATCAGGAGAGCCGGTCTTACATTTCTGGGGTAACGCTCAAACTCCCACAAAGCTGGATTGTACTGCATGTTGCTATGCCGACCTTTATTTTCATTTTATTTTATTTATTGTGTGTGTGGCCTCTCACTTGCCTTGGCGTGTATGTGGAAGTCAGGGGAAACTTGCAGGAGTTGGCTCTCTCCGTGCAGGTCCTCAGGCTTAGTAGCTAGTCCCTGTACCCACCGAGCCATCTCACCAACCATGAGTTATTATTTGTTATGAAAACAATGTGAGGTGGAAGACAACTATTTCAACAGATGCAGAAGCAGCGTGGGGCAAAAATCCAATGCTCCTTCATTGGTCATCAGCCTGGACGCAGCGCCCAGCTTTGCTGGTGAGGGCCCTGGTACTGGTTCTTGTGCATCACGCTGCGACATGACTGGGCCTGGCCTTTTGTGGTAGGTCTGACTGCTCGCTCAGTCTTTGCACTCACATCCATATTTCGGTTTTCCTTCCATCAGTTTTCACAGTAGTTCTTAAGGAACTTCCTGACATCTTTGGCGGACTCCTTCCCTTTGCTGCCCTCGCCATGGGCACTGTACACTCCTGCCCACCCCATCCTCTTCACCTCGGGAACATCGGCATCCCTCGTACTCCCACCCTGGCACTTTATGTCCCCGCTCTTTTTTCTCGGTTAATCTTGAAAGTGGCTGCCTGGCATAGGGTTGCCCAGAGACCCCATTCTCGGCCTCTCACGTGCTAGGGTTATGAACAGTTTCCACTCTCTGGCCTGGCAGATACAATTACCACTGCTGCTGATTATTGGTACCACCATTGTTTATTAAAGGGAATGGCAGCAAAGCTGGGGAGATGGCCCAGTGGTTAGAGTCCTTGATGTGCACAAAGCGTGAAAACTGGAGGTTAGATCCCCAGAAGGCATGGAGATGCCACAGCCAGTGATGCCAGCTGGACCAGCTGTGTGGATGCGTTCTGCCTCAGTGTCTAAGTGGGGAGAAAGAGCAATTCAAGAAGACTGCGTGCATGCGCGTGTGCTTGTGCATGTCTGTTTCACACGCGTGTGCGTGACTTTTAAAGCTGAAGATGGCTCAGTGGTGGTTAAGAGTACTTGCTACACTTGTAGAGGACCAGGATTCAATTCCCAGCCCCCACACAGTGGTTCACCACCACCTGTAATGCCAGTTCCAGGGGATCCAATGCCCTCTTAGGGACTCCTGCGGACTCCCAGGTGTTATGTGGCACACAGACATGCAGGCAGGAAAATACTCAAAAGAAAAATATAAGTACATTTTTAAAGTAATTGTCCTGGGTGTGGCTGAGGCATGAACTGGAGGCCAGCCTGGGTTACATGGCGAGACTTCCTTTAGAGCTGAAATGGCTGCAGTGAAAGTGACTGGGGTCTGCCAGTGCGCTGAGGAGAAGGACGGGCTCTTCCCAGCCGCTGGATGATGTTCCACTATCTGCATGGACTTCTGCTGCCATGGTCGGAACTGGGTTTCCAGCTGGGGTTTAGCAATGAAGGGCACATGGTGATTAGAGGTTGCATTGGTTTTTTAAATTTGCCAGAGATAATTAGGAGTTTCTCTAACTTCAGTCTGTAATGTTGTCAGCAGGTTTTTTTCCCTCCTTCCTCTTCAGATCTTTCTCACTTACTCTTCCTTTGTTTCAATAGTTGATAGGAGATTTCTCAGATGGTCTAGTCACTAATTTGTGATTTGGGACTAGCTCGTAGCAGGCACTGGCAGTTCTGGAAAGTGGTCACAGGACTGCATCAAGGAGTTGTGGTTTTGTGGGGAGGAGAAAGGGGATTTGCTTTGTTGCCCAGACTGGTCTTGAACTTGGAGACAGAAGTTATCTAGCATCATGTACACTCACATACAAAGTAGAATTAGAAGAGAGCTCAGAACCCTGCTGAAGACACCCACGAAAGCCTCCTGGCTAACAGCCTGCTTATTGGGGAACACTGGATGCCCCTAAGACAGGACTGACAGGAACAGGAACTACCCTTTCTACTTCACAGTGTTCTGGGTCCCCAGAACAGTTAGTTCACACAAAGAAACAAACTGTACCCAAATTGCAAAGAAGCAAATTTCCTTTTCAGCAAGTTGTAGAATTCAGGAGAGGAGGTGGGTGTTGTTTTGCTTTGTTTCTGAACAAAGGCCTTACTATGTAGACCAGGCTTGCCCAGAGTTTGCAAAACATCTGCCTCAGCTTCCCAAAAGGGGTTGCATGAGTGTGCCACCACACCCAGCCTCACTTTACAGATTAAAAATTCTAAGCACAGGGAGCTGGAGAGATGGCTTGGTGGTTAAAAGCATAAACTGCTCTTCCAAGGGGTCTGGGTTCAATTCCTAGCGCCCAAGAAGCAGCTCACAGCTGCTCCAGTCCCAGGGGATCTGATGCCATCTTCTGGCCTCCATGGGCACTGCGTGCGCACGGTACACAATGCATGTAGGCAAAACACTCATACACATAAAACTAGTTTAAATTTTTTTTAATTGTTGTTTGAGACAGGGTCTCTTTATGTAGTTCGGCTGTCCTGGAGCTCACTCTGCAGGCTGGCCTGGCCTCAATCTCAGAGATCCTCCAGCCTCTGCCTCCCAAGTGCTGGGATTGCACCAATCAGCTGCACACCATTAGTCCCAGAAATGCTTTGGGAGGCAGAGGCAGGTAGATTAGGGGGAGCCTGGTCTACACGGCAAGTTTCAGGGCAGCCAGGGTCATGTAGAGAAACCCTGTTTCAAAAAAAAAGGGGGGGGGCTTGGTGCAAGAAGATTCTGAGTTTTAGGCAGCTGGAGCTACATAAAGAGACCACGTCTAAAAACAAACTAACCAACAAAGGAAAGAAAAGGAGAGAAAGAGAAAGGAGAAGGGAGGAAGGGAGAGGACAGACATACAAGAACTGGTGTAAAACACTGTGACTTTGGATTTGGCAATGGCTCCTTCGCTGTCTGGACTTCATCAAAATGAACCTTGTGCTTCCAAGGACAATGTGAAGAAAGCAAACTGAAGCCCAGGGGCTGGGAGCAGATCACGTGTTTGATGTGAAGCCTGTCTCCTATAAATGACTGCAGCCTCAACATGAAAAGAACATTGATTCAATTCTAAATAGGCAAAGAATTTGAATATTAAAAAAAAAAGTCACCGTCAACAAGCAGAGGAAAAGGTGTTAACCATTAGCCACTAATGAGAAGGGAATCAAATTAACAGTGAGGAAACTGCCCACAGAAAGAAGCAGAACAAAGTCAGGGCACGCGGCTTGCAGAACGGAGACTGGGGAACAACCCGTAGTTCCTCAAAACCCCCAAAACAGAGCTGCCATGCCACAACTGGAGAGAAGGGCAGCCGTGAAAATTGCACACCAGTGTTACAATACTATTCCTAGTGCATATAGACCCAATGTCCATCAGCTGACGGACGAGTGTACAAAATATGGGTTTGCTGTACGATGGAACAGTGTTCAGTGAGGAAAAGGAATGAACAGAGGGAGACATAGCACCTCGTGAGAGGAACCCTGAAAACATGCTAGTGAAAAAGAAGCTAGGCACACTGGTCTGTCAGCTCAGCTCACACTGACTAGGGCTGGGGAGTAAGGAGGTATGCCATGAGTGTGATACCAGCCAGAGACACAGTTAAGTAAGCGTGTGTGTGTGTGTGTGTGTGTGTGTGTGTGTGTGTGTGTGTGTGCGCGCGCGCACACACACAGCAGGCGTGTAAGGAAGTAGCTTGGCACCCGCTGAGAGCTAAGGCGCTGCCGGGTGCTCGCGCAGAGCTCCCCATGAAGCCCTGAAACGTCTGCAGCTAGATGGGCAGCTCCTAACTACACACTTGGAGTTTGGGTTTCCCGGTGTTTGCTGTGTGGTGTATTGTGTGCAGCGTACACACAACCCAACGTGTGAGCAGGTGTCGGCCAGGGGTCAGGGGTCGCACCTCACTTGATCCCTCTCCACTTTAATTTTTGAGGCGGAGGTCTCTCACATCCTGGAGCTCACCTATTTGGCTTGGCCGGCAAGCATCCTCTCACCAGCCCCCTCCTCCCACCGCACCTCCCAGCTCTGACACTGGGACCTACACACCTGCCCAGCTTCTTTAGGAAACAAACAAACAAACAGAACCTGTTATCTTGAATCTGGGCGTTACAGGTGGCCCAATCCCACAATCCTGTCATTCCAACACTAAGGAAACGGAGGCAGGATCACTATAGGGTAGTCTAAGTGCACACTGAGACCCTATTTCAAACAGCACACACACCCTCACACACTCACTCATTCATGAAGGAAAGAAAAGGAAGGAGGCTTCTCCGCCAAAATAGTCCGAGGTATAATTCAATTTAAATTTTAAGAGTGGTTAAGAGTGCTGGCTGCTCCTGCAGAGGACCTAAGTTCCCCGCTCACACACAGTGGCTCACAGCAGCCTGGTGAGCTGTGGGGTTGGATCCAGCTCCAGTGGATCCAACATCCTCTTCTGGCCTCTGTGGTCACACACACATGCACGCTTGCACGCACACACATGTGTATGCATCAATAATACAAATTAATTAAAAAAATCATCTATGGAAGGGGAGGACCTCCCCATCAGTAAACTGGGGAAGGGGCATGGGAGAAGAGGGAGGGAGGGCGGGATTGGGAAGGGATGAGGGAGGGGGCTACAGCTGGGATACAAAGCAAATGAACTGTAATAAATAAAAATTTTTTTAAAAAATCACCTTAAAATATTTCACAAGGACTATCTAAACATGAACATACACCTTGCTTCCTAAAATAATAATAGTAATAATTAAATATTTACTATGGAGGGAATGTATGTGGGCTTATCATTTGGTCATATGAAGCCATCCTGTGCATGGTTTGAGAAGTGTCTCAAACATCACCCGTGCTTACAGTAAAATGCCCCTGGACGCCCTACTAACTCGAAAGGCTGGGGCAGAACACGCCCAGCAACTCCCCCACCTGCTGCTCACACAGCCTATCTTCACATTTCTTCAACACAGCCCAAATTGTTTTTTTAAAGATTTAATTTATTCACATATCTTATGTATATGAATGCTCTGTCTTCATGCACACCAGAAGAGGGCATTAGGTCCCAGTATAGATGGCTGTGAGACACCATGTAGTTGTTGGGAATTGAACTCAGGACCTCTGGAAGAGCAGTCAATGTTCTTAACTGCTGAGCCATCTCTCCAGCCTCAAGGTTAATTTTAACTATACACCAGAAAGCTGCTTTGTTAATGTGCTTAAAAGACTTCAACAACTTGATTTCAAATACTCTGGGTTAAAAGGCCTCCACATGTGACCGAGCTGCAAAATTACTTCAAGGAGCGTGTGGTAGCACACACCTTTGAGCCCAGTGCAGGTGAGCAGAGGCAGATGGATCTCTGTGAGTTAACGAGGCCAGCCAGGTCTATATGGTGAGTTCCAAGCCTACAAACAATGGCGAGACCCTACCTTTAAAACACACACACACACAATAACATTACTTTACAGATTGCTACTTATCCAGTTATAAAGTCAGCATCAACCACTACAAAGGGTATTTGGAATTAAAAATGTTAAGTGCAGTCGCTTGCAGACTTAAACTCCTCTTGTATGCAGAATGGCAGAGCTCAATTATTCAACTCCTTACACCACCAAGGGTGGCATGCCACCTACTGACCTTTTCACTTCTGTTTTTGTTTTCAGAAAGCTTGGGGTGGTGAGAATTTTCTTGTTGCCGTCTTGTTTATTCCCAAGTGACTTCCTCCTACATACAAGCTCAGGAGCTGAACAAACTCAGCTCTGCGTCACTTCAAGACAGTTTACACTCTCAGCTGCTGTGCTGCAGATGGGGCACCCTTGAGCCCCTCCGTGTCTTCCCGGCCACCGCTCGAGAAAGCACGCACCTTCTCAGAGCTTCACACAGCCTGGTGCGCCTCTCTCCCTCATCCCTCTCTGTCCGGTCCTGTCCTCCATGGCAGGCCAGACACCCTTACTTCCTTTTCCTCCGCCTGGGTCCCTTTCAAGAAAACGAAGAGCATAGAAACTGAAAGAGCATCCAAATCCAGGGAAAGAGTAAGCAAAGGCCTCTGCAGCCACACATGCAGGCCAAAAAACACAGCCCACCCTTCACCTAAAGTCTGAAGACTCCAACCATCAGAACGTGTGAGCTTCCCGGGAGGATCTCAGAGACAGGCTGGGCCTCAGGGCAGCTCTGTTCGCCCAGGCAGTGCTGCCACAGCCTGGGTCCTTCACAGTATTCTGCAGAGTTGGGAGTGTGGGTCGATGGTGCAGAAGGCCCCACTTTCAACCCCCAGACCTAAAAACATGTAACTGTGAAATGAAAGGTGAGAGGTAACGGTGGCATGGCAGTGTCCATGCAGTTCTGCAGTGGAGGGGAAGCGGACAGACAAGTGGACACTAACTCAGCAGAGCCGCGCATCAGCCAAGACCTTTGCGTGTACTGGAGTGGCAGGTGAGTGGGGTACCGAAGGCAGCCTGGCAGAGTGAGCAGCAACACAGAGACAGGACCGGCCTGAGCCCGTGGAAGCGGGTGTTCAAGCTGCCCTACCCACCACCTCCGCTACCTCGTCACGGCCTCCCAGGCTAACAGCTACCCGACACCAGACAGGGCAAATTTCTCCTTTCGAGACTAAGAGAAAATTATGGTACCCAATCACTACGTTCCGGCACTGCCAACCACACTCCAGAGCTACATCTATCTATCCGTCTGTCTGTCTTTTTAAGATTTTTATTGGGCTGGGCATGGTGGCTCATGTCTTTAATGCCAGCACTCAGGAGGCAAGGACAGGAAGCTCTCTGTAAATCTGAGGCTAGATTGAGCTACAAAGTGAGTTCCAGGGCAGCTGGGATTGTTACACAGATAAACCCTGTCTAGGAGAGAGAGAAAAAAAAAAAAAAATCTTCCTATGTGTCTGTATGAGTATATGCCACAAGTGTCCAAGTGTCCAAACAGAACACCAGATCCCTGGGAGCCGGGGTTACAGGTGGGTGTGAGCCACCCTATGCAGATGACGGGAACCAAACTGGAGCTCCCTGGAAGAACATGTGAGCAGCTCTCTGGCCCCCACATCCCATTTCCTAAAGCTGAGACAGGAGTCAAGGTTGCCAGGGACACGGAGTTCTAGTCAGACAATATATAGCTACAGAAAGACAGCTCAAACCACCAGATGTGGAAAAAGAGCCTCTCCAAAGACCGAAGCAGGGACAGGAAAACAGGAACTCAGACGTGACAAGTCCTGCAATTAGAGAAAACGCTGCCTCAGAGCTGTGGGAGGAGGACCAGGAAGCGTGGACAACACGGTGAGACCTGTTTGAGGAAGGGTCGGGGAAGAAGGAGGGGAGGGCTCGGTGAGTAAGAAAAGCATGCCGGGCAAGCGTGAGGACCTGTGTTCAGATCCCAGCAGCCAAGTAAGAACAGGCATGCACACAGCCTGTAACCCCAGCCCGGGAGCAGAGACAGCTCTATCCCCAGAGCTCACCGGTCAGCTGGTCTAGCAGTCCAGTGAGCTTCCAGTTCCATAGAGACTGTGTCAAAAAACACGGCAGAGACCAACAGAAAACACCCAATGTCTATCTGTGGCCTCTACACAGGAACATGCTTACACAGGCACACCCACATGTACACTCAGGAACAAACACACATGTACATATACCTCACACAGACAAGAGAGCATGAATGTAAGAAAATGCCTGAACAACATATATGTGCATAAGTCAATAAAAACATAAAAGTACATTTAAAAGCGGTTTCCCTCACAAAACAAAAACAAGATGTTATGAAAGAAATCCTGAAGAACAGGACACCTGGACATGAAGCTGGCATCATGGAAACAGACTCCATGAGGACCAGGAGATGCAACTGAACCTCACTCAGAAGTGTGCACCGGAAAACCCAGGAGCAGAGAGCCGCAGACTGAAGTCACCCAAAGTCATGGGGTCCAAGGTTCCCACCAGACTGCACGGCCCAAAGCCTCCAGATCCAAACGGTCACACGAAGGCCCCAGAGCCTCAGTGGTCCTGGACTTCTCGTTACCAGCAACACTTCTTCAAATGGCTCTGGGACATCTTTCCCGTCCTCGCACCCCATGTCCAGGCACACTGTCATCCTGGTTGGGAGGGGAAGAACATTTTTAGGCAGATCAAGTCTCAAACATTTACCTCTGATGAACCCACTCAGGAAGCTACTAGAAAAAGCACTCACTCGAAGGGGAAAGACATCCAATCCAGAAGAGAATGAAATGAAGGAGAGACAAGAACAATCCCCACTGAAGCCGGATGTGCAGTACGCTCCGGCGGCGACCATAGAATGCTCAAGTCTGAGGCCAGTCTGGGCAGGTGCAGCGAGGTCCAACCTCCAAACTCCCCCACCCCTACAGAGAGAAAAAGCCCATGAAAAATGGAAAGGACTCTATGGAGAACAGCTCAGTAGTAACCTAAAAACAACCTAAAACCATGAAGGCTCTAGAAGAAACAAGAATAACAGGCATGTGATTTCACCAGGGTTCTTAAAAACCTTGTGTGAAGCCAGACATGGTGGCACACAGCTTTAGTCCCAGCACTCAGGAAGCAGAGGCAAGAGGTCGTCTGTGAATCAAGGCCAGCCTGGTCTCCATAGCCAGCTCAGGGTCAGCCAAGGCTACATAGTGGGATCCTGTTTCAAGTAAAATAAATAGATAGATAGATAGATAGATAGATAGATAGATAGATAGATAAATAGATAGATAAATAGATAGATAAATAAATGAAAATAAATGGGTGAATGAATGAATAAATAAATAAAATAAAAACCTACTATGAAAATGCAAGTCTGTTCACTAAAACTCAAGCTAAATAAAGGGCAGATAATTCACTTCAATCACATTAAAAAAAAAAAAACCCTTACTAAAGATGCCCAAATGAACTCTACTCTTTACAGTTAGCTGTGGCAATCTTCACCTACTGGTAAGAAGATCAACTCAACCCAAATCATGTAGCTGTATTTGGAAAAAGAGAGCGAAGGCAAAGCCTGTCCCCAGGGCAGTGGAAGAAAGGGCTGCAGAGTGTGGAGGCCCCCGGGACAGCAGGTGATGTCCAGAGGGAAGAGGAGAAGGACAGCGAGCTGTGTGAGGGGAAATGAGCCAGGGACAGCTAGCTAAGCAGCCACAGACACGCCAGGGGCTTCTACAGTCACCCCACCGTGCTGTTCCTGGAAGGGCTGGACAAGTGGACTGCAGTTAAGAGGGGCCCACAAGCTGGCCGTGGTGTGCAAGCCTTTCATCCCAGCACTCAGGAGGCAGAGGCAGGTGGATCTCTGTGAGTTCAAAGCCAGCCAGGGCTGTTACACAGAAAAACCCTATCTTGAAAACACAAAACCAAAACCGAATCAAACCAAAAAAACAGAGGTTAAGGTTTAGCTATGGTTTCTGGAGAGGTAGCTCAGAGGCACTGGCTACTCTTCCAGAGAATCTGTGTTCAATTCCCAGCTCACACATGGCAGCTCACAGCAGTAGAGTGCCTGTGGGCCCGGCACTCTCACACAGACACACGTGAGCAAAAGTATCAAGGCACATAAAAACTTTAAATTAAAATTATTCTTATGTGTTTGTGCCTGTGCATGCCGTATGTGAGTCTGGAGGTCAGAGAACAACTTAAAAAAGGGGGGCGGACCCCTGAAACGACACTTTTAATGTGTGTGGGTGTATTGTCTCTGCGTGAGTATCTGTTCACCACACATGCAGTGCTATCTCTGAGGCCAGAAGAGGAGGTCAGGTCCTCAGAGCTGGAATTACAGGTGTTCATGGGCCACCACGTGGGTGCTGGGAAACCGGAAGGTGTCAGGTGCCCTGGAAAAGCAGCCAGGGCTCTTAACTGCTGAGCCATCTCATCACGTGCCCTACTAGCCCTGGACCATGACATCCCAATTTTAGGAGACAGCCAACGCAGCCTTGGCTTTGTATCTCAGTTTCCCTCCCGACAGATGTGGCGTGAGCCTACCTTAGAGGCAGGAACAGGGGGTGAGAGTCAGAGGCGGAGGCTGAGGGAGCAAAGGGGGCAAAGGGGCTGCCGTTTCACGTTTCAACTGCATCGCTCTACTTGGCTTTACGTAAAGGGCAGACGCTCATAAAGGTAAATTCAAATGTACCTTTACTTAAATCACTCCGGAGTGTTTAATAGAAAGGTTAACCTTAACTTCTAAAGCTAGGTCTGTGGGATCTTTTAGGTCCATTTTAAACCCTAGTGCTGGACTCTGGGTTTCAGGGCTTTTTAAAAAGGCACCATTACGAAGCAGCGCAGGAGTTTCTGGTAGAAAAGGCAGAGTGGGGAACTGCTCCTGCAGAGACCTTTAACACGGGGAGGCATCACTTACATCTGGGGTCAAGAGCTTAGCTAGGCCAGTGCTAAAGAGGAGCCAAAGGAAAAGCCAAAGTCACCCAGCAACCGGCAGCCAGGAGGACCACGGCTGACTGCGGCGCTGAGGGAAGTCACACAGGCTGGACACTGCCTCAGAACGCTTGGAGGCCGCTCAGGAGAGGAGAGGTTTGGAATCGTTTACCTAAGGGAGAGCAGCATGGTGGGGCGCCCACGGTGTCTCCAGAGTCCCCTCTGGAGAGCACAGGAATAATGTGCTCCATGACGTCAGGAATAACCTGAAAAAGGAGAAGCTTCTCCAAGGGGCTCCAATTCAGAGACAGAATTTGAAGGAACTAATTTAAAATTTCTGAATTTTCAACACATTCCTAAGAATAGCAAAAGTAAACAAAAATCCAAAGTTCCCTATTATATAATTTTCGGGGGACAGTGTTCATCTAAAAACAACTGCCAGTTACCCACCAACCAACAAACCAAACCAAAACCTAACTGTCAGCAAAGACTAAAATCAAACTTGCTGGGTGTGGTGGCTCACACCTGTACTCCCAGCCTCGGGGAGGCAGAGGCAGGTGATCTCTGTGCATTCCAGGCCAGCCTGATCTACACAGTGAGTTGAGGACAGCCAAGGCTACAGAGAAGCCCTGTCTAGAAAACAAACAAACAAAAACCTCAAAGAGTGGTCTCTACTTCATAGGTAAGTTTCTCTGGTAGATTTTAAATTTTACAAATTTTTGTGAAAAAAATTATTATGTGTGTGGTGAGAGTTTAGCATCTTCCAAAACAAGCACACTCAGGACTTCCTACTGAGGACCAGGGTTTCCTCGCTTTCCCATCTTCATCCGTGAGATGGCAAGGGCAGCTCATGCACACCTCGAGGAAACCTTACAGTCCGGTTGTTACACAAGACAAGAATCTGAGGATAAAACCTGTAAGAGCTGGGCACGCCGACCGGAGGCTGGGGGGCAAGCACTCGGGAGAGAGAAGCAGGAGACAGAGTTCAGGATCATCTTCACTACACAGAATTCTACGCCAGCCCGGATTAAATAAAACCCTAAAAGGTAAAGGTGAAAGCAACTGCCAGCAAGACGGCTCGAGAGGGCGGGTGAAGACGCCTGCCACCGAGCTGTCCTCCCCAGAGCCCAGGGAGACCAACTCACAGGCGCTGTCCTCTGACTTCCACACGTGCCCTGGGGCACTTGCCATCCACACACAAAGTAATAATAAAGCATCAAAGTGGAGGAGGACCCAAAGTGTGTGTGGTCCCGGAGGTCAGGTAAGAATACATGGCTATGCTGTTTTAGTTTTTTAAAGTTTTGTTTTGACCCATGGTCTCATGTAGCCCTGGCTGACCTTAAACTCCCTATGCAGCTAAGGATGTCCCTGAACGCTGCTCTTCCTAACTCTACCCTTGGGGCTAGGCCACAGGCAGGCACTACCATGCCAAGTTTATACGTGGTATTAGCCAGACAGAACATGTACATGTTAGGCAAGGACTCTGCCAGCTAAGCCAGATGCCTATCCAGATTTTCATTCCTTAAAAATAAATAGATAGACAGATAACAAGAACCTATTAACGCTGTCAGTCTGAAAAATACTTCCAGGGCCCAGTGAAATGGCTCAGCAAGTAATGGTGCCCATCAGCAAACCTGACAACCTGAGTTTGATCTCACGAAGGGGAAGAAGAAAGCTCACCACCACCACCCCCCCCCGCAGGCCGTCTTCTGGCCTCCACACATGGTTGCCCACACGTATGTTCACAAAATCTATACAATTTTAAAAACCTGAAAATAGTTTCTCCTCTTGAACAAGAACATATCGGCTCTTCTTAGCAGGTTTGCGTTATTGGAATTACAGTCTTGCCCACTCGCTGGCTGAGCATACATCTCTGGGGTCTAGACAGGCAACCTGGAGACCTGGCTCCCCAGCAAGAGGCTGAGCAGGAGCAGGAGGCAGGAGAGGGCCTGCCAGGCCGCCGGGACTCCGCTCCCATGAGCACTGTTCGGGAGTGCTCACCACAGGACAGGAACTGCCAAGTAGGTGGCCCAGCTGTGGCGCCCTGACAAGAACAATTCACCTCAGTCCTGCGTGTCTGACACACACACTGCTGCGTGTTCAGTTTACAGTCCAACTGTCCACGAAGCCGTGTGGCCAGAGACAAAGTAGGGCTGGCCTGTTAATGTTTAATGGTCTCCACTCTCCTACATCATGTCTTGAGCTCAGTGTCCGTGTGCACTTTAAGGAGCTATAATCAGAATTATGTCAGCCTGTTTCTTTTAATCATGCAATCTCCAGCATTTCCTTCTAATTGGTCTTATTAAAAGATGTTTCCTAAATCTCTCACGTTCCGCAAACATCTTCTGCAGAGAAAGCGGAAGTTACCGGGTACTCTGGAGTGCTTCGTACCATCAGGTCCTACCGCCCGAGCACAGAGACGAGCACCCCGCAGAGCTCAGTGAAGGAGGCCACCGGGTGCATGGGCCCGGTAAGTGGGAGGGGGAGGGCTGGCAAATAGCCCTGAGTGCTACTGCCAGGACACTCACAGCGGACACAGCTCACTCCTGCTACCTGACCTCTGACCTCCACACAGGCACTATAGCACACACGCCTGGGCACACACGAGATCTTTTTTTTTACTTTCAATTTTCAAGGGGCTTGAGAGATTCCTCAAACACTAAGAACACTTTCTGCTCTTCTAGAGGAACCAGGTTCAGTTCCCACAGGACACCGCACAACTGCCTATAAACCCAGTCCCAGGAGGTTGACACCCTCTTCTGGCCTCTGGGGGCATTGCATGCAATGCAATGCATACACATGCACACGTGCAAAACACCCATATGTGAAAACAATACTAGCCAGGTGCACGCCTGCAATCCCAGCACTCAGGGATCTCGTGAGCTCCAGGCTGCCCTGGTTTACAAAGCCAGTCCAGGCCAGCCAAGGCTACACGGAGAAACCATGTCTCGAAACAACAACAACAAAATAATAATAATGATGAAAATTTTCATTAAAGAAATTTAAAAAAATGCTTGCTGGGTGTGGTGACACACACCTATAATCCCAACATTCAAGGGGCAGAGCCAGGCAGCCCAGTCAGCTTGAGATCAGCCTGGTCTACACAGACACCCTGTCCTGAAAAACCAAAAGAAAAAAGGAGGAGGAGGAAGAGAAGAAAACCTACAAGGAATTAACCAGAAGGATACAAAGCTTAGCTCTATTCATTAAGAGGTCAAACACAGTAAGAGAAGACGCCCAGGACAGGCACTTGGCAGCTCACGACACCTGCCCTGTCTCCTGGTCTACAGGCTGCAGAAGCCTGTGCAGTGAGGCAACCTGGAATTTCAACAGAAGTGCTTTCAAAGATTACACTCGAGCTGTGAAAGAACTCAGTGTGTGAAAACACGTTTTTATATGAAGAGAAAAAGACAGAGAGAAAAGACAGCACATTAGGGTGTCTGTATCTTACCATTTGCCAGTGGAAATTTTAAAGTGCTTCGTACGCTGTGCTTCAAACAACTTCTAATTTACACGTTGAGAAACACACATTTCCAACTTTCAATTCCGGTCTGGAATTTCATAGAGGAAACCAATCAAATGATAAACACACTCAAAGGGCAAGTGAAGACAGTGCTGCATTCAAGGCCACAGTGACACATCCAACACAAACACAGTGGCCAGAGAGCCGGGGACAATCTCTAACATTTAACACTTTTTATTACTTTGTTTTCCAAATGTCCTCAAGGATCTCCCTAAGGTTTCTTAGGGCTGAGTTAGCTGTTTCCTTCCTAAGTTTCAAGAACCCTACCTACTTGTCACCATACACTTGCCAGGACTTGTGTGGTGAGGAAAGACTGGCTCTCGGGGACTTCAAAACAGGCTGAGTGAAGAAGCCCAAACTTCAGCGATGCAGGCTGATGCGGATGCCTCCTGAACGGAAGTCCTTCCACTGTCAAGCTAACCACTGACTGCACATGTGCCCTTACCGTAACACAGCACTTCAATGTTACAAGAGTGGGTACAGAACATACAGAAGGGCACACAGCAGCCTAAACTACGTTACTATTTCATTAAACTTCTACCTTGTATCTAAGAGCATTCTGTTCTGTAGTTTGGTTTTGCTGTTTATGGACTCCAAGTGGCCCATGCTGGCTTTAGCGCCACCACACCTGGCTTGCTCGCAATTAAAAGCTTACATGGCTGTAGGAACTGAGCTAAGAGGATAGTTTATTTGTAATCACAATTTCCAACAGCCAAACACAATTTTAAAACTGTATCTACACTACCGCCCAGAGCTGCCGTTTGGATTTGGGAAAGTCAAATCTAAAATCTGCCCTGTGCACTTGCTAAGAAGAGCTTCCTGCAGGGAAGACCGCAGTACCCAGCGGCGGGCACCCAACCTCCCGGCACATCCACACCAGACGCTGCGCAGGTCCCACACCTCAGGAGTGGGCTAAGCCTGCTCTCACTACCCACATGCTATGCACCCAGCTGAACCTGACGGTGGAATTGCCTGGATTTCAAGTTCCAGTGCTCAGGAAAGAATGACAAATACAACATCCAGGCGTCTCAGATTGCAGCACTAAAGACCTCACTTTCAAAGCAACTCCAAAGTCACTTCATTATCCAACTGGAAATCACGTCACCGACAGAGGCCCCAGTCCTCTGTGTAAGCAAGAGCTGAGGCCCCTCACAACAAAGCCCCAGACTGTCCTGGGGCAGGGTACCTCCTCCAGCTGCTCTCACGCATCTGCAGCAACGCCTCACCGAACAGCAAGCAGACAGACACCCTCTAAAAAGGAGTGAAACTCAAGTTCTAAACGAAATTCTAGACTCTGGCCACCACTGTGAGAGCAGACAGCCTCCATGTGGAATACAGTGGTTTCCTCGTGTAAATATCAGCTTTATCAGTCCCAAAGATTAGAAATGGCTGGTTCAAACAGCACAGCCCTAGCCCAGTGACGAAGGCAACCCAAGGGTAGGATTTACAGTTTGACCTGAACCTAAGCCTCATTTCCTCCTACTCGGCGAACTGAGGGTCTTGAGGGGAAATGGTTGTTAGAGATGGCTGAAGCATGTGTTTCACTTTACACTCTAACCGGCCTTGGGAACTATCAATAAATGTCTTAATCAAGCATTTGTCCTAATAAAGCACCATAGGTTATCCTACCTGTGATTACTGCATTAGATCCCTAAATGAACCAAATACCAAGATCAGAATGTAGGAAAGTTTTTAAGTGACAGTTCCAGCTGCTCCTGCCCCCCAAAAAATCAAGAGTCTTGACAGGATTACAAATCGGGGGTTGGGGGAATAGTCTATAGCTCTTGCATGGTGTATCTGAAATAAAGCTCTTAACATTAAACATCGCTTGGAGGTGCTAAAGGAAAAGGGATGCTCAGGGCCTGGACATCAAGGGGATGTGGACAGGCTGTCACCTGGGTGGAGCCCTCGGGACTGGGCTTGGGGCGAGGCATTCCGAAGGCCCACCGGGCGGGGGCGGGGGACGAGGATAAGCAAAAGGCGCAGGGGCTGTCCCCCGAGCTGGCGGAGCCCAGGGCTGGGAGGGCTAACTCTAGGCCCGACTCTGGACCCCAAAGGCTAGTCCGGGGCGGGGGCAGGGCGGATGTCCCAGGGAGCGCTGCAGGAAATGATATCCAGACTCGGAGGGTGGGTCTAGGAAGCGGCCAGGGCGATGGCCGGGAGTGGGGGGAGTGCGAACCGAGGACAGACGGCTCAGGGCGCAGGACCAGGAGGCCCGGCGCCGGCGCGAGGACAGAGGCGCAGAGGGGCGAGCGGCACCTTACTCACCCCACTCGAGGAACTCCGCCACATACTTGTCGCGGCGCAGCGCCGAGTGGCTGCACTCGGTGTAGAGGCAAACCAGCACGTCCAGCAGCGTCTCCACGCTCAGGGCGCTCTCGTTGCGCCACGGCCCGTCCAGGAGCAGCTGCTCCAGCTTCTTGAGCCGCACCTTGGCCGACATGGTGCCGCGCGGCCCGCTCCCCACGCGCTGGCCTCTCGCCGCCCGCGCGCCCCGGCGTCAGGGCCAGCACTCCCCGGCCCAGCGGCCGCGCGCCCCGGCGTCCAGTAGCCGCAGAGTCCTTGTCGTCGCGGCCCGGCCTAGGCCGACATCTTGGGCTCCGTCCGGGCGGCACCGAGTCTGGGGCACCGGGCCCCGCGGGTCCATGGGCCGGTCTCCTCCCCTAGGCGCCGCCCGCACGCCCGCACGCCGTCCCCGCCCTCGGCCGCCTGGCCGCGCCCTCGCGCGCGCCGTCGCAGACCCGGACCGCAGCGGAGCGGAGCACAGCGCAGACCCGGCCGGCGCCCGAGCCCCGACCTCAGCCCGGCCGGCCGCCCAGCCCGCGACCCGCAAGCCAACCAGGGCGCGGCCAGCGCGGCGCAGCCAACCACCGCGGGGCCGAGCGCCGCCGCGCTGACCTCAGCGCGACGCCCCGCCCTCGGCCCGCGGCGCTCCGCGGCGCTTTGGGCCTCGCGGTTCACCGTAGGAGCCGTGTGGGGCGGGGCGCCGAGTGCGAACCCGAGATTGCGGGTGGCGCACGCGCAGGGGAGCCCGGGCGGGGCGCCGCGCCGCGCGCTGTGCGTCCCCGGTCCCGCAGCTCGGCTCTGTTCTCGGGCGTTCGCGCCCACCCTCGTGGCTGGCGTGGCGGCTGCCCGGCGCGGCCCCAGGAGCAGCTCTGCTGCCTTCGGTGGTCGCGTCGGAACTCGTCCGAGCTGTGGACGGACGGTGCCCTGCGCCCATGTGCGCACGCGAGGCGCGGGCGGGGCACCTGCCGGGAGGCTCCCGGAGCCGCTGGATGCGCGCTCCCCCGCGGGCACGCGCCCCCGGGGATGGGCAGTACCCTGCCTGGTCTGTTCACATTCTACCCCGACTGATTATTAGGGTGTCGGCCCGGTGGGCAGTAGACTGTTGCCTCCAGGGGAGTCGCCGCCCTTACTAGATTCGGCGGCTGAGAAGGTGGATGTAGAACGTGCGTTGCGGCAAGCCCCGAGCCTCCGCAGAGGAGGAGCCCTTTGTGGACCCCAGTGTCGCTTCAAAAGAATGGGGGGTTGTGGTGCAGCGGAGGAGGGGCAGGTGGGGTTTGGAAGCCGGAAGCTGAGAGGCAAGACGCTGGTTGGAGAGACAGCCCAATGGCGACTCCTGCGCAGGAAGCGGCTGGAGGGTCCCTGGAGCCCTCTGGGCTGCTGGGAATGATGGATGACTTGCTTGGGTTTACAGAAGCACACATATAAGCCTCCAGACTGTCCTCAAAATTCACGCGCGTCAATAGGTGTGTTTGTAGCCTTGATTTCTAAAACGTAGGAAAAAATAGCCCGACATAGTAGGTTGGGTAGAGCGAACCCTTATCAGACCAGTATTATTGGGAGGGAATCTATACACACATAAACTACAGTCACTACTTACTGTATCTGTGTGATGCCCAGTTTTTAAAATTCAGGCTAAGAGAATCGCCTTACCCAAAACTAAAGTCGGAGCACTGTTTGTAGGACAAAGACCCAAAATAATGTGACCAGACAACTGATTTTTTTTTTTTTTTTACAGCTCCCATGTTCTCTCTGCCTCATAAGTGTCCCCTTAAGAGAGTCTCTTCTCTGGCTGACCCTGTCAGACTTCCAGCCATTCCCCTGAGGCCATTCTCTGGTTGCTTGCTTCTGGAGTATTTAATCCCTCCAAATCAGGGCTTTGCACTTGCCCCCCTGTGCTAGCCTGGGGTGCCTCTCCCAGCTGCCTTCAGTGCCTTCATCCCAGATCTGTTTCTTCATTGCCTTGTAGGACGCCTTACGCCCCTGGGACAGATGAGACCCACGTGTACTTTGTAGGCTTCCTTTGAACTTAGAACAGTGAGTCCACGTGGGGCTTGCTCACTAGCCTGAGATCATAAATAAATAAATAAATCTTTCTGTACCTCTGCTTCCTTGGGCCTGAAAAGAGTAAGAGCTATCTCCTATGCATCTCAGCCAGTTTGGGAAAGGATTCTTTGCCCACTGCTCTGTTCGTAATTACTCTTGCTTTGGTGGATGCTGTTGGAACGTTATGGTTAATGTTTTAGAAAACAGATGATCTGTGACCAGCGGAAGGTGAAATCGCCTTGGGTGCTGGCTCTTGGCCCCTAGACAGAGGAAGCCTAGCTATATATCTTCTCTGGCATCCATGAGAGCCCACGGTGTCCCTACAGAAAACTGCTGGGGTTTGCCAGTGCATTTCTGAGTTTTCAGATCAACACGCCAAGCCTACTGCAAGGCAGCCTATCCCAACCTTAAGAATGCACACAGCACAGTAACTTCAAGCCACAAGCAAAGACCTGGTCCTGAGAGGGGACAGGTTCCCAAGAGTTTCCCCTGATAATCTACGTAGGCAGCCTGGAGGATTAACTCCCAAAGCTTGAGAATCCCACATCCGCATCGATGATGTCTAAACGATGGAGCGGTTCTGCGCCATGGAGCACTATCTGCAGAAGCCAGTGCCTTGTAGGGCTGAGGTTTGCTGACCTGCTTCACAGTACAAGCTGTGACAGTGGGATTTCAGGTTCAGAGACAAAACCCTTCTTTGAGAAGGAAGGAGGGATCTGACTGGAGGAAACAAAGTTTCTTTTTCTCTTTAAATCAGTGTGAGAAAGGGACTTGCAGTTTGTGCCTGAAAAGTATCTTTTCAAGTCACTAAAGAGCAACAGGAGATAGTGTCCAAGAGAAAGGAATAGGAACAGTAAATAATGCAGAAAGAAAACACGAAGGATTAACAGAGATTTGTTTGATCTAACTGGCATTAAAACAAACAAACAAGCAAAAAGAAAACCATCTGAACCTCTGCTTCCAGGCAAGATGGAATGCGCATGATGGTTCACCCCTTAATTCCAACACTCAGTAGACTGAGGCAAGAGGAGGAGGAGTTCTAGGCCAGCTTGGGCTACCAAGTGAGACCCTGGCTCAAAGGGGCCCAGGGCAGGGGAGATGTGGTGTGGTTGGCACAGGGTTTGTCTAGCATGTGCAGAGTCCTGGGTTCTGTCCATGGCGATGTATAAAACCAGACATGGTGGCCCAGGCTGGCAACCTCATAATCCCAGCACTCTGGAGGCGAAGGCAGCAGGATCAAAAGCTCAGGGTCCTCTTTTGCTACTTCAAGTTCAAAGACAAATATGTGAGACCCTGTCACAAAAAAAAAAAAAAAATTAAATATCAAGGGGTGACAAAGATCAGAGTTATTCTTCTACCTGAAAAAAATATACATGAAATAAGAAAGTCTGTGATGGTGGAAACAGACAGGACATGGCAGTGACTCCTTTCCCCGAGATACGGTTGGCCGGAGGTGAGTGTTCTGGCCCAGCCAGGCAGAGAGGAGAACTGGGGCGGTGCCCAGTGAGCTCCCCAAGGCGGAAAGACAGCCCAGAGCTGCAGAGATTCCCTGGAGAGCCCCAGAGTTCCCTCAGGAGCCTGCTAGGCAGTGCTCCTACTCAAAGAAAGCCGCCAGGGTGGGGAAGAGGCTTCCTATAGAGGAGAAGACTAGTATCTCCTGTGCACACCGACAAAAGATAACGTCGTTTCCCACAAGCCAGACTAGAAAACCCCAGAACTGTCAGACATGGGATAGAATTCCCAGGAAGGTTGTTGTGTTTGTCAGCTTTCTGTCATTGTGACAAAAATGTCTGAAAAAAAAAATAGCTTAGGGGAAAAAGCATTTACTGTGGCTCAGAGTTTCAGAAACTGTATTCTGTGACCACCTGCCTTGTTTCTAGGCCCATGCTGAAGTAAAGTATGTCATAGAGCAGAGAAAGGACCTTTACATAATGGTAACCAGGAAACAGAGAAAGGGAGAGGAAAGAACCAGGTTCCCAGTGCTCTTTGGGCTTGTCCTTCCGTCAACCAGGCCGCATTTTCTAAGGGTTCCATTATCTCTAGTGCCACTAGCTGGGGTGCAGGCACTCAGTATGAGCCGTTGGAGGAATAGTGACGCCTTAAAGGTGGGATCAGCCTTAGGGGTGGGATCACCACTTCCAGACATCTAGACACTTTCCCCCCAACTAGGCTTCCTTCAATAACGCCTTAGACCAAATTTTTGGGACTTGGCTTCATGTCGAGCTCTGGCCTAGCAAGTGTGAGGCCCTAGGTCCAAAAGAGGAGGAAAAGAGGGGTTACTAGACTGAGCACTTGTTCATGTCTACCTAATAAATCACCAAAACAAGGTGAAGTGATATCAGACTCTTTGCAAGTAAGTTAACTTCATCCCAGAACAAAAGCTACAAAACATTTATCAGAGGCAAAAAGACCCAGTATCCCAAATGGCAAAATCACAATGTCTGGCAAACAGTCAAAGATAACCAAGCCTTCAAACAAGCTAGTAGGAAAACACATCCCATAATTAGGGAACAAAGAATCAAAGCCTGCAGTTCACACCAGAAGAGAACCAGCAGAAGATACTAAAATGGTTGTTGTAGCTATATTCCCTATGCTCAAAAAGTTAACCAGATCATTTGAATTTTAAGTTAATATCTATCTAATGATGAAAACTACAGCCCCTGAAGTGATAAATGGACTATATGTAACTAGTTAACAGATTAGACAGTTCCTAAACCTCATGAATTGAAAACTTAAAATGGAATTATTCAGGGGGAGGGGAGATGGGTTAACTGATAAGGGAGATTGCTACCTACCCAGCTTGGTAACCTCAGTTTGATCCCTGGGACCCACAGAGTGAAAGGAAAGCAGTAACTCCCAAAACTTGGTTCCTTGAACTTTACCCACACACATGTGCAGGAGTACATGCACACACACACACACACACACACACAAATAAATGTTTAAAAATAAATACATTATTCAAAATAAGAAGAGGGGGTGGGGAGAGAGAGGAGCAAAAAAATAAATAAATAAACTGAGCACCAGTGAACTCAGGGACAACAGCAAGGGATGAACCATCTGTGAATAACTGAAACCCTGAAAGAGAAGAGCAGGTCGGAGGAAAGGCAGAGCAAACATTTGAAGAAATAATGACAGGAGCAGGAGAGACGGTTCACGGTTGAGAGCACAGCCTGCTCTTCTAGAAGACGTGGGCCTGGGTCTCAGCATCGATATGATGGCTCACAGCCACCTGTGATGTGATGTCCTCTTCTAGACTCCAGGGGCACTGTGTGATACAATGCATAGACACACGCATAGGCCAAGCACCCATACACGAATGAAAATAAAAATGAAAAGAAGATGACGATATTCAGCATGGCAAAGCTCAACAAGACAACTGACAACCAATGCTGGAGGGGACTTGGGGAAAAAAGAGAACCCTTACTCATTGTGGGTGGGATTGCTCAACGGTCCAGCCACTCTGGAAATCAGCGTGGAGAATTCTCAAAAAGCTAAAAATAAATCTACCACACAGCCCAGTTGTACCACTCCTTGGCTTAAACCCAAAGGACTGGACGTCCTGCTCCACAGACGCTTGCTCAGCTATGTTCATTGCGGCTCTAGTGACAAAAGCCAGGAAATGTGACAATAACCAGACAGCCTCCATGTCTTCTAACCAAGGAATGAATAATGAAAATGTGGTGATATACACTATAGAATACTATTTGGCTAAAAAGAAAAATGAAATCATGAACTTTGCAAGCAAATGGATGGAACTAGAAAAGATCATATTGAATGAGGTAATCCAGGCCCAGGAAGACAAATGCCACATGTCCTCTCTAATCTGAAGCTTCTAGCTCCAAATTTTCAGATATAATAAGTGTAGTTCTCTGAGATGGGAAATAGATGGGACACCCGGCAAGCAGAAGGGATTCTGGGATAGAGCCAGGCATGAGAGAGAGAGTCAGCTGGCAAAATGTGAAGATGGTGGGTGCATGGTGCCTGAGCTCAGGTAACTGGCCATGTGGCAGAATGTAGATTACAATAAATGAATTATTTTAAGGTACCATCGAGACAGAGAAGAGCCTAGCTACATAGCCTAAAATAATAATTGAGTCTCATGAGTCATTGTTCCGGGAGCTAGAGCAGGAGGAAAAACCTCCTACAACAGTTCTCACCACTCAGCTGGGCATGGTGCTGCACACCTTTAATCCCAGCACTCAGGGAGGCAGAGGCAGGTGGATTGCTGTGAGTTCGAAGCCAGCCTGGTCTGCAAAGTGAATCCAGGACAGCCAAAGCTACATAGAGAAACCCTGTCTGGAAAAACCAAAACCAAACCAACCAACCAACCAACCAAACAAACAAACAAACAAAACTGTTCTCATGCCTCATCAATTTGCAATAGACAGAGACCATTACAGAAAACAACAACCAACCAAAATGGAGTCCAGTCACAATGGATACATTTACAAAGCAACTCCTAAACCTAAGGCTCAGGGAGTGGAAGATGGTAAGAGCCAGAGGAGCAGGGAGTTTGCTGTGATATTGTGTCTCCTAGGAATGTCAGAGGCTTCACTCATGAGTCTCACCAACATGGCTGCCTAAATACGAGCTGAACGAGGACAATGGACAAGCTGAAGCAGAGAGGGCTGGGGAGGAGCCCACCAGACTCAACCCTACAACAAGAACTGCAGGAGGCTGATGAATGCTGAGAGCAGGAGACACAGTCCTCCCTAGGGAAGAGCGTACTGATGGACTGTCCAATATGAAATGGCCAGCCCTGAAAACATACAGACAAGTAATACTATACAGACTGAGCAGGCTGTACTTATGTATCTAGCAATATTCATGTATATACATACACATGTGTTACAACAATTAATAAATAAAAGGCCATAAATTTGAAAGAGAGTAAGGAGGGGAGGGAAATAAGGATTTGGTTTTAGATGGGGAAATGATGTAATTATATTTAACCTCAAAAAATAAAAATAAAAAAGGAATGATTGTTTTTTTTGTTCTTTCAAGACAGAGTTTCTCTGTGTAGCCCTGGCTGTCCTGGACTCACTTTGTAGTACAGGTTGGCCTCTAAATCAGAGATCTACCTGCCCTGCGTCCCGAGTGCTGGGATTAAAAACATGAGCCACCACTCCCAGAAAAAGGAATAATTTTTAAGAAAGAAATGGACAGTATTTCCCAAACTTGTTGAAAACTGTAAACCCATCAATTCAAGATGTTCAGTGATGTGCAAGCCCTCAGGGAACATAAAGCCAGTCACTGCTATGCTGCACCAAGACATACAAAGAGCTGCTCAAAACCAATGATAAAGGAAAAAGGAAAAGAAAAAACAGCCAAAGAAAAGGGCCTTGTATAAGCGTGGGGAGATGGCTCGGAAGACAAAGATGTATACTGCTTTTGCAGAGGACCAGAGCTTGGTTCCTGGCACCACAGGGGAGCTCACAACCGCGTTGTCACCCCCGTTCTGGAAGATCCGATGCTGCCTCTGGGCTCCCCAGGCACCACCTCGTACCTATATGATGACAGCAAATATCTCATTTGGGGCAACACTTCAAAGTACCAAAAGGAAAGAAAATTCTGAGCCAACATTTTATCCTCAGCTAAAATACCATTAATCCCAGCACTCAGGGAGGCAGAGGCAGGTGGACTGGCAGAGGCAGGTGGATTGCTGTGAGTTCAAGGCCAGCCTGGTCTACAAAGTGTCCAAAAAATATGTATACATAAAAAAAACATAAACATTTCAGCTACATACACACCCACTGTAAAGAAGAGAGAAGAAGCATGTCTGCTTGGGGTTAAGCAGCTTGAGGGTAAGACGGCCTATTTTGGGTGGAAATCAGAACAGGCAGGGAGGTGACGTGGCATGGGCTTCGTGAATGCTGCCTGCCACGTCGGCCTCATGAGCCAGCATGTTTTGAAAACATGGGATTATACGGATAGCCCAGTTGGTAAAGTGCCTGCAAACACGAGGACATTCATCTGGACAGAAGCAAAGGTGTCCGTGTGCATGCACAACGCCAGTGCCGGGCGGGCGGGGGGGGGTGGGGGTGGGGGCAGCTTTGGACTCTGTAGCCACCAGCCCAGTGTGCTTCTGTGAATTCCAGGCCAGTGACAGACCATGTCTTCAAAAGAAGAGAGAAAAGTGGCTAGCTCCTGAGAATCGACACGCAAGGCCCCAGGTTTCCCCTGACCGCCACACGCACGCTCACAGGTGCGTGCACACGTGCACATGAGTGTGAGGGGCGGTCAGAGCCAGCAGAGCCAGGCTGGGTAGAAGAATCACCATGCTCTCCACTCCATGGGCTGTGGAGTAAATCTGTTTCTTCCACCAGTGACTGTTCTCCATTCCGAAGGCTCCTGCTGGCTCGATACCAGGTTAAGAAAGGTGACTGCCTGGCCATGGATACCAAGAAACTATTCAACCCAACTTATCTGCCCATCAGAAAAGTAAATGTTATACACGACAACAAAACCCAAACCAGGTCTGCACAGCAGCATTCCGTTGTAAAATGACACCAGACCCAGATGCAGCTGGAAGGATGGAGTGCATGTCACGAGTAGGTGGCATGGTGCCCTCGGCATTTCCTTCTACTGTTCCACACACTCTTGTTACCTCACAGCTGTGACCTCATCGTCAGTCAACACAGGATGAGGCTTGAGTGAGGATTGTTCTCCAGGGTGTGATGGCTTCAGCCAGCCAGCTGGTGGTTGGACACAGTGAGGTCAGTTCCTAAAAGACAACGCTGAAGAGAAATTCTCCTAGAAGGCAAAACTCTGTGTTGATTCATAACTAATGTGTTATCCAGGCAATCAGAGGCTTTGAAAGATGCCCGGGGGGGGGGGGGGGAAGGGGACCAATTTGGACATGGTTCTCAGGATAGGCATAGAATGGTAGCCTGTGAGAACAAAGAATCACCAAGCAAGGTTCAGTGGGAAGGAGGCTCTCAGAATTCCCGTGGGTGTCTCTCTCATCCCCCGCCACAGGGCTGTTCAAACGACCCAGGTACACTTGACAAAAGAGACAGGGTGGAGGACGCAGACAGACATGGCTTCCATCACGGCAGGCAGCCCAGCTTCATCAACAGGAACCCATGCTGTGCGGTTCATCTGATGTCAGACCCCCTCAGTCACAGAGAGAGCCGTGGTGGGCTGTCCAGACCTCAGGCAAGGACTTGCTTTTCCAGCCACAGCACTTCCACCAGCACCACCATTTTTGGGCCTTGACAATGCTTTATTTATCTATCACCATAGCAACTCAGACAACACCACTGGGAACCGTAGGATCATTTTATGGAGAAGGCAGTATGGTAGAGAGCTCGTGCCCATGAAATCCCCTGACTACCACATGTCTCACCGCCAGGCCCATCCTGCAAGGTGTGGTCTGTTCCTTCCCCAGCAGGCAGCAAGTGGTACAGCGCCCCAAGAGTCCAGCACTCGATGAGTCCAGGAACCCAGCGGAGGAGGCCCTCCCACTTAACACCAACTAACACAGGAATTTTGCTTTCCTTCCTGTGACCTTGGGCTAGTGTCCAAGAAAGGAGTGCTTCCTTCAGGAAGCAGAGTCACATCATGTCACAGTCCAGATGGATTACTGGATGAAAGCTGAGGCTGCCCCTCCCCCACCAGCTCTCCCAGCCCCACCCCTCCACACTCACAGGCCTAAGATGCTCACTCAGCCTTGGCCACAGGGCAGACAGAGAGCTCTTCGGGGTATTTGGGCAGGGGCTTTCCTACAGATCTATGAATCTCAGGGAGGAACTCCTCATACTGTTTTCCCCCCTCTGTGTAGCCCTGGCTGTCCTGAACCCACTTGGTAGACCAGGCTGGCCTTGAACTCACACAGATCAGCCTGCCTCTGCCTCCCTGAGTGCTGGGACCACAGGGGTGCACCATCCTGTCTGGATTCTCCTAATTCTTCTTAGCAATTCTTATTGCAAAAAAAGGAAGAGTGCCTGCTAGAAATGGGTCCCGAGGGGAATCAGGTCCTGGATGAACAGAAGTTTCAGTTGCTTCACCGAAGCTAAGGAAAAGAGCTGTTAAGTGCCCCCACGAGGCAGGCACTGTGGCAGCATGGGACCACAGAGGGTGGCTTCCTGCCGGGCAGCTGCACCCACTGGCACACACTTTATGCAAAGCCCGACAGTGATGCCAAGTCTTTGGCTTCAGGTAGATACAATCCTAGTTGTCACAGTCACCAGAGACTGACAGTCAGATCTGTGGCCGTTGGCGTTAAGGATACATTTGCCTCCACAGGACAAAGAAGGCTGAAAGCCACAGAGCTAAGTGGCTTGCCTTTCACCCATAGATCCTAAGTTCCACCCAAAGGGCTCTTCGGGGCGACTCTGGATTCAGCGGGTGTCTAGCAACAAAAGGGATGGTTTTTACCCTGTGGCTGACAGTACAGCTCCCGTTCAGGCTCCTCAGGGGCCCTTTCTCTGATGTGATTCTTCCCCTTCCAACCACTCCATGGGACCTGCCCTGGGACGCAACAGGGCGCTCTCATGCTCCTAGCCTGAGCCTGCTCACGCCCTGGCACACAGGCCACCTGCGTGGCCTCCTCAGCCCTCCTGCATGTGTGACCTCTGCCGGGCTGACCCTGTCACTTGTGCACTGATAGTCACAGCATGTTCCTGCCTGTGGAAAGGTGAGGGCCTAAATGTCCTCACAGGCAGCTGGAGAGGTAAGTCTGGGACCCTCGGAGGCTGGAATGGCAGCCAGGGGTGCTGGCACGCCCTTGCAATCCCGTGTGGCGACCGAATGAGAGCTGTCCTCCCCACCCCCCGCCCCACAGTCTTGGGCCTTGGAATGTTCGGTCTCCAGCTCGTGGCACTGTTTGGGGGAGGCGTAGGAGGTGTGGCCTTACCGAAGGAAGTATATCACTAGGGCTGGGCCTCGTGCCTCTCTTCTTCAGGCTTGTGGTTCGAGCTTCCCGCTTCTGCTGCTGTGCCTCCACGCCAGTGGGTTCTTACCTTCTGGAGCCTTAGCCCCAAATAAACTTCGTCCGTCTTCCACTCGCACACACGCATGCACACACGCACACACACGCACACACACGCATGTGCATCCAACAGTAGAATTCCATGTAGCTCCTAAGACAGTGCAAAGTAACCCTTCTAACCGAGCCAAGGCTAGGGGACACCTGCTCCTTGAAACCCCCTCTGGGTGTAAGGTGCATTCCAACCATAGGGCTGACCACAAACCAGGGAATAAAGAAATATGAACCTGGTGGTGATGGCACACACCTTTAGTCCCAGCTCTCGGGAGGCACAGGCAGGCAGATTCCTGTGAGTTCAAGGCCAGCCTGGTCTACAGACAGAGTTCCAGGACAGCCAGGACAGCTACACAGAGGAACCCTGTCTCTCAAAACAACAACAACAACAAAATGGAGACTCCCAGGGAGCGCTGCTCCTTCGAGGAAGGAGGGCGGAGGACGGAGGACTTGTGGGGGTATACGTGCAGGGAGGAAGGAGTCTCTCTCCTCCAGGGACACAGTGGGGAGAACAAGAGAAGCCCTGTGTAGGGCAGACACAGAAGTGGAATGATGGAGAGTGGGAAAGCCAACCCTCAAAGGCCCAGACAAGCACAGCCAGCCACTGCCCGCTAAGAAGGGCCTCTTGCCTCCTCCCATACCTGCCGGGCCACCCAAACCCCTGAGATCCTGGCACTGACTCTCCTAAGCATCCATTAGTCAGGCTGTCAGGACCACATCTCATCCTGGAGGCATGGGGCCTCCTCTTCAACACCCCAGCTGGCCACACCGAAGAGTTCACAGTCAGGAGCACCGGCCATGGCCAGACACAGAGATGCCCACGTCACATGTATGTGACGGAAAGAGGCAGAACGCTGTGAGGGAAGCGGGCACAGAGGGCCCTGGGGAGCCTACAGCGTTGTTCAGGGTGAGAGCTGGGGCCTCTGAACACCATGTCTTTGTTCAGGAGCTCAGTGTGATGGAGGAGCGAGGAGGGTGGGGCCGGAGAGCCGGAACCATAAAGGCCAGAGCAGCAGGGACCAAGGCAGGAAGTCTCCTTGGGAAAACCCATTGGTCCGCTGGAGAAAGGGAGCCAGCAGGAGCCAGGTGCCAGTGAGCCTTCACAGGGCATCAATCAACCCTGTCAGGCAAGGACCCGGCAGGGAATGACTAGCACCATCAGGTCAGGATTATTCCAGAAAGAGCTGTTTGCAGAGACCCCTATGACAGAGCGGTAGAGGTAGGAGCCACGGGGCGGTCCAGGAGAAAAGCTGCTGGTGGCACAGTTGTCACCCCCACACCCCAGGTTCACCCCACCCTCTCCAGCGGCTACGTCTACAAAGAGGCCTGTGCGGGTACCATCACATCGGGGCCTGCTATCCGGCCCACGGGCTCAGGTAATGCAGAGCTTGAAGGGCATCTAGGGGGAAGAAGACAGGAGGGCATTTACACCTGGCTTCTTCCTTGCCATTGGCACCTGGAAGTGTCCTGACTAAATGTTTCTCACCTGTCTAGGAAGCTGAGGACGGGTGACCCTCTCTTTCTGGACCCCAATTTCTGCTACCTTCGCTTCTTCCAGGTGAGGGTAGTCTCAGGCCAGCAACTCCAGCCCGTTGGGCACCCAGTGACCTATGTTGTCTCCTGAAAACATGCTACCAGCTGTTTTTAGTCACCCTGGCTTATACTGAGCCCAAGCCCTTCTAAACCCTCTGTCATATCTGTGGGAAAGCCCACCGCAGTGACACTTCTGGTATCTAACAGCAAGCCCAGCAATGCTGGAAGCTGCCCGCCCTGGACAGCTTTAGGCTGCGCTGAGGCCCCCAGCTCATTTACAAGGGAAGAGGTCTCTCTGTCATTCTCTGAGGCTTCTGGAAAGCCATAGGTGCCGTCTGAGGTCACAGGAGGCACAGTCCTCACAGACAATCCTAGAGTCACACAGGACAGCTGGTAACAGCAACAAGAAAAAGGCAGGGACAAGGGTTGCAGGCTAACACAGCCTGTGGAAACCACACACACACAACTTTCCTGGCAGCCTGACCTTCTCCCAGTGACTGCCAGAGACATCTTCAGAAAAGGAGGGGCTGACTGCCTCCCAACCTTGCTCCAAAACCTTCCAGAGCTCCCACTCTCTCAGGGATGATGGGGCGCTCTGAGGCTGCGTTTGGGTCAAGAATATCTCCTCCTGGCTACACTGTGCTGTGCGCTCAGACGCTCTGCAGACTCCACTCCAAGCTGCGTGAGAAGCAGAGGGACAAGGGAGGGTCTGGTCTGCCTCACTCTCTGAAGAGCAAGCTGAGGTTTGCAGAGAGGAAGCCGAGGCGGCCTGGGCTATTCCCGGGATACTGTTCCACCTTCCCCTGGGGCTACAGGCTCGTGCTCTTCCTCTGACCAGCACAGATAAGGAATGAGGCTGAGGCGGGCACGAGGCCCTCTACGGGTTCAGAGGTGGAGGAGGAGCTGGATCTTTACCTAAGCTTGTATGAGCAGCAGAGGCCTGGGAGGCCCCGGAGGATCCCAGGCTGGCTCCTGCCCGAGCTGTGGACCTAGGAGAGCCAGGAGGGGCAGGGCGAGGACGTCCTTGTCTTCTGGCCATCCCTTCACCTTGCCACTCTCTGTGTGGTCTCCAGTGGGACCAGCAACAGTACCTGAGCACTTGTTAGACATAGACCCCAAACCTAGCCCAGAACCCCGAGGGGAGGTCAGGAATCCCAGGGTAGCCTTGGGCTGAGATCCTGTCTAGACCTTTGGGCTCGTTGCCAGAGCCGATAGGCCTCGTGACAGCCTCTCCCCAGCGCTGCCTAGTGCACTGTGAACACATGCCTTCCTCTGCCTTCCTGCCTGAGCTCATTAGCTGTCCTTGGTATGACAAATAGCCAGAGCTAGCCGATTTCAGAGCCAGAGAGATTCATTTTAGCCCATGGCTTCAGAGGGCTCAGACAAGGTCACTTGGTGCTGTGTGGTTTTAGGCCTGTGGCAGCACAGTGAGTCACAGCGGAATGTGACACATGATGAAGTCTTCATTTCATGGGGTCAAGGTAGCAGAAAGGGAGACAGGAAGAGGACTGGACCCAGTGTCTTCTTGGAAAGCACACCCTGGTGGCCTAGCTTCTTTCTGCTGGGCTCTCAGATCCTAATCGTAGCGGCACTCCAGTCCTGAGCGAGGACAGCGGGAGTGTCCCAGGGACAGCTAGTCTGGACGCTGTCCCACAGGGAGAGGATTACAGCCCGCCAGCACCTTGCTCCCCAGGTGCCCAGCAACGGGAGTCAGCCACCATTTGTCCCAGTTGGCTTTCCACGTTGCTGTAAAAAACACTGACCAGGGGCTGGAGGGATGGCTCAGCAATCACTCGAGCACTGGCTGCTCTTCCAGAGGAAGAGTTCGAGTCCCAGCATCCACAAGAAAGTTCACAACTCTGTAACTCTATAACTCTGCCTTCTGTGTGCACCCAGGCAGGCACGTGATTGATGTGCAGACACACACAGACACACGCATAAAATTAAAATAAGTCTGAAAAGAAAAAAGGAACACTGATCAAAACTGAGTCAGGGGACTGTAATGGAAGCTCTGGGTCCTTTGAATGTTACATAAAAATGCTTTTGTTTTAATCCCAAGTGTGGGATTTTGGTTGGGCTCTAGTTTGTCCACAGCTGTTAATTGTCTCCTGCAGGGCGTGGCTTTGCCAGCTGGTAACGGCCTTCTAGGCATGGTATAGAGAGGGGCGTGGTCTAGGACTCTGGAAGTATAAGTAGGAGTCCCATGGCGTGCAGTCAGGCATTCAGTGTGGGCGTGTGGCATGCAGCAGTCTGGAGGGATCCGAGACCAGAGACGGTGTGGAGGTTCACACTTCGGGGTGCAGCGTCGTGGAGGAGGCTGCTAGCCGTGTCCGCAGCTGCCGGAGATTGCTGTAGAGCCCTAAAAGAACCCTTGACCCTAAACAGCCGGAAGAAGAAAAGGGGTCTGGGCCCCCTCCACCCACTAATCTTTTTTCTCTCCTACTTAAGGTTGGGGGATTGGTGAAAGGAGGTAGAGGCCTAAACACCCCAAATACAGGAGAGTTTTAAAAAGACATGACAGAGGAGGGAAGTACGTACATCTTACAAGTCCCAGGTCACAGCTCCTGGCTGAGGGGAGTCGGGGCAGGGGCTCGAGGTGGAAACCTGGAGGCAGGATCTGAAGAATGAGTGACATGGAAGAAGAGGCTGCTTCCTTACACACACAACCCAGACCCACCAGCCCAGGGTGGTGCCCCCTGCAGGGCCTTGGGCCCTCCCATGTTAATCATTAATCAGGAAAATGTCCTACATGGGCCAGACATGGCGGTGCACACCTGTGATCCCAGCACTCCCAGAGGCAGAGGCAGGTGGATCCCTGTGAGTTTGAGGCCAGCCTGGTTTGCATAGCAAGTTCCAGGACAGCCAGGGCTATGTAGAGAGAAAGACAGAAAATGCCCTCATGGACAGACCCATAGGCCAAGCCAACGGAGGCGGAACCTTTCCTGAGGCTCCCTCTTTCCAGGTGTATCAAGTTGACAACAAAACTAATCAGGACAGGTTGCAAGGCTTGAAGAGGGCCAAGGTGATGTTGCGGGCAGGCTGGCCACATCCCTGCCACATTGCCATTATTCTCATCAGAGAGGCTCCCACTGTGGGCCACTTCTGCAGACCAGGCTATGCGGGCAGCCACGCCCTTCCCTCTGCCGCCGTCTGAGGCTGAGCCAGGCTGTGTCTCTCACCTTGGCTCCTGGTCTTTCTCCAGCCTCACTGGCCCAGCCGTCCCCAGGGTGGCCTCTGTGCTGGGGTGCTTTCCAGGGGTGCTGCCGTGCGGTCCAGAATGGCCTCCTGGAGGAAATGCGGGCCTGTGGCACTGAGTCCCATACAGCGTGGGGAGGGATGGGGAGGACGAAATGGGTGCCCAGGCCTCTGAGAGAGCATTCAGATGTCACGTCAGCCATACTGTAAGCATCTGTTCTTCACGGCTGCCTCGGGGTGAAGGGGCCTAGGGGCCCCAGCCCTCAGCATGAGGCGAACCAAAGCGGAAGTGGCTCTGAACCTTGCTTGGCCCCCACCAGCAGTCCCCGCCGGAGCAGGGAGTGGCGCGCCCTAGCTGACTGGCTCTGGTCATGGGCTCTGCCTCTAGGTGTGCAGGGAATTTCAAGTGGGGGCTTTTGGAGGGCAGACTCTGTCAACCAGAAGAGCCTGTTAAACTCCAGGCTGTGGTGCGGCAGTGTGCGACGTGGGCCTGGCTCGTGGAGAGGGAGAATGCTGTAGCTCTCCAGGTCTCAGTCGACAGCAAAGGCCTGGACAACTGAAGTTCAGCTTTTCCGGCTGTTCACCCTGCGGCAAGCCACTCACCACCCCGTCTGAGAGCGAATGGCTCCCATCCCCCACTGCTGGGAGGAGGGGACGACCTCGGCCTCCGCTGAGGTGAGGTGGGACAGTTCCCAGTTACTGAAAGGGATGTGCGCACCCATTCTTTATGGACCCCCTACAGGCCATCAGCAAGACATCACCTGCTCCAACGCAAGCTCCACCCCTCCATCAGCTCTGGGACCCCAGACCCACCTCCCTGTGCCTAATTAACTTCTTCCTCTGTCTGTCCTGGAGCCTCATGACATCCTCACTGGGATTTCGTGATTAAGGGAAAAGACCTAATAGATTCTACTTAGAGACGAGGCGTGCCACCCAGGAAGTACCATTGGGTTGGCCAGAATCCCTGAGTATCTTTCCGGAATGCTCCTGTGTTAAACAAGCATGCGTGAGCTGCACACATTTTGGACTTTGTTACCCAAAGGGGCCCCTGACCATTACTGCCCATTTGCTTGCAACAGACCCTGGGGCAGGACTGTCCCCAGCACTGCCAACACGGGCTGCCGGTTAGTAGGGTAGGGTAGGATGGCCATGGGGAACTTCCCAGCTGAAGACTGGCAGCCACCACTCAGGGCACAGTTCTCAGAAAGCACAGTGGGGGCTGAAAAGATGGCTCAGTGGCTAAGAGCACTTGGAGCCCAGTCATGAGGACCAGAGTTCAAATCCCGACATATATCTGACAAGTTTCAAGCCAGCCAGCCTGCGGACACTTGTAACTCCAGCTCCAAGGGGTCCAACACCCTCTGCCGGCCTCCGCTCATGCACATACTCAAAAAGACACACGTAAAATCTTAAAAGATATATGTAATGAGCCTCACACCACTCCATCCCATCCCATCATGAGCCAGTGCGGTCTCCCGCCCCAGAGCAGGATGGGTTGAGACGGAGACAGCAAGCAGGTTCACCTGACCCCACTGAGAGAGAGAGAGAAAAGGCACCTCCGGGCGGAGTCCACGTGTGGATTGTGGGTGGGTGGAGCAGTGAGGCCCCAGAGGGCTGTAGGAGTAGAGGATGGGCCGAGCTGCCTCTCTACTAGGCTTTGTGCTGAAGCCGGAGGCTGCCACCCTGGAGCTGCTCCGAGGTCGGGCCCAGTCCTGCGGCAGGGGCAGGCCTGCTTACTCCTGTGTCCACCCCACTGTGGGACACTGTGGGGAGGGAAGATTGTCCTGATGTGAGGCCAAGGGTCCAAGCTCTGCATCTCACATTACCCTGGCTTGGGGCCCAGGGCACGCCTGCCCCTTAACCCCTAGGGCCGCCTCTTGGTAAAATTCTCTGATTAAAAGTAGCTTGTTCTTAAGTTTGGAACTCTAATGTCCAGAAACTTTCTACAGCCAACTAGCATTTCCTGGCTATGAACATCCTGGCCCTGCCAGACGTTTTCCTTGCAGTTTCCTCAAACACAGGAGGTCGGAATGAAAACCTGTATTCTCTCAGAAAATCAGAGTGTGAGGACAAAATGCAGGGCTGTACAGTTTATAGCGACCGGTACAAATATTCCCTGTTGAGACTCCCCAACGCCTTGTGTCATTTTGTGTGGGTGTGTTTTAGCCGAGTGGCCACCAGGGGGCGACAAGAGCAAAGCGTCCAGGCCCAAAGCCGGCGTCCACCGCGGTCTTCCCAGCAGAGGCGGTCAGAGGCGCTCAGGTCTTACCTTCCTTGGCGCTGCTCCATCCCTTACTCAGTCGGCATCAGACAGGGAGGCCCAGGGAGTGATTCGGCTTCTCTCAGATGCACAACCCAGACACAAAACTCTGCTCCCAGCTTCGCCTTTCTCTGTGGGGAACGCCCCAAGTGGGAGCATGAAGGTGGGAAACCCCTAGAATTTGAGAAAAAGCAAAGCCCCAAGGTGACTTTGTAGGAACCCCTGGCTCAGTGCTGTCTCTGTAGACGCTCCCTCTCCCCACCCATTTACAGCATAGCGCATACCTCACCGCCTTGAGCACGCGCAGGGCCAAGCCCCAAGCTGCGATGCTCTTGTTATAACACCTTGGATGACAGCTAACACTTGAGCTGGCAATTACGCCTGCACCAATGAGGGGAGCAGTTCCTGCCCAGGTGAGAAGGAAGTCGTGAAGGATGGCGCCTGACAAGGGTATGTCTGCAAGGGCATCTCCTGCTGAAGCTGCGGTGGCACCTGACTGACTGGCATGTGAGCCTCTGGTCCTGACCTTTGGGTCCCTGTGCCTGGAGTGAAGGGCATATGTGTGAACGCGGTCCTTTCTAAGAACGGGCCTCCCTCAAGCTCTGTGGGAGCTCTCGGTCGTTCCCACAGAGAGCTGGGGCTGACCCCAAGCCCCTCTGCAGGATCCTGTCCCATGGCTCCTCTGCCTCCTGTCACCAAGCCTCCCAGCATGCAGGCCCAGGTACAAGCCAGACCTCTGCAGACCCCGCTGCGACGCCTCTCTCCCCTCCCCCTCCCTGGAACTTGGGCAATGTGTTTCACCTATCCCAAACGCAAGAGATGGAGGCACTGAAATTTCAGTACAAAGTACATTTTTATTTGTTTATTTATTTTCTATTTTATTTATAGATTTATTTTTGGTTTTTCAAGACAGAGTTTCTCTGTGTAGCCTTGGCTGTCCTGGACTTTGTAGACCAGGCTGGCCTCAAACTCTTGGAGATCCGTCTTCCTCTGCCTTCCAAGAGCTGGGATTACAGACATGCGTCACTGCACCTGCCTTCAAAGTACATCTTTTAAAAATTATTTATTTATTATGTATCCAATGTTCTGTTGGCATGTAGACCTTCTAGATGGTTGTGAGCCACCATGTGGTTGCTGGGAACTGAACTCAGAACCTTTGAAAGAGCAGCCAGTGCTCTTAACCTCTGAGCCATCTCTACAGCCCCCAAAGTACATTTTTAAAGATTGGTTTACAGCTGGACATGGTGGCACATGCCTTTAATCCCAGCACTCAAGGAGGCAGAGGCAGGTGGATAGCTGTGAGTTGGAGGCTAGTCTAGTCTACAAAGATAGTCCAGGATGTCTCAGAAAAAACAAACAGAAAAAGATTTATTTTTCTTTTCAATTACACAAATGCATTTGTGCCAGTGTGTGGCTGTGTGCAGGTCAGTGTGAGTGCCTGTGGAGGTCAGAAGGGGTCAGATCCCCCAGAGCCAAAGTGGGCATGAGCCACCTGATACGGGGTTTGGTACCAGAACTGGGGTCCCTTGCAAGAGCAGCGCAGGACCCACTGAGCGGTCTCTCCACCCTCGGAGTGTGCATTTTTATGCAGACACGCTTCTCACTGACTGGCTGGCTCTTTCTGGATCATCGGACTATAGATTTAGATTGACTCTAATTTGCCTTTGTAATTTCAGAATCCAACCCTCAACCATGAATGTTTATTATTTATACTGACTTTTTCTCAGAGATTTGTCTTATTTTATATGTGTGAGTGATTTGCTTGAAGGTAGTCTATATACCATGTGCGTGCCTGGTGTTCTCAGGGGCCAGAAGAGGGTGTTGGATTCCCCCAAGCTGGAGTTATGGGCTGTTGTGAGCCACTGTGTGGGTGCAGGGAAGTGAACCGGGGTCCTCCACAAGAACAACAAATGCTCTTAACTGCTGAGCCATCTCTTCAGCCCCGTATATATAAAATATATTATAGGTATAATTTTAATAGTTATCAGTAAGTGAACGTTTGCTTTATGAAGGACTAGAGGAAAAATGGTAAATAAGAAAAAGGGTAAATCATGGAAATAAGAGGTGTAAGGAGGGGGGTGAACACAGTTGACTGATGAACACTGCCAGTGACGGAAGGATCCTAGATGGCCCCAGGGCAGGATGCCGGCCATGGCAGGATGCCCGTGAGCCACAGCGTGGCTGGGTGGCTGCGGAGGAGGGGTGCTGGCTACAATGCTAGAGTGAAGTAAACAGGACGCATGCACAGTGGTCAGGTAGGAACCAGAAACGAGGCTGTGCTCCCCTGGTGGGTGGACGGAAGAGGGAGGAAGCATCTGTGTAAGGTGGGCGGCTGAGAAGCGACCCACAGACAAACGGCAGACCGTTGGAGGGTGGGCTGGATATGGATAAAGAGCCAGCAGGTAGACAGTGAACGATCTGTAGATAGCAGGTGAGCTGCAGGCAAAATAGATAACGGACGGTGGGCACTTGATGGATGGATCGTAAACGGATGGACAGTGGCTAACTAGTAAGTTGGGTCTATTTAAATGAATGAATTGGAAAATGTTGATGGGTACAGGACTGATGGATGGACCATGAGTGATGGATAAGAGCATGCCGGATAGCAGATGGGTGGGCGTGAATGGGAAATAGCAGAGAGGAACAAGAGAATGAATGTATATTAAAGGGGGATTTATCTGATTAGCTTCCAGGATGCCGTCTGGGTAGTCCAACAGCGATCATCTTCACACGGAGAGGCTGCAAACTGGTAGCTTCAGTCATGAGGCTGGGTCCTAATCTGATGCTGAAGGCCTGCAGAATTCCTGGGGAGCCACTGGCCTTCAGTCCACTTTGGGAGACTAAAGAAGTTGGGCTCTGATGCCAGTGAAAATGGCAGCCAACGCCCCCATAGCAGCAACAAAGTGGGTGAGCTCACCATTGGGGTGTAAAGGCGATCAGGCAAAAGCATCCCCCTAGGACCTCTTTTATTTGAGTCACCACCAAAAAGTACACTTAGGGTGTTTGAGTTTTTTAACCTAATCAAGAAAATCCCTGGGGCTGGCTGGAGAGGTGGCTCAGTGGTTAAGAGCACTGACTGCTGTTCCAGAGGACCCGGGTTCAATTCCCAGCACCCACAAGGCAGCTCACAACTGTGTGTAACTCCTGTTCCAGGGGATCCAGCTCCCTCACATAGCATACATGCAGTCAAACACCAATAGACGCAAAATGAAGATAAACAAACGAAAGAAAACCCCTCCCTGATAGCCTTGCCTCTCAGCTGATTCCAGGCCCTGTTAAGTGTACAACCAGGAGTAACCGTCATGGATGGCAAATGGCTGCTGACTGCTCAGAAAGTGGACCAAGTACAGAGAGAAGATGGAGAGTGAATGACGTGGGGTGGGCAGGTGATGTCACGTGGTGACACGGAGCAGGGCAAACGGTAGGTGACCTCCTCCTGGAAAACTGGATTCATGCAAGGTGGACGGGCAGATAGCAAGGGGACGGCGGCTGACTGGAAGGCAGGGAGCGGTGTGGAGACAGCGGGTGACTCAGGGTACAGATGGGTCAATGTCAAGCGGATCATGAGAGCTCACTGACGGTAGATAGCCAACGATGGTCCCGGTGGGGCGATGTGTGGGTGCTGACTGGTTGGCTAGCGGGGAGGTTTCAGTGGCGAGTGAGCAGGGGCGGGTGAGCTCACGGCTGTCTCTCTCTCCCCACCGCCTATGCTTGGCACAGAGGTGGGATGTTCCAAGACAGAAGAGCGGAGAGATGGTCACGACACTTAGACTTGGATAGACTTGGGATTAATAGTGAATTATGGCAGAAAATGGATATGGAACAAGTAGACATATGATAGGTGAGGGTGAGGCCAGTGGGTGGACGGATGGAGGTGGGCACGGATGACGGCTGAGGGCTCAGTTATAGGTCAGGGACCGTGACTGACTGGACAGCTGGTAGGTAGCTCAGGACACACG
Source organism: Psammomys obesus (assembly GCF_907164565.1). Taxonomy (NCBI): domain Eukaryota; kingdom Metazoa; phylum Chordata; class Mammalia; order Rodentia; family Muridae; genus Psammomys; species Psammomys obesus. The sequence goes on along the minus strand of NW_026596134.1, from coordinate 1,621,766 downwards.
GAGAGTACACAGATAGTAAACTCACAGTTGGAGTTAGGCACATTGTGCATGGAAGCATGACGCCGTTACCTGGCGGAAGCCTGGCACATCCTGGGTAATTCTGGAGAGATGGTGAAGGATGGTAAAAACACTGTCTTTTGGGTGGGCGTGTCCTGTGCTGGTGTTTCGAGAATTGTGTGTGGATGGTAAACACCGAGCGGCTGGACGGGTGAAGCAATCCGGTGCTCACAGTCACTGGACGTCGGGTGATATCAGGATGGCTGTGAATACACGGAAAGAAGGGGATGGAGGCCTCACGGGTGGCTGTGTGACTGCTGAGGGGTAGACTCGGGGTGCAACGTTAGGACGAGCATGGGTGTGTGCAGAACGGCTGCCAGGTGGGGACGGTGGGCTGGTGTCGGCGGCTGAGGGGTGGATGGGGACGGGCTGCTGGTGGGAAGGGAAGGGTGGACTGGCCGAGCATGGCTGCTGTTGAACTCTGGGGCGCGTGGTGATTGGATAGCTAGATGTGGGTGTCGATGGCAGGTCTCTGGGAGAAACGGCCGTTAGAGAGCCCGCAGTGGATCATGGAAGGGGCATTGTGTGCCTGGTGTTGCTCTATGGCCTTGGGTGACAGTTGTTCATCAGACCGACTGTCCCGAGTCACTCAGCAGCTTAAGAGGAACGGGACTGGGGCTGAATATGTGAGAAGGAACGTGGCACCCCCCCCCCCAACCTGCCCCACATTCCGTCCTCTCCATTTCCCCCTTCGGTTGCCCAGCAGAGAAAACCCTCTTCTTACCTGGCTCCACATAACGCCACACCTCCCATCCTAACCTTGAGACTGAGAGGGGACTGAAGTGGCCAGGACCTGGTTCTGGGCTAGGGTGGTGTCTAGGGAGGCGGAGGCCAGGTTCTTCCTGTGGCCTGCAGAGCAGAGGGCGGGAGTGTGAATGAGGCCGCTGCGAGCGAGCGCGTGTGGGCGGAGAGCTTGGAGGAGGACCGAGGGAGGCGAGCTCGCAGCCAGCGTGGAGGCCCCGCGAGCGAGCGCCGGTGAGTGGCGGTGGCTGTGCGGGTGGGCGCTGCGCCCCCTCCCCACCCTCAGGCTCCGTCCCCCCTCCGCCCCGCCCCCGGGCGCGCCTTGGCAGCCGGGGCTGGGAAGGAGGGCAAGCGCTCCTAGGAGTTGGTGGGAGCACCCCCGAGGAAGGGACGGGCGCGGGTCCCATGGTCGTACCCCCCCCCCCCCCCCCCCCCCCCCCCCCCGCGGAGCCCGGCCCCCCGCGCCCCCCAGCGCCTGCGGTCCACACCTGGCCGGCTTCCCCCAGAGCGGATGGAGGTGTGGGCGGCATCCCCGGCGCAGCGGCATGGGACACCCGGCACCGGGCACAGCGAGGCAGCCTGTGGGCACTTGCCCGATCCTAGCGCCATCCTTACTGCTACCTTGGCTCCCCAGATTTTCCCTCTCTGCCCCTTTCCCCTCCGTCACCTTTTTGCATGGCCTCTGTGGTCACTCCCCCCTCCCTCTGTCTCTGAGACATCTCTTTGGGTCTCTGTTCCGGGCTTAGCCTAGGTTCCCAGAACTCGGAGGTAGGCGGGAACCTAAGGGGGTCTCAGCCGGGAGTGGTCCACAGGGCACCCCGGGGGCTCGGGACGGAGGCACGGGTAGTATGACGTGGCTGCTTATGGCCGGTGGGTACACATCACAGGTGTGTCCCCCTGCCAGACCCTCTGGGACTCCTTGGAACTTGAGCTGAGGTAGAAGGAACCTCATTTTCCGGACTAGCAGTTCACCTTGTGGAGGCCCCCAGTACCTGCGTCCCAGTAGGGTGTCTCGGGCATTTCAGCCTGCCACTCACTACTTTGCCTTGGCCCAGTTGCCCTCCAGAGCCCAGGCCTATAGCCGGTGGCCCTGTGCCGCCCGTCCAAAATCCGGCCAGCGCCTGTCAGCCCTCACTCTTCATTCTCCTCTGGCCTGGGCTGGGTCCCAAGAGCCCACCCCGCTGCAGTTCTGGGCAAAGTCTGAGGGTGGACGGATGGTTTCTGGCAGGGCCTTTTTTTCCACCACCCTCACTGTGAAGGCTCTGACCAGCCTCCCCAACCTGTGCCCGGCCTGGGTAGGCATGGCTGTGTGCAGGCAAGATGTCCGCTTTTCTCAGGGCATGGCCCCAGGGGTCTGTGGGTAAAGGGGTGTTCTTGGGGAGGAACTCAGCACCTCGGCGTCTGGCTGGCTCAGTCCCAGGTGCTCCCAGCCTCCTGACTCAGACCTGTTTGGGTTCCTCGGGTCTGCCATGATTTCTGCTGCCCTGACGATCTGCTGCCGATCCCTCAGAGAGGCCTGGGGCCAGCTGATTTCCTCCGGGAAGACTTCCAGGCTCTCAAGGCTGGGTCAATCTCCCCCCAGGGTTCTGTGGCCCTGGGTGCTCTGCAGCTGTCCTGTTCTCTTGTGCTCTTCAGATGGGGTCTTGGGTGGGAGCAGCATGGAAAGACCAGGCCGGAGCTGTGAGCACTGGGCTAGGCGGGGGCGGGGCGGGTCCCTGGGGGAGGAGGACACCCAGCAGTGGGTGCCTCAGTTCTGCTCTTGTCTTTGTATAGCCCAACGCAGCAGTCGGCAGCATGAGCGCCCCGCAGTCAGCTGCCTCAGAGAGTCCTACCGAGGGCACAAGAGGCCCAGCAGGACAGGTAAGTGGTGGAGGGGGAGGAGACATGAGGGAGCTGGCCTCCAGCTCTGCCAGCCTCAGTTTACCCTTCCATGTGGGGATGCTTTTTTTTTTTTTTTTTGAGGCAGGGTTTCTCTGTGTGGCCTTGGCTGTCCTGGACTTGATTTGTAGTCCAGGCTGGCCTCGGACTCACAGAGATCCGCCTGCCTCTGCCTTCTGAGCCCTGGGATCAGCAGCATGAGCCACCACACCTGGCGGCCACTGCTATTTTTACAGAAAGTTGGTGGACAGAGCAACTGACCGCAAGCCACCGTGCTAATGGCGCCCCTTCTGGACCTCGGGACACCAGCGCCCATTCCCCAAGAGCAGGACCACGCTTTGCTCTCTGCAGGGTGGTGCAATTATAGGGTGCCCTCAGATCCAGTGTTTTTTGGGGGCAGGGAGGTCGATGCAGCAAGATGCTCACGTTTGTAGTGGGGTACACTGATGCACCCCTGTAATCCCAGTAGTCTATAGAAGGAGTCAGAGGGAGCAAGGGCAGCCGTGGCTATCTCACGGGTTTCGGGCCAGTCTGGGGTCTGAGACCCTGTTTCAGAAGTTAAATGAGAATCTAGTCTGCACAAAGCAGCAGCCGTGGCCCTCTGTTCTGGAGCTGGCTAGGTTGTTGGAGCCAGTGAAGGAATAGCCACAGCCTAGACTCTGGACTCATAGGCGCAGTCTTACTGGCCATCTTACCATACTGGGCACCCACCCTCCGGGCAGAACCCCTGGCTGAGGGACAAGAAGTAAAACAGCATGTAAGGAGGGAGCCAGGATGGGGAAGGAGGCCTGGTTTGGCAATCCCAGCCCCCGGAGGGTCCAGCTTCGGGGGCAGGATGGGGTCCCTGCTCTGAGCCCTTTGTTCTTTCATTTCCAGCCTTGTGACATCTGTTCTCAGACCTCAGGGTCACCTGCAGTGCTGGGCTAAAAGCATCCTGGGTAGAGAGAGTGGACGTGTGTGGGAAGCCAGTGTCCGCTGGTCCTGAGCAGCCATGCAGCAACAGTGGTTAACAGCGTGCCTGCCCTCCCCAGAGGGCTGTGTGCACTATGGGAAGGCACATACACTAGGTCCCTATCTGTTCCAGAACTCCAGGAGGGCACGGAGGTGGGGCCTCGCAGACCAGCCAGGGCCTCAGAGCACTAGGGGTGGAGCTGTGTGAGAAAGCCTCAGCCTTGAAAAGCCTTGAATGGGAGGTGGAGTTGCTGAGGGCACCCAGAGGGCGTGTGGGCACTGAACAATGAGCAGGAGCCGGCTTTGATTGCCATGGCAACATCTTCCTAGCTCCTTGGCCTGCCATGTGGAGGGAGGAGGCCAAGGACCCAGCAGGGAAGCGCCCAGAAAGGAACTGTGCTGGGTTCCAGGTACAGGAAGCACCTGGGGTGCTCAGTCCTGGGCCACTCCTGAGTGATTGGTCCCTACCGTCTCGGGCTCTACCTGTGAGACGGGGTTCTCTGGGTCTGAGCCCAGGTGACTTCTACAGTGTTCCCTGGGTGCTTACTTCTGAGTGGGGGAAGAGGCAGGGGCTGGTTACCCTGCCTGTTCTTGGCCTTCCTCGGAGGACAGGGCAGAGGAGGCCATGGCCCAGTACTGCCCTGATCCCCACTCTCTCTCCAGGCTGTGGCAGGTGTCCGGGAGAAGGGCCCTCGGCTCTGCCAGCGGCTGCCTTCTATTGTGGTGGAACCTACTGAAGTGGGTGCTGTGGAAAGCGGGGAGCTGCGCTGGCCACCTGAGGGCACCCAGAGGGTTACCCCTCAGATCCAGGCTGCTGCTGGTAAGCGGGAGGACATTCTCACCTGCCTCGGGAACGCACCCCACTTCCTGTCTGTGTTTGCAGTAGGTGTGAGGGCCCCAAACTAGTTCACACCCGACACCCGGAGCACCTGCTCAGTGCCAGATGCTCTGGCCTTCACCCTCCTGTTGCCATCCTTCCTCCCATCTGTACCTGGCCCTTATGCACACCTTTGGCACCAGGCCTGGCACCTGAGAGATGCTCATTCACTTCCTACCATCCAGCCTGCTCTCTGTTCTCCCTTCTTCCCTGACTTGAGATCTTTGGAAGAGTGCACGTTGCCCACAAGGACCTGGAGGGGCCAGGGTACCAAAGCATATTTGGGAACGTGAGTTCCTCATGTCTCGGCAGCGGGTGCCTTGGTGAAAGATTGGATCTTCTAGAGGAGGGTGAGATAGGAGGGGTCAGTCCTCAGAGCCAGCAGGCTGGCAGTGGAGGCCTCCAGAGTGGCTCCCAAGCCACTGAAAGCTATGGGCATGAGTGTTGACGTTGCTTTTTATACTATTTTATTTACGTTTCCTATGTCTCTTTCTCCCTACTCCACTCCAACCCCTTCCAATACCCTAACACCAGAGAGGAGAGAGAAAGGGTTAGTGGGGAGAGGGGCATAGTTTTTCTTAGATACATCCTGCTGGTTAGAGTCGTCAGGTTCCTTGGGCCAAGTCCAATCTTTGTTTCTGGATATCTCTGACTCTTCTCAAAGTGCATCAACAGCAACCAGGAGCAGCAGGGGGGAACAGCAACCTCCTCCTTTCTCGGAGCCCTCCCAACATTCTCTGGGTTCTGGCATTTATTCTCTCTTCAAAGTCCTCAGATTTAAACTATCTGCAACTGGCAAAGAGCTTCTCTCAGAGCCCACATGAGGCAAATAGTCTGCTGCTGTGGACCATCTGAATCAGCCCCACATCCCACACCTGGGGCCAAAACAAGACCCTGTTTACATTCACAACACATGACAGATGAGCTGTCCCCTGGTCTTTATTCCCTGAAGCCCCTGGAGCAGCTCTCTCCTTGTGAGGAACTGAGGGAAGCTTAGAGCCCCACAAACCCTTTTCCTCCCAGAGCTCGGCCCCTGGGAGTAGCCCTTATGCAGCTTGGGCCTGAAGGGGTCTGTGCCCATTGCCCCCACTTCTGCTCAGAGCTCCCTCACCCCCGCTAGACCAACAGCAGAGACGGTGGCAGCAGCAGAGACCGGCCCTTAGGTAACCACAGAGACGTGGGCTCGGGGGATGCTATCGGTCTATCACCCTTCTCTCTGCCATCTGTTCACTGAAGCACAGGGCAGGGTTGGGGAGGGCTGCTCTGGCTCCCAGAGCTGGGCCTAATCTTTCTTCCCTTGCAATAAAACAAAGCAGCCATCGCTCCTTCCTTCCCATCAGCCCCAGGGAAGAAGTGACTGCCCCGCCCAGATGCCTGCCAAAGCTCACCTTAGCCCCAGGACCGATCCAGCTGCTGCTCTGCACCTTTGTGGTGTTCTGTTTTACAGCTCCTTCCCCGAGTCCACCAGGAGCACCAGGAAAGGAAGCAGATGATGACGATGGCATCCAGGGTGCCAGCTCTGGGCCGCAGGCATTTCCTGGTCCCGTAACAGATGAGGGCACGACAGGCTCTGCTCTCTGACCGCTGAGAAGGCCTCAATCCCAAAACGACTAGCTGATTCACAGAAGAGGCTGGGCCCACCAGGACACCCAGCTCACCAAGCTTCCTGCCTGACTAGGTGTGGCCAGGACTTCCACCCCTGCCTTTGTGCCCCCTGGCCCAGATCTGGAGGATACCCCTCTTTGTCCAGTGGTTTGAAGCAGAAATAAAGGCACCCTTCCTGGCAGCTACGGCCACCCTTGGTGGGTACTTGAGGTGCTAGGGACAATTTTGGTTCTACCGGTGGCTTTCTGATCTCTCCTAAGAACCTAGGCTGAGTGTGGGGTGGGTAAGACCTCGGGGGCTTGGTGCTTGGCCTGGGATGGGGAAAGGCAGGCTGAGCAGAGGCAGAAGGCTCCAGGGGCGGGTCTGTGCAGGGCTGCAGAGTGGACTCCTCTACTGTCTCTGCCCAGGGACCCTCTCGCTGCTTTTCCTCAGCTAGACTGCCCACGGCCACTGTTCCTGGTGGCCTCCCACTCCTGTTGGAGATCTCCTGGGGGCCAGGCACCCCTTGTGCCCTCCATCCTGGGTCCATTAGGGCATAAGGATGGTAGCTAGGGTAAGGAGTCTTCCTCCATCCTGGACCTCATTAATTCCTTGCAAAAATCCTTTTTTTTTTTTTTTTTTTTTTTTTTTTATTCTTTCTTTTCAAAACAGAGTTTCTCTGAGTAGCATTGGCTGTCCTTGACTCACTTTGTAAACCCAGGCTGACCTTGAACTCACGGAGATCTGCCTGCCTCTGCCTCCCTGAGTGCCGGCATTACAGACCTGCGCCTTCCCCCCCCCCCCCCCCCCCCACCTTGCAAAACTTCTATTTTACAGATAAGAAAATTTATGTGAAAAAGAGGTGCTTTGGGCTAGTTTTGGCCAGGGTAATGGAGGCGACCCTCAGGCTAGTAATCCACTAAACTGCCATTAGGACCCATGTGGGACCTTGGGTGGGCACGCACCTCCTCCTCCTTTAAATAATGGCCTGTTCCACAACCATATAAGGACAAAGTTTCTTGGCTCTGTCTCACTGAATGGGGGTGGGTGCGATGGTACCTAGTCAGGGCCAGCCTGGGTAGCAGAACGCTGACCATGTCTAGGCCCCCCTCTTTAGGTGTGCTGCCCTCCCTTGAGACAGGCCTGAGGGAGTTCAGGGCCTAGCCACTTGAAAGTTTCCATAAATGTTTGCGCAGCAAAGCCCCCAGGCCGAGGCCCCACTCTGGGTGAGCTGGTAAGCTGATGGAGACACAGGCCTTCTGTTCTCTCCTGGCCTCTTCGCTAACCTCCAAGATGAATAAAGCAGTTTCTCCAGCCCGCCTTCTTTCTAAATATAGCCTGGCCCCCAAACGCCAGAGGTGGGAGGGGAGGTGCGGAAGTTCGCCTGGGAGTCTGCTTTAAATTTAAATCCGTGGGCGCTGTGGGTCCAGCGCCCAGGATGCCTCCTGGCCCTACCCAGGTTCACAGTTAGAAGTGTTGTTGTCCTTCAAGGACCTCCCTGTCCCCAGCCCTTCCTGTGGGTCCCACAGCCGGTTCTGAGCAAAGGCAGTGAGAATAGGAAATGGGGGGGGGGGGGCAGCAGGGGCTGACCTTTGGCCGGAAGTGCTGCCCACTTCGGGAAGCAGAGCAGAACGGAGCAATGGGATGACGCCACCTCTCTCCAGGGCAGGATTATGACCAATTAAACAGGGTCCCACAGAAGACAAGTCCAGGACCCTGAGAGGGGATCTCCTGCGCCCCAAGCCCAGGCTGTCTCCGTGGTCTACCCGTGGTCCACTACTCCGTGGAAGCTCCGGAGTGGAGACGACCCATTCACTAGGTCGGAGAGCTAGAGGGGGCGTGGAGGGTGGGACCTCCGCCTACTCCTCCCCAAGCAGTGGGACAGAGCCTGGGTGGGGCCAGAGCGGACGCCACACCCACTCAGCCGCCCAGCCCTGCCCCTCCTCAGCGGGAGTCCTGAAAGCGCCCTGTGGCTCCCTCTGGCGCACGCCGCGGTCACTACATAAAACAGCCGACCCCATGGCCTGGTGCGTTTAGGTGGTTCAGCTGGCTGCAAATTGACCTCCGAGAGATAGGGGCACAATCCACCCTCTCCCCTACCTTGGAGCAGCCGTACACCGGAGCAGCCAGGGGCAGAGGGTGAACTCTGCCTCTCTTGTCTTACACTGGGCTCCAGACTGAGTCCCTTAGCAACTGACCCCAACACAGGCGAATATCTGTGGAGGGTCCTTCCTGCTCTTGCCTACCCAGAAGCCAGGTCCTCAGGTGAGGTGAACTCACTTCACTCCAGAAATAATCCCATTTAATGGGTATATAAGGCTCAGAGACAGAGATGCCTCTCCCAGGGTCGGGGGGAACTGGGGTTGAAGATCGGTTGGTGTCCTAGCCACGCCTCTCCCTATCAACTGCCCGGTCCACGGCCTTCTGTTGACTTCAATTTGACTGCCCCTTTCCTGTGCTTCCCTCAGACTAGGCTGGGACTTTTCCGCTGGGATTTTACTGAAAAAGCCAGGGGAAAGGGACATGAGAAAGCAGAAGAAACAGCACAAGTCCCTTGGTCTTGTTCCTGGCAGGTTCCTGTCTCTTGGTGTGAGGGCAGGTCCCTGTCTCTTGGTGTGAGGGCAGGTTCCTGTAGCCCCAGGGCTTGGGAGATAGAAGGAGGAGCAGGGAGCCAAGTTCATCCTCAAGTACACAGCAAGTTTGAGGGCAGCATGAGTTATCTGAGACCTTGCCTCAAAACACCAGCCAACTTGGAATTGAAGAAATGGCTCAGGGGTTAAAAGGGTCACCTGTGGCCCGGAGAGATGGCTCAGCAGTTGGGAGCATGGGCTGCTCTTCCAGAGGACCCAGGTTCAATTCCCAGCACCCACCTCTAACTCCAGTTCCATTGAGGATCCAGCAGCCTCACACACATCCAGGCAAAACACCAATGTACTTAAAATAAAAATCATTTATTTAGGGGGAAAAAAGCCAGCACTCAGGAGGTAGAGGTGGGCTCTGTGAGCTCTCTATGAGTCTGAGGCCAGCCTGGTCTACAAAGTGAGTCCAAGGCAGCCAAGGCTACACAGAGAAATCCTGTCTCAAAAAAAGGAAAGAACCGTCTGCTCGGGCAGAGCACTAAGCCTGGTCCCAGCACCCACATGGTGCCACACAACTGTCTCTAACTCCTGTCCCAGAGGCTGTGCACCAGGAATGCACAGGCATGCGTGTAGGCAAAGTACCCCCCCACACACACACACAGACAAATTGGGGCTGGAGAGATGGCTCCGAGGTTGGGAGGACCTGCTGTGCTTGCAGAAGATGCAGGGTTCAGTCCCAGCTCCTGCGCGATGGTTCACAACCACCCCAGCTCCAGGGGATCTGTTCTCCTCCTGCACACACAATAACTTTAATATCTATATAATTTAAACTTCTACCTTTTTGAAAAGTTCTTAAAAAAAAAAAAACAAAAACAGAATTAACCGGCCAACCAACAGCAACCAAATGAAACAAACAACAAACAAACGAAAACATCCCAGCCTCACTGGCTTGCTTGGCCTGGGGGTCAGCGAGCGAGACTCTGGAGCAAGCCCGGCAGCATTCCCGAGGCAGCACAGGGACAGAGGCAGAAGGACACCAGAGTGGACTGCTCGGACTCTAAGGCTAGACTTGAGGTCATTTGTTCGGACGTGGAGAGTCAACCTTCAAGGTTGACTTGAAGACAACCTTGGTCTCCCCAGGTGGTGGGAGGCTGGCTGAGCGCAGGGCAGCCACCTTAGAGGGAGTGACAGGCAGGCTAGGCTGAGCTGGCAGGAAAGGTCCAGCTGGGCACCTCTGAGGCTTAGACTGGCAGTTCCACCCAGGGAGCCTAGGGCTCATTGTTCCTGAAGAAGTGGTTAACTGGAGGGCTCCCTGGAGGAGGTGCTGATGGCTTCTGTCTGACCTGGCCTGTCTCCAAATAGCATGGGATGCCATACGTGTGCCTGGTATCACTAAATCTATTATTTATGTGCTTAGCTCCAGAACCTGAGAACCTGACAGTACATGGTGACAGGGTCTCCAAAAAGACAATCTGTTAAAATCAGGTCAGTTAGGAGGCTGAGAATATAGCTAAGCTTTAATCACCTCTGAGAAGGACATTTAGAGACATGTCCCCTTTCTCCATCTTAAAATTCTCTTAGTTCTTTACAGACCCCAACTTATGCCAAACTGAGGCTTGTGAAGAATAAAATTTCAGGACTAGCCAGTCTGAAGTGGACAAAATTTATTTATTCATTTTAATTAATTAATTAATTAATTAATTAATTAATTAATTAATTTTAGGTTTTTCCAGACAGGGTTTCTCTGTGTGTAGCCCTGGCTGTCCTCACTCTGTAAACCAGGTTGGCTTCAAATTCACAGAGATCCACCTGCCTCTGCCTCTCAAGTGCTAGGATTAAAGGTGTGCACGACCACTGCCAAACAGAGATTTTTATTAAAGATACTTTAATATAGGATTACACGTAGGGTTAGGAGAAAGAGAGGAAGACTTCAGTGAGGACATACAGGGAGAGCGGAGGAAAGCAAGACACACCAGGTGCTCAGGGGACTCCGCAATGAACCATCTTCAATGGACCATCTTCAGGTCACACCTTCCAGTTACAGTGCAGAGGTTACTAAGGAAGGGTTCTTTTTCCCTGTTCCTCTCGCTTCTGGATAAATGAGTGGTGGTGATGGAGATGTCTTGTTTGCAATTATAATTTGACGACGTTTCTCAAGCAGTTTAGTATATCCTTTCTCTATAAATGAAGTTTTTGGTAAAAGTCCTAAAAAGCCAAAGGTCGATAGCTGGTGGGGGAGAAAGGCCGTAAGAGGTGCTGATCGTACAGGATCCTCCCCTCTCTGCTGGTGAGTGCTCCGCCCAGCGGGGCTCCTTTGCTTTCTTCTGTGCCCACACTTCCCCATCCTTCTATCCTGCCTCAGAGTGCTTACTTTCCCCAGCACCGAGGCGGCTCACACAGGCAATCCCAGCACCTGGGGGATGCTGCTGAAGAATCAAAACTTCAAGGTCATCTTCAGCTACATAGTGAATTTAAGGTCAGTCAGGGCTACATAAGATCCTGGAGAAACAGAGAGAGGAAGAAGAACAGAATGAGTTTATCTGGGTGGTTCAACATGCAATATAATAAGAAAAATGGACAGACACATACAGAGGAAAGGACACAGAGAGATAGTAAGTGCCAGTCATGATGGCACACCTTTAATCTGCGAGTTCAAAGCCAGCCTAGTCTACACAGTGAGCTTCAGGCTGTGGAGGAATCCATAGTGAGACCTGTCTCAAGGAGGAGGAGGGGAGGGAGGAGCAGGGGAGGGGAGGGAGGAGCAGGGGAGGGAGGAGGGGAGGGAGGAGGAGGGGAGGGAGGAGGAGAGGGAAGAAGAGGAGAGGAGGAGGGGAGGAGGAGGAGAAAGAGAAGGAGGGGAAGAAGGAGGAGAAGGAAGAGGAGGATGGGAGGGAGAAGGAGAAAGAGAAGGAGAAGGAGGAGGAGGAGGGGGAGGAGGAGGAGGAGGAGGAGGAGGAGGAGGAGGAGGAGGAGGAGGAGGAGGAGGAGGAGGAGGAGGAGGAGAAGAAAGGTAGCCTGCAGACCAGGAAGAAAATCCTCAGAGGCCTCAGGGCCTCAGCCCTCAGGACCCAGGACTGGGAGCACATTAACTGTGTGGTGTGTGTTCTCATATCCCAGTCCTGTAACTGGAGCATCCATGCCATACCCAGCGCAGGATGGGACAGGCCTGAATGTGTCCTTTAATTCCCCCAAAGTTTCTTTCCTAAGACGCTGACCTCGGAATCCCCCTGAAATCAGGGGAGGTCTCCGTGGCCTTCCCGACAAACACCTCCTGTCTGAGTCTCTGAGGAGGCAGAAGCTATCGCGGCAGCCCCTCCTCCTCGCTGGTTCTGCGGCGCTGCTTCTTCCTCACTCCGAGGAGCGGCCAAGGCCCCTGAGTCCCTTGGGCCCTCTCCTTCCAGCACTCAGGAGCCGTCTATGGCTCACACCTGCTCCTCCAGGCTTTACGGAAAACTTCAACAGGTCTTAGTGTCTGCTCTTCGCCTCTCATCGCGGGTACTGGCTTAAACTTCCTAGGCTGGCCTGGAGCGGCAGCCCTTCCCGGGAGAGAGGAGTGTCTCTTGGTCACTAGGGGGCGGAGTGGCCCGCATCCGTCTCACCTCTGGCCGCGGGAGGGTCTGACAGTCCTCAGTAGTCCGCAACAGCTCCTGCCCCCACTGCCGCAGCCAGCGTCCTCCCCTAACCTCTGCTTCCCTAGCCTCTCCTCCGCTCACCCCCACCTCCTCCTTAAAGGCCCTCCCTAGCTGCCGCTCCCCAGCCTCTGCGCGTCCAGCTCAGGTCGCGCTCAGGCAAACTGCCGGGTTACAACCGAGCAAAGGTTAGGCAGTTGCCTCTGGAAGGGGCGGAACTCCTCTGAAAGCGAAAGTATGGGGTCTTAGTTGGAAGGTGGGCCTGGGCGGTGCTGCAGCTGGGAAGTCCCAGCTGCTGCTCAATCAACTGGACTCTTCTGGAGGCCTCCCGCCTGGACCTGGTCTCACGATCCTGCTTGGCTGACTTGCCCAGGACCTCTTCTGCCTGAGTACAGTTGTCTGCTTCGCATAGCAGGTATGACCCAGCCAGGTGGGACAGGAGGGTAGGAGGGTTTTGGAGGCCGTGGGTGTGGAGCCAAGACTGCTCTGTCTCTGTTAGTGGCCTTTCTGGTCAAGGGTCTAGGCGCCAAGCCCAGGGCGGCTGAGCTAGAGTGCCAGCTCAGCCACAGAAGATATCCATACATCCGAATGTATAGACAGCTACACACACTACCAGAGAGCGGAAACATACATGAGGCATGCAGACTCAGACACTCACACACAGAGGCACACACATAGAAGCACCGTGACATTTGCTGACCCTCCATGGGTCTGAGCCAGGCTCGGTCCCTGCTCCCTGGGGCTCTCGGCCGAGGGGCAGACATCTCAGCTGGTCAGGGAAGGCCTCTCAGAAGTACAGCCCCGAGGAGTTAGTAGCTGGAAGAGCAGTGGCAACTCACACAAAGGCTTGGAGGAAGACTGAGCCGTGAGCGGACAGAGGGCTAGAGAGTGACAGGGAACGCATGACAAAACTTAGGGAGAACCTTGTGCGCCAAGTTAGGAAGCCTGTACTTGGGAGGGCGATGGCAACCAGAGACGTTTATATTTTGGCAACTGTGAAGGGAGCCTGTGTCTTTTAAAAAAAATAGGTCTTGCTGGCAGATAGGACAGCTACTGACTGTGTTTGCAAAATCAACATGAAGTTTACCAAACGCCTTTGTTATTCCCATAATAGCCGAGCTTGGGATTTTTAGGCAGGCAGATAAAACTAATTTAAATGGCAATCTGAACTGGTCCCCTCTGGCATTTGCAGCTCTTACTCAGTCTCCTTGCCTTGTCGATTTAATAAATCTTGAAGGCGAACACTGAGATAGATTGAAACCATATTTTCTCGTCCTGTTTCATATTTTCAGGAAATGACTCCTCGCTTGCAGGGAAAGTTTCAAGACACAAGAGCTACAGCCTGCCTACAGAGGCTTCTCCTGGGGCTTGCGCTTGTTCGTTTGTTTTTTTGAGACAGGGTTTCTCTGTGTAGCCTTGGTTGCCCTGGACTCGCTTTGTAGACCAGGCTGGTCTCAAACTCACAGAGATTCACCTGCCTCTGCCTCGCTGAGTGCTGGGGTTACTGGCAAGTGCCACCGTGCCCAGCTCTCCTGGGGCTTTGAAGGATAGGGGATAGTCCAGTCCTAGCATAGGTAGAGAGGAAGAATGTGGTTTGTCCTGGAGAAAAACTGACAGAGTAGGAGCTGGTGCAAGTGGGAAGGTCTAGAAAAGGGCAAAAACAAGGCTGGAGGGCTGGAGAGATGGCTCAGAGGTTAAGAGCACTGGCTGTTCTTCCAGAGGTCCTGAGTTCAATTCCCAGCAACCACATGGTAGCTCATAACCATCCATAGTGAGATCTGGTGCCCTCTTATGGCATGCAGGCTTACATGGAGGCAGAACACTGCATACATAATAAATAAATAAATAAATCTTAAAACTTAAAGAAATAAAACAAAACAAACAAAAAACCAAGGCTGGAAGTAAGGGAAGTCTTGACCTAAGCCCATAGCCACAGCTGGAGGGGCTCGTGATGGTGCCCTTGCCCCTGGCCCTGCAGTTGGTACTATAGCTTGACCTATAAAAAGGTGTGCTTAGGGCCCAGACTGCCATGGATCTGCAGGATCTTGAAGCTTAGGGAGTGACAGCAGTGGGGCCTGGAGACAGAGAGCCAGGGATGGGCCTGAGGCCACAGAGGGAAGGCATGGCCGTGGAGCCCACATATCAGCCCAGGATGACACTTGGCCAGGCCAGCCTCAGATGGGACACCCACTCACACTGGACAGTCCACACTCTGGGGTGAGAGAGAGAGGAGACAGACTCTCACACCTGGAAGAGGCTATGCCACAGGAGAGACAGCCCTGAGAAGCTATTGAGCAGATGATGCAGAGCTGAGGTCCCTTGGCCCTAGGGAACTCTTTGTGTCCTGAAAGCCAGGTCCAATTTGGAGATTAAAGAGAGAGGGGACCAAGAGGGTCACAGCTGGAGGGAGGACCAAAAAACTGTACCTTCAGCAGGATGGAGGGGGTCCCTGAGCTACTGTGGGTAGCATGCATACCAGAACAAGGCGAAGAATGGTCAGTCTGGAAAGAGAAGTGCTTGGGTGCCAAGTGTGGGGCTTGGGGTGGCTTGAGGGCATTAGGGGATGCAGAAGCATTAAAACAAAGGAGTGACCCATTTGGATCTGGGGAGGTCAGGGTTTGGGTGGCTGCGGAGAGCCACGAGCCAAGGGTGGTAGGGCTGCAGCCAGAGGAGCTGCTTGGTGGTCTCCACGGCCCTTTAGTGCAAGCCTGATTTGATACGAGGGTGAGCACCACAAGCGAGCCCAAAGATTTCTGTGTAGCCTGCCATGAAATTTCATGTATCCAGCTGTCCCTCCTATTCAGAATCTGCCTCCAGGCTCCCCCCAAGGACTGCCATGTCCAACTGCTGTCTTGGGGTCCTCACAGGGAAAAGAGCTCTTTTGGGGTAACATCTGATCCTCTGGTGCCCAGGAGTACACACCATCCCACTGTTGTCTGGAACTTCTGGAAAGACCCGTGTGGGCCAGGCTGAGTGGCCTGGGGCTAAACCCTGCCACACTCCCGGCTTTGTTGTCATGGGGATCAGATCTGTGATGACACTGGGCTGGACACACAGTCAGTGCTTAATAAATAAAGGTGAACTCTTGCCAGCCAAGGCAGAGCTCACCTTGTCCTTTCCCAACATGCCTGTGGTCAGGAAACCCCGAGAACACGACAGGGGCAGGTGCCATTTCCCACACTCGGCATTGAAGGGAGGGAGGAGGCCGGCAGAGACTGTGAGACTGTGTGCCTGAGACAGGGCTGTGTGGGGCAGGGTCCCTGACCCGGGTGCCAGGCAGATGATGAACTGTGACCAGGGCAGGGCTGATAAGACTCCAACCATTCACTTCACCTTCCCTCCTTCCCCTGGGCTTCCTTGAAGTTGCTGGTGGCCTCTGGAGCTCCAGAAATGCAGGCTTCAGCTGACGGATGCCTTGCTGGAGGGCTAGACCCTAGGGGCTGGCCTCTGACCAGCGTGCCTTAACTCCTAGGGAAGGGCAGTTCCTTCTGACTCACCCAGGGTCTGGCCCTAGCTCCTGCTTGGATTCGATCTGGTAAGGTGGGGAGATCCAGCCTTTCTGTTCTCTCTTTTCAGATCTATTTCTTTGCTTTATGTTGTGTGTGTTGCTGGTGTGTGTGTCTCTGCACCACATGTGGGGCCCTCAGAAGTCAGAAGAGCATAATGGTTGCCCTGGGACTGGAGTTACAGATGCTTGTGAGGCCTGTGTGGGTGCTGGGAATTGAACCTGGGTCCTCTGCAAGAGCAACTAGGCACTAAGCCATTTTCAACCCCAATCCAGCGCCCCATGCCCCCTTTTCGGCCTAGTTTCCGTCAGCACAGGGAGCGCTTGCAGCCTCAGTACCATCCCCCAGCCATGTCTGGCTTGCACAATGTGGTGGGCAGGAGGTCCCAGTGGTCAGGAAGGCTGTCTCTTCTCCTCTACCCCTAGCTAAACATACGGTCAGAAAAGTAAACAGCCAGGCTTTGCTAGCCAAAAGGGAATGTGGTGGTGGCGGTGCTTGTCAGAGGCCTGAGCGGTGTGTGTCTGCTACACTCTTGAGACCCCTACCACACTCTGTGTGGTAAAGACTGGGCGTTTGGCAAGAGGGGGAAGTGCGGTAGGTAGGAAGTGTATTGGGAGTCCTCAGCTTTAGGTTAAATATAGACCTGATGCCCCTCCCACCACCTTCCCTTCAGGCTGTGTGGTGAAGATAAGTGCTGGGTGCCTGAGGTTAGGGCCTGAGGGCATCATTGTGCCCTCCTCCAGCTCCAAGGGTTTCTTAAGGAGGTCCCTGTTTGAGCAGACGTGGTCCTGCCTTTTGTGCTGAAGGGGTGAGCCCAGGTCTCCGGAGGGGCTAAAGGGAGGCTGTGGGAGGAAGGGATGGGGAGAGGTTTAGGCCTTGGACTCTAAAATCCTAGAAGTTTGGGGTGTGGGTTCTGGGTCTTGCCCTTGGGGTTGAGGGTTGGGTTGGTTCCCAGAATGTGCAAGCTCAATACTCCTTCTAATTCAAGTGGAAACTACTCAGACTGAGTGAAGGTGGGCACCTGGGAGACAGCCTTCTGGGCATGGCATGAGGGAAGGCATTCTGCTGGCAGTAGCTGTCTCCATCTTAACAGCAGCTGCCCCCTTGCATGCAGAAGGCTCTGGCCAGCCCAGTAGCCAGCAAACATTTCTTTTCCCATAGAAGAGACCAAGCCTTCCTGCACCATGTTCCTGAGTTTTAACCAGCCCCAGAGAATTCACCCAGGGTTCTGTGTGTGCTTCCGGGGCTGGGCAGGCTCCAGGCTCCTAGAGCTACTTTCTCACCCTCAGCTTTCCTGCTGCCAAGATGCCGTTGCCACAGGCAGTGACCCCTGGGCCAGAGCTTCAAAACCCCAAGGCGCCCGGGAAGTCACAGAGCCTACCCCTGTCCACCCGGAAATCCAACAGTATGAAGGAGCCAAATGCACACCCCGGGGACACCGTGAAGCCCAGCCTGAGCACCCTGAAGCGGACCCTCTTCCGGACCAGCCTGCCAGCTTCTACCCACAGGCCCAAGGACGACCCGGGCCTGTTCAGGAGAAGCTCCCGATTCCTGCTCCGGTCCTTAAGACGGGCTCTGGATGAAGGCCCGACTGAGGGGCATCCCCAGGTCACTGCTGGGCCAGAGAAGCCCCCCAGTGCTACAGATGGTGTCAGCCGGCAGGTATCCGCCGGGACACGGCCTGAGGATCTGGAACCCCAGGCAGGTAGGCACTGTGGGGGTAGAGGGGACAGGAGCCGAGCCACGGTATCCTGATGGATTCTCCTTGAGGCCTCACTCACTCAGATCCTGCCTTCTGCACGAATTCTTTTAGTATCTTCCAAAGGAAGCCCTCCCCCTCCCAACACACCCACTGGACAAATGGGAAACATTATACTCAGCTAAGTGACTTGCTTGGTGCCTTAAGCTGGCAGAGAAGTGGGCTTGGAACCCAGAGCTGCATGACTGCAGAACTGTTCTAAACCACGCCCGGCCTTTCACAGCCCAGCCCCTTGGGCAAGCTGGACTCAGGCATTAGGCACAGATTCCCCCTTACCGAAGCAGGGTCTCAGAGGTTCAAGAAAGCCATTATTACTCGGCGGGGCATCTAGGGGACGCTGCTCAGGAGAGGGCAAACTGGACTTGGACCCTGAAGGGATCCAGCAGCGTAGAGAGCTCCTGGAACATGAGTCAGGAAGGGGACAGCGCAGCAGAAAGCTCTGGATAGAAGGGCAGGACACACCCAGCCTGAGCTCTGACCCTTTAGGCCTGTAATTACAGCCCCATAGGAGGTCACCGACCTCAGCAGAGGGGGGGGGGGGGGGGGGGGGTTAGTACAAGGTAAAAGGTGCTGGTCACAATACAGCCAGCGGTGCGGCCAGGAGCTGCCCCATCTTGTTTTCAGCCAGGATTGGAGGGAGCTCTGACGCTGCTCCTTCTAATGTGCTTTTAAGCAAGGCCTTGTGGCAGGTAGAGCGGTTCGGCTGCGCACAGGACGATCGGGCAGTGGCCAGGCAGCCCAGCCCAAAGCACAGAGGATGTCTAGGTTGGTATGGTGGTCTCTCTCATTGTTCCCTTCTCACTCACGCTTGCAGAGAGCAAATCCGTGGCCGACCTCATCACTGAGCGGAAACTGCTGAAGGCCTTTGAACAGCTGCGGCACCTGGAGACCCGGCTGGTGGCCGACAACGCCTCGCGCACGTTCGCGCAGGACCCCACGGCCTACGCGCGTCGCGCCATGGACCTCTGTCTGCACTACGACGGAATGGCGGCCGAGATCGGCGCCATCGTGCGCGAGGCGCTGGGCTGCGAAGGTGCGGACCGAGCCGCCCTGGCGGAAGTGGCCCAGGTGGTGCGCCTGGAGGAGGAGGCCCATCGGGCCCCGCAGGCCGGAGGGGACTTCCTGAGCACCCCCCGCCACTGGCGGCAGCTCTGGGCGGACACGGTGCGGCTCAGCGCCCAGGAGCGCGTGCAGCAGGCCGGCGCCGGCGTCGCCCCGGGCGCTGCCGAGGGCGCGTCCGACCTGGCTCAGCTTCTGGCCGAGCTCGGCGGCCTGGTCCGCCGCGACCTGCAGAAGGTGCGCTTAGAGATGCAGCCTGCTTACGGAGCCACCGACTTCCCGGTGTGGGAGACCTACTTGCGGGCTTTCCACAGCGCCGTGGCCCAGCGCCTGCAGGAGCTGGCGCGGGGCGCCCGCGGCTGTGAGCAGCTCTATGTGCTGTTGGACTGGGCGGCTAACGTTTACGGCAGGTGAGGCCTGAACCCGGGTGCCGAAGGCAGGAGCGGGTGCCACTACCCGCCGGGAGACCATGGGAAACGGCTACAGTAACAGAGACCATCTCTCTCCCCCGTTCCTTTGCTGGCAAAGGCGATAGGGTACCAGGAAGACCAGGGACTTTGTCCCTTTTCCCTTTGTGCTAGGCTGCATGTTCCCACCCAGGCTTACCTGAGGGGCCCCCCATGTCCAGGTTCCCGAAGCTCGGAGGGCTCTCACGCTGGCCCATAAGATGGCTGCAAGCGCGTTGGCAAAGGGCGGCTTTCCAGGCAGAGCACCGCGCCGAGCGGCCAGAGCAGCGTGGGTTCGGCCTGCTTTGCCTCTGGACGGGTATTCACACGCAGAGTGCAGCCTGACCCATCCTTGGTCCATGCTGGGACCAGGGTGGGTAGCTCCCTCAGATGGATAGGCCCCAGCTTTGCCTCAGGCAGGAAGACGTGAGGGAGAAGGCTGCCAAAGTCCTGGCCTCTTTGAATTGTGCGGTCGAAAGCCATTATCAGCCCGTGTCTGGGACACCCTGATTTATGTTAGCTCCGGCTCGACGGTAGGCTAACCATGAGGGCAGGGCTCACGCTGAGGCAGTCTGGCAGAAGTCCATCTGAACAGCTCCTTAAGCACCCTGAGCAGGCCCAGCTGGTGCCAGCTGAGTGCCAAAAGTCCAGCGCAGCCATCAGAGGCTTCTGGGAAGGGAAGTGATGGCACAGATCTCTAACGGGTAGAGGAATGGAATGTGTCGACAGAAGTGGAGTTCAGGGCTCCAATGATGACTTTAGACTTTGAGCCAGGATGGGGACAGGAAGCAGCTGCTGGAGCATCTGAGCCCGCCCGGGTCCTCACAGCGCCCCCCACTCGCACTCCACCTTGCTTTTCAGTCCTGACTTCCTTGGCACCCCAGACCTGGCCCTGCCCACCGAACCGCTGCCCCCGCTCCTGGAGCCTGCTCTGTGGGCCCGACTGGAAAGTGATTACACCAGCTTCCTAGAGGTGAGGCTGGGGAGGTACCGGGCTGCAAAGGCTGGGCCCTGGCGGAGGCTTGAGAGGATTGGGGTTGTGTTTGCAGTACCTGGACGCGGGGGCTGTGGCTGGGGTCGGATGACGCTAGTCCCTGATGGCGCAAAATGAGGCCTGGAAGGCGAGCGGCGCCCTTGCCTTCCTCCTGGAGAGCTTACCGCAGCCCCGCTAACCCCACAGACCAAGATCACAAGCTGTTTCGACAGCATCTTGCGGCTGGAGCAGAGCCGCTGGGAGGCCGGCGAGGACGACCGGGAGGTGCTGCAGGGCCTCTACCACGCGCCCCTGTCCATCGACGTTCATATGGTGCGCCCGGGACGGGGCGAAGGAAGGGCTTGTGTTTAGGAGATCCCTCAGAGCTAAGTTATCCCAAGAGGGCACCGTGTGAGGTGATCTAGACCAGGGGGCGCATGGCCCGGCGAGGTTACAGCCCTGGGTTCTGCCTGTGGACTCTGAGAGTGTGTGTGTGTGTGGGGGGGGGGCTCACACTGGGGCCGCTGACCGCTGCGGCGAGGGGTGGGCTGGGTCCGAACCTGGCTGCGCTCAGCGTGTGGCATCCCTGGCAGCTCGTGGCTGAGCACGTGAAGGCGGCCGGCGCTATCTCCGCGGAGCTGGAAGCCACCACCCTGCAGATCTGCGCGCGCGCGCTCTGCCTCTTTGTGCCCAGGTGAGGGTGGCCTTCATCCTCAGGCCGGGAAGGATGGGCGATGGCCTGGCCGGAATGGGAGGGGTCTGCTGGTGGGCTGTGTGAGACCCTCATCCCTGGTGAGGACCTAATGGGGGCGGGCGCAGACCTGAGACCAGAGGAGTGATTCTCTCCGGCCCCCAGGTTTGAAAAGGCGTTTCTGGCGTCGGCGGCGGTGAGCGAGTGGTACCTGGGCGCCTATATTAACGCGTGTGCGGAGCTGAGGTGGGTCGCCCCGGCTCCGGGGCACTGCCAGGCGCGGTCGGCAGGGGGCGCACGAGCCCAGGGAAAGCGCTCTGAAGCCGCGGTCGCTGGGGGAAGGGGGGGAGCTTAGCGCCTCCGGAGTGTGGATTCTTGTGGGTTCCCCAAGGCCTCCCCATATCGTCCCCTCTTCACCTTGGCCCAAACGTGCTCAGCGAGGCTAGAGCTTCAAGGCTGACCGGAGGCTGAGCAGAGAGGGCCGCCCTGTCCCTGAGCTCCCCCGTCATTCCCTCCATTCCATTCCGTTCTTTTCTTCTGGGTTTACCTTCTCCTCCGAGAACCCCCCTCCCCGAACCCCACCCTGGACACTCCTGAGCGCCTCTCCCCTCGGAAGGCAAGGCCCTCTGTTCGGCAGAGACTGCTCCCGAGCCTGGCCTCCAGACCACACCTAGCGCCCGCTTCCCCGCAGACATGGCTAGGCTGGGGAATACAGCCATATCCAGGAGGCACGTGATCTGGACCACCTTGCGGGGTGGGATTCCAGCGTCCCCCACGGATGGCTGTGGGCCCTGGGACAAGCCACGCCATTTCTTCGCCTCTTTCCTCTTCTAACAAGGCCAGAGCCTGATTCCTCTGGCGTGGGGATTCAGTCCCTGTGAGCTCTCTGAGAGCACCGAGACACACCAGGCGCTATGTGCCTGCTTTATCCCCGCCCCTGCCCAGGTGACTTCCCAAGGCCAGGGAACCCTGGTACAGATGGACAAGCGGGTGATGGCGCAGCCAGGAAGCCGCGCAGCTAGGAGCTGAACCAGGCCTGCCCGCGTCCAAAGTGTGGTCACACTGGTGCTCAGCTTCCCGGCAGTGAAATAAGTGTCCTCCTCGGAGCGGTGACGCAGCGCAGTGGAGAGCTGCGTCAGGCGTGGCATGCTACAGTGTCCCATCACCAAGAGGCATGGAGGGCGTCCCAAGGCTGCCAGATGGGGCCTATGGCTTGGAGCCGGGCTGCCACCTGCTGCCAGAGTGGACTGGCTCCGGGGCCTTACGTTGCCCTCTCATTCAGTCCTGCACAACTCCAGGGACTGCCCTCCACAGCACAGCCTAAATCAGTGATTCTCGGCCCGTGGGTTGTGACCATTTTTGGGGGGGGAGGGCGGGGTCGAAGGACTCGTTTCACGGGGATCACATATCAGATATCCTCTCCCCAGAACCAGCCTCCTGGCCAGGTTCCCAGGGACGATGAAGGAACTGGAGAAGCCCCTGGTGGCTGCCACCAACAGCTTCCAGAAGCATTTGCTCCAGATTGTACAGCAAGACATGCAGGTGAATTGGACACTTTCCACACCTAGTGGACGCCCATCTATTCCCTGAGGCTCTAGGTCACGGCCCTAAGTGAGTTCTCAGCTGAGCAGGGGCAGCTGGGAAACACCTACTACAATTCCTTTCTCTCTTGATCAACCTGAGCTCTGGGATGGTGGGCCAAGAAGGAAGGCCTTGAAGCCCTCTGAACAGCCACTCAGGCTATCTGCAGCACACCCCCTAAAAAGGGCTGCAAGACACTCCCTCACTTTCTGAGAAAGGCCCAGTGATAAAACTTGTGCCTGGGAAAGAGGGTGGCACAAAGGAACTCGGCGGTGAAGGGGTTAGGAATGGTGAGCAGAACTCAGTCCCCTGCCCCTCTGTCCCCAGCCACTGTTCAAGGCGCTCTATACCAAGAGCTGGCTCACACTGGACACGCTGCGTCCCCTCATGGACAAGGTGGTGGACTTTGCACAGCACCTGGAGCATGTGACCCCGCCGCTGGCCCAGGTACCCGGAAGTGGGTGGCTGCCAGGGGTGTGCAGGGCCGTGCCTGGGATCCTGACCCTACCCTCGCTCTCCCAGGGCACTCTTCAGGAGCTGCACCGCTTTGTGGTCCGAGCATACCTGGGGCAGGTGCTGAGGCCCCACGAGAGGTTCAGCGGCCTGGATCGCGTCAATGCCTCCCACAAAATGAACCTGGATGCCCAGGCCATTAGCAGCACCTTCCAGGGCTTGGTAGGAGCAGCGACTCAGTCTGTGGCCAGACACCCCCTATTCTCATTTCCTTTCATCCTGTAAGGAACCCCTAGATGGGTGTGGAGCGGGTACTGGAGCTTCCGGTGGCCAGGCAGTTCTAACTCCACAGGGAAGATGGCAGAGGTCTGAACCTAAGAGGGGCAGGCCAAGGTGGGGGTGTCACTTTACATTACATTTGCATACAGTTGTGGATGAAGGAGAAGGAGTGAAGGTTAAGATGGGCAAGATCTGTGGGAGGCTTTTCCCCCTCGGGATCCAGAGCACTTTAAGCCATGCCCACACCCCTAATCTAGGCTGCTGGTGACAGGTCCCAGTCAGCACTGGCCTGGTCAGGGCTCGGATTTCCCGTCTGTGCAGACAGGAAGACATCTCCCCAGAACCATTGCAGGCGCCCCTCGTCCCCTGCCTCCGCGGAGTCTCACTATGGGAAGTGGGATGGTGCAGCAGAGAACACTAAAGGAGGGCTTGTAGGCAGCGACTCCCTGGGGAGGTGGGCCACAGCACACATCTCCCTGTCTCGTCAGGGCTCTAAAGCCACGTGGCTGGACCAGGCCATCCTGTGCGTGGCCGAGATCCTGGGCGAGACGTACAAAGATGACATCCAGCGGCACCTGGAGACGCTTATACAGAGCTACCCCGACATCAGGTTCGCAGACCTCCTCACCCGCTCGCTCCTGACCGAGAGTCAGGGCCACTGGGCCTGGCGCTCGCGCCCTCTATAGAGTCCTGTTGGTTTGTCGGGGCGGAGAGAACCGCCTTAGTGGGGGAGCTAACCGCGACGGAAGCGTGTGCGCATGCGCGCGAGGAAGGGCCACAGGGAGCGCAGTGGAGCGGGCCATTCTCCCTCGAGTTCTCCACCATGGGGACGATGCGCCCCCGCCCTCGGGCTCAAAACCCTCTCTGGAAGCACTCTGAGGCCTCGACAGCCGGAAGGAGGCTCGAATCCCGGGTTTTTGTGGGGCAATGAGTCACCGGACCCCGAGGAAATCCCGGTTGGGCTCTCTCAGCGCCCTCGGAGATTCCAGGATGGAGAGGCCGCTGAAAGCCCCTGGGCCAGCCCCTTCCCTGGCTCCCTGCCGCTTTCAGACTCTATGCTCTGCCGTATGTTGGATCTAGATGACGACCCTGCTAGGCCCCTTCTAAGTTTGCAGCTTCCCCACCGCCGGCCCATAGGGGTTCCCCAGCCTGAGCGTGGCCCTCCCTGGCTGGCTCCAGGGGTAGCCCTGGACAGCGGCTTGGGGAACCAGCGGGAAGGCAGCGGCTCAGGATGCCCTTTGTACCTGCTTCACCCGCCCCCCCCCCCGCGCCCCCTTCTCCTGCCCCGTACAGCCCCTCTCTGCTTTGCACACTGTGAGAACATTCCCCAGCAGGCCGCCTAGCCTGGCCTGGCCTGGCCTCTACCTCCCTAGTGTTCCGCCCGTTTCTGGAGCCTTCCCCAGGTCGGATTTCTTGGGTCGCCTGCGTGCCTCTCTTTGCACTGTGTGCATGGCTGTGTGCATGGCTGTGTGCTTCCAGATGCAGTTACTGTGCGCCCGCAGGTCCACGATCCCTCCTCCTTCCAGGGCCCGTCCCGGCTCAGCCGGGGATAGTCCCAGCCTTTCGAAAGTGTCTCCGACCCAGCTCCAGGAATGCTGGGTGAATCACGCTTCCTCCCAGGCCTGGATTCCTGCCCTCCCTGGGGGTGGAACGAGGGCCGGGGGGATGCCAGGGGGTACCACTCTGCAGCGAAGACCCCGTCTCTTCACAGGCGCGACCACATTCTGGCCATTCTGGCGCTGCGCAGACTCGGCCGCCGTCGAAACCAGAATCTGTTGCAGCACAGCCAAGACCTGCTGCGAGCGGCCCGCGAGAGCAGGCCCGCCCCGCCCCCGGTGCTCTTCGAGGAGATCGAAGTGCGCGCCTCTGTGGACGTCCTCATCGCCTGTATCTGAACGGCAGGCAGGAGCCTGGCTGACCCCGAGTTGGCAGCCCAGTGAGTCACTCTGGCCCTACCCTCAGCAATGAAGCCTGGAGCCATGGAATTTTTGGTTTCAGCTGCCTGGCTGCTCAGCCAGGGGGAGCCAAGAGTGGAGGCATTCCAGGCATTTGCGGGGGAGTTTTGGGGGGCTGCTGAGGCTGCTTGCGGGACTTCACTTTCTAACTGCTCAGCACAACCCCGCTATCGTGAGAAGCTGGCCATCCTAAAAATAAATGCGAATTAAAATAGTGCCTGAGGTTGGGCAAGCTAAGCTGGCTGGGAGAGGTGAGGCTGAAGGTTCCGTGGCCAGCTGGTCAGTGACTGAATGGGGTGGCGGAGGCAAGTCCTGACCTGGAAATGCTCCTGCCTGTAGCTGCAGACCAAAACAGGCCTCGGGGGCCACGCGGTGGCTCAGAGCTGAAGAACAGGCGCCCCTCCTTCCGGGGGCCCTGCTTGTGTTCCCTGCACCCACATGGCAGTAGGCAGCTTGATCCCTCAATTCCAGAGGCTCAGACTCATTCTTCTGGTCCCTGTGAGCATGCGCTTGTGTTGTGTGCAGAGGAGCACACAGGCAAGACTCCTGCGTGTATGTAAAGTAAAAATAATAAAATTTAAAAAGCAACAACAGAACAAAGCCAGGCCTTCACCTGGACTCCAGCCTCCCTAGCCTCAGAGACCAAGTTGGGCTTGCCCAGAAAGGGTGCGCAGTGCTCGGCCCCATTCTGGGCAACCTGAGCCCCCGTGCACACCGGTTCGGCAGCTTGCGGTTTTCGTTTCAGGTAGGAGGGACTTGCCAGCAATAAAGTCACGTGGATGGGAAGGTAACCATGTAGTTTCAGCCCTGGATACACCTCCAGGAGACGTCCTAATGTGCTCTAGATAACTGATAGGTTTGTCTGGCCTTGAGGGGCAAGGGAGGGACCTCTTTGCATTGGTGGCTCCAGTTTGCAGGGAAGATGAGAGCTAAGCTGGGATTGACAGGCTGTGACAGTCTTCTTACCCTACTGTTCCCCAGAACGCTTCCACTGCAGCGCCGGGCCTGCCCCTCACTCAAGCTTGTGAGGGGTCAGGTAACTGCGGGTGGCCTGGGGTCCCAAAAGCCCAGTGAAATCTCCTTCCTTGAGACCAGTGTTCCAAAAGGCTGCTGTGAGCGGTGAGCGGGCCAGGCATCCTTCCTGCTCTCCCAGACCCCTCTCTGTGCTAGGGCTGGAGCTCAGAGCCGTGTCTGGGTCCGCTGGGAGCCCTGGCACGGGTGTTGGGAATTCTTGGCTCCTCCTAGGAGCAGGCATGAGGGGCAGTGTGAGCATCCACCAGGACCCCACCACACTGTGTATCAGGGATGGGAGCCAGGGGCAGGTCCACCCTAGCAGGGGAGATCCAGGCCTGGGGGAAGGGAGAGGCAGGGCAGGAATGAGGAAGTGAAGTTGTTGAGGTTCCCAGGCTCCAAAGCCAGAGGTGAAGGCCAGGAACTTGTGCCTGTTGACCCTTGGTAGCCAGTCCTTCCTGCTAGGAGGGAGACTGAGGTCTGTAGAGGGTAAGTGGCCTTGATGCCTCAAAACCTGGGGTTCAGGGTGTGAGAGGCTCCCTCTGTCACAGAGGAGGGAAAATGGTGTTTCACTGGTCAGTGTCCCTGCTTCGTCCCCCAGGGGCCCCTCAGTGGCCATCAGAGGCCTGCTGGCAGTGTAGACAGGGTTCTGAGAGGTAACAGAAAGCCCGATTCTAACCAGGTTCTCCCCAGAGAGCCCACTCCCTCCCCAACCCTACCTGAGTCCCAGGCCTCACCAGGTCCAACAGGCCCCATCCTGGCTGTCCTGCTCTACCCGAGCCTCTGGGCTGAGTGGGCTTTCTAGCCAGGCTGGAAAGAAAAGGGAGGTTGGTCCTAGCTCTTTGACTGTCCAGATGACTCTATAGGCAAGTCTTGGTGCCTGACTGTGCCTCAGTATTTCCAGCTGTGAAATGGGCATGCTGTCAGAGGAGCTAGCCTAGAGCTGGCTGAGGAGGGTGGAACCCGAGCTAGCTATGAAGCCAGGCCTCTGACCTCCCTGTGACTCCATGACCCACCAAGGCCATAATCTACACATCAATGGTGAATGAGGATGCAGCCATGAGGCCAGAAGCCAGGGGAATGGAATGGGAGGTGGTAGGCATCACTGGTAAGGAGAAATTAGGAGGAAGTGCCCATGGCTGAGCAGCATCAGAACCGCACAGAGATGGACTTGGGCCTAGTCCTTCTTAGAGCCTTGGTCTAGAAATTCCTCAATGGAAACAGGAAGTCTGGGTTTCCTGGCTGGAAGTGTGCATTTAGAATGCTGGTACCTTGTGCAAGGACCATCAGCGTGTGTTCCAATGAGCCTGGCAGTGACTAGGGGCTGGGCCTGCCTTCCCAAGGCTCAGTCAGCGGGAGCCAGAGGAGGCCAAAGGTACAGTCAGGGAGACCGAGGGCAAGAGGACAGGCTCAACAGAGGAACTCTGATGGCTCTTCAGCCCTGGGACCAGCACGGTTTGGGAGCCTCCCATCCCCCTCCTACACCCACTACCCACAGAGACTCCTTAGGGTGTCTCATGGCCATCTGCGTCCAGGCCAAGCTTGAGGGGACATAAACGGTCTCTCAGAGCTATCTTGAGACTCACTGACCAATTGGCTGGCTGGAAAGCCGTGTGCGTGTGTATACATGCCTGTCTTTACGGGATCTGGCACTGCCAACCTATCCCACAGGGCAGAGCCTGTGCCCCGCCTCTCGCTCCTCTCAGAAGCAGGGGAGCCTGGAATCACCCCTCAACCTCAAAGCAAAGCATCTACCAGCCTGGTTTCTCAGTCCCCAACCTCTGCCTGCCCTGGTCTCACAATGCCTTCTGTGATGACCTCTCTCCCCTCATCTCCCGGGCTTGGGCCCAGCCTGGTTCAGTGGGACAGACTGGGGACATGGGCATGTTGTCTCAGCACCTTCCTGTCCTCTGAAGCTTGTAACCTGAAGCCCCCTTCAGTGCTGAGGCTCAGTCCCATAGAATGGAGCAGCCAGTAGGGAGCGAGCTCAGGCTGGCCACAGAGGTCCTGGTGGGCGGCTGCTTTAGGTGGCAGCCATCCTGTCACCTTCGTGCCTTCCCAGCCTCTCCCTCTTCCTTCCTTGCCTGCTGATCCTGGCTCCTTCCTTCCTGGCCCCAGAGCTCAGTAAGCCACATTCATGGGGGGGGGGGCACCCTCAGCGACTTTGAGGTGTTTCCTGCAGAGCCTCTCATCACTGACCGGGCTGGGGAGGGGGCAGGAGGCGGCACTGCACTCGATTCCCAATCTCACTTCCTTCCTTTGCTACCCCCCCCCACCCACAGAAAAGAAAAACCACAAAAACAAAAACCCCTTGGGAGCTACAGCAGGCCACCAGAGTCTCCCACCATCCATCATCAGAGTAGCCTGCCTCGTGACACTGTCTTTTTCTAGTCAGTCTGAGTCTGGGCAGGGTCTGTACTGGCGGCTGAGATAAGGCGAAGGGGCCGCAGGTGCTGACAGCGAACCCACAGGGCTCAGGGGCAGCCCTGCTCTGCAGCGGCTATGGTGTCTGCTGTGTGAGGCAAGCGCTCTGTAGTAAGAATAGCCCAGTCCAGCCTCGTGTCCCACCTCATGAAGGGAGCTGGAATGTGGCCATCACTGCCACCCCCAGTCTATTCCATGTCCGGAGCTGTGAGGCCTGGACCAGGCGTGGCAAAGGTCCTTCTGTCCATGTACAGACAGCCCCACCAGCTACTCACCACTCAGAACATTTATCATGTCTAGTTTGCTTTTGTTTTTCGAGACAGGGTTTCACTACATAGCTCCAGAGGGCCTGGAACTCTCTGTCGGGCAGGATAATCTTAGACTCAGAGATCTGCCTGCCTCTGCTTCCCAAGGGCTGAAACTATGTTCGCAAGTGTTTTTATTTTTAGCTTTACCGATGTTACGGGGCTGCTGTTCTGGCAGGATCTGTATTCTCTTAGGCCAAAACTTAAAATGTATGTAAAAGATACAAGATTTAAAAGTCTAATATCAGGGCTGGGAGTGTAGCTCCATTGGTAGAGCCCTTGACTAGCAACCCACAAAATCCTGGATTCAATCCTCAACACCCCATAAATTGGGCATGGTGGCACATGCCTGTAATCTGAGCACTCTTGAGGGTCAAAAGAATCAGGCAGGAATTCAAGGTCACCTTTGAGAGAGAGTTCTGCCAGCCTGGGATCCTGCCTTAAAAAAAAAAAAAAGTCTCTCCCGTAGGGGGCTTACAAAAGCACTGCTCAGTCAGGGGATGTACACGGGGGTGGTGTTTCCATATCCCTGAGGGGCCTGGTTTTGTTTGGGGTGACTGAGTCGGAGGCTAGGATGATCCAAAAATCAAGCCTTGAGGAGCCCCAGGCTTTCTGAGGGATAGAAACTACCAGAAAGTGAAACTGGATTGCTGGGAAGAAGAAAGGTCAAGGAGAGGTTCTGCTCTTTCGAGGAGACTCACTGTGTCAAGATATGGCCTGCCTGCTCCCCATGTAGTCACTCTGTGATTAAATCCAGCCTCTGGATGCAGATAGCGCGGGCAAGAATCCCACCTTTAGACCTGCCTAGCTGTGAGTCTAGGTTCTGTCTTCTGGGTAAAACCGAGAGCATCACAGAGGATGCTGCTGAGGTGGGCTTGGCCCCTATGAAGCGATTCCCAGGCAGCAGCAGTTGTTTCTCTGCGATGTCTCCTCCAACCTACACTGCCAGCCCTCTGGGGTTCCCAGGACCCTCGAGGGTCACTAAAAGCCACAGATGCAGGTCATGGGGCTCCCTAAGGCCCAGATGGTCCCCAGCTTGAGCCTACATGACACCCTCTCTTGGGACCTCCCGGCTATCAGGTAGGGACACCCTAGGGTACTTGCAGCACCCCAGCCATCTTTGTGAGGCCTGGGATTGCCAGGAGAACTTCCGCCCTGTGGCCAGCCTGTGTTATTTTGAGAGACTTGAGTGGACCATGCTCCACAGCTGATTCCCGTAAGTCACGCCGGTTCAGAAAAGTGCTCATGGCAGGAAGGGCTTGAAGGGATGGAAACTATGCTTACATCACTGCCTGAGAACTGCTGAGAAAGGCTGGCCAATCCTCAACAGAACAGCTGTGCCTAGGGAGGGTCGCCCTTGCCGAGGGGCAGGGCTAGCCTTCCAGGAGGCTGCACCGCACTCCTCTGTAAAACTTCCACCCTGGACCCCCCCCCCCCAGTAGGCCAGGCGTGGTGGTGCAAGCCTTTAATCTCAACACTCAAGAGGTAGAGGTAGGCAGTCAGATCCCTGTGAGTTTGATGCCAGTCTGGTTGACAGAGGGAGTTCCAGGACCCCCAGAGACCTTTGTCTTGAAAACAAAACATAAAATAATAAAAAAAAGACCCTTGACCTAAGTCAAGGTAGGGAAGTAGGCCTGGCTCAATTTCCCATTCTGGCAAAAATAATGAGTTTGTTTGTGTGTGTGTGTGTGGAGGCTAATTTATATCCTGGGAAGGGGAGGTGGCATGGCAATTGTGAGCAGCTTACCACAGGAAGGGCTCATGAAGGGCTCTGGTCTCAACTTTGGTGACTTGGCATAGCATTAAGGTGGCTCCTTGCTTGGCCTGTCCTGGTCACCCTCTGAGCCCAACAATGTCAGCAGACCCCAGTCCCTTGCAGCTGATGTCCTGAGCAGTTCATGTCCTCTCTCAGGAAGGCTGGGAGAAGAAAGATGACAGCAGCAAACCCCACCTTGGTGCCCACTTCTGAGACTTGGTTTCCTCATCTGTTCACAAGGAATGCAGGGGTTCTGTTGAGTGCCATGAATTCCTGGGGTGTCCCTAGGAAACAGGATTGTCTGGCCACAGTCCTAAGTCTGGCAATGGCCTGAGAATCGAAAGGGAGAAACTGATGTCTGACAACCGAGGTCAGGCAAGTGGGAAATGCAAGTCATCACAAAGGGGGAAGTGGGCCCAGTGACCGGAGGCCTGGAAGACACCCTGGACTGCCTTAGTCTTTCTTCCCAGAGGGACCACTCCACAACCAGCATGGCTCCTGTGACCAACATGACCAGCCATGCCAGCTGGTACAGCTTGTCCACTTGGCCAGGTTTTCAACACCTGCCTAGTCTCCTCATGTGGCATTTGTACCTCCTGAGTTCTGCCCCACAATGCTTTTCCTTCTGCTTTCAGGTTCTCTTTCTGAGCACTTCCTCCAGCTCCTCTCTTAGCCAGCCAGGGAATGAATAGAGAGTCAATAACAAGCCACCTTGTATTATTGTCCGGCCAGAGCTGGGCTGCCCTTTGTATTGCCCATGATGGTTTAATCAGCTGACTGAATAAGGCAATGAAAAATATTGAGCAATGAAAAATATTGCTACCCAGCCCCTGTGACAGAATGGAGGACAACGCCTCCTGTTTCCGCACGCAGACTCCTGGCTTGCCTGCATCTGACTTTCATATAGAGCTGGGGTTCAGATAGAGTAACCCTGAACCTGGCATGGTGGCACATGCCTGCAATCCCAGCACTCAGGGAGGCAGAGGCAGGCAGATCTCTGTGAGTTCAAGGCCAGGCTGGTCTACAAAGAGAGTCCAAGACAGCCAAGGCTACACAGAAAAACCATGTCTTGAAAAAACAAAATAAGAAAGAGAGGGAGAGAAAGAGAGAGAGAGAGAATGAGAGAGAAAGAAAGATAGAAAGAAAGAAGAAGAAAAGAAAGAAACGAGAGAGAAAGAAAGTAACCCTGGGTATAGCAGAGTGTAGCTTCATCATTAACTTGCAGATGGCAGGGGCCTATCTGTGCCTCAGTTTCCTCATCTGTGAAAAGGGATGGTTAGGCAGTAGTACCTAATTCATATAGCTATGATGGAATCTATTAGCAAACACAAAACACTCAGAGCCTAGCCTGGCAACTCTGGAGGTCTGAGAAAGTCAACTGTCCATTCACACGAACCGGAAGCTGGGAGCTCTGAGTTAGGTCAGTGTCCCCTGCAGCACTATCCACAGCGGCCAACCTGCCCACTGAGAACACAAAATACGGCCCATCCACAGGAGAGAGCACAATTAGGACATTTACAGGAAAACTCCAGCCCGCTCAATGGCATGGCTGGGCCTCGAGAACATCAGACTCACTACAACAAAAAACCCTGTGGGGTGGCCTCCCAGAGAAACTCGGTTTAAACTTTGCCTTTACAAACCAAGCTCTCAGCCAACCTGTAACCAGGCTGGTGTTGAACTTTGACATCGTTTTTAACAACGTACTCACTCTGGTTACATACTGCACGTTCAGCCTGTTCAGAATTAATTGACCTCTAAGAAAAATGTTATCTTAGTACACTTTGGACTGCAAACATAATTAATCCTGCATGCTCAGCTGAAGGCCTCGCTTTGATTATACTAGCCTCCTGTGCCTCGTTTGTACCTGTTGTGGCACACTGTCCCTGGGGAGATGGCTCCAATGTCTGCTGAGAGGAAATAAACCTCACTACAGATACGAGGTCCCACTCGGTGAGACAATGAGCTTTTGGGGGTCGTGTCCAGGTGTGTATGTGAGGGGTCACTTACAGGATGAGAACTGACTCAAGGCCGCTGTTCTTACCAAAAGCCGCCACCAGCACGGTGACGGTTCCTAACGGTGGGGCCTGAAACTCACAGTGAACCACCTGTAGGTAGGGGTGTCCTCTACAGGTAGCTCAAGCAGGGCTCTGAGGGTCTTCCAGCACGTCTAGCCGATTTGGCTGATCTCTGTTCTGCCCTGCAGGCTCAGCTGTCATGGGGTGTTCTAGGCGGCCCGGTTTATCTGAGTATCTCTTAGCCACTCCTACTGCTCAGAGCTTGAAGAAGCCTAGTGAGGTTGGTCAGTTTCAGGAACATCCCGAAGCTATTCTGAGTTATTTGCTTCTTGTCTTAACCAGCTCTTCCCTGCTGGATGGAAGAGCCCTGTTGTTTCACCTCCCTGTAAATCGTCCATGTCCTTAGGAGCCTCCCTCCCAAACTGAAGCTTTTAATCTTGAGGAAACTGCTAAACACAACAAACTCATTTAAGGTAATGTGTGTGCACTCGACAGGCCTTAGACATCATGCTGGAAGCAGTGAGGCGCAAAGGAGACAATGCCACAGCCCTCCCCCGATAAAAAGGCCCACTCCTCCCCCTATGAAATATGTTGAAAACAACATGGGTTTAGCTTTATAAAACCTGATTGTGAATTTGTGTTCTATTCTGAGTCAGTAGAGCCAGGAAAAAAAAAATTTCCCTCTCTTTCTTTCTTTTTTTTTATGTATTTATTATGTATATGAGGGCTTTAGCTGCATGTACACCTGCATGACAGAACAGAGCATCAGATCCCTTTATAGATGGTTGTGAGCCACCATGCGGTTGCTGGGAATGAACCCAGGACCTCTGGAAGAACAGCCAGTGCTCTTAACCTCTGAGCCATCTCTCCAGCTCCCTCCCTCTCTTATAAGACCATAAGATATCTTATGTAAAAATCTGTAAAAGATGAAGACCAAAGTTGTTCATTCCTTTTTGTTACTGTGCTGTTCAGCTTAGGGAGAGAACAGCCTTGATTCAGGACCCTTAGATTAGGACCCTTAAATTAGACTCTTAGATTAGACCTACCCTAATTAGGTTACCAGAACAAGAGAGACCCACACTCTTTTTAATAAATCAGGTCCAATTTTGAGTAAATGACACCAAGATTAGTCTTTCTCCATTTATGCAGCATCACCACACCACCACAAAAGGAGATGGCTTTATCCGCCCACTCACGGGATCCACAGAGCAGACACAGCCATAGAATGGGGTAGCAGAGACTCAGGGGATAGAAGGGAAGTGGGTGGTGCTGCATAATGGGGACTGTGGCTCAATTTTGCAGGGGAAAAGAATTCTGTGGGGCTGGAGCAGATGGCTCAGTTGTTAAGCTCCTGCTCTTTCGGAGCCGCCATTTAGTTTCCAGCACTCATATTGAGCAGCCTTACAGCTCCCTGTTAACTCCAGCTCCAGGGATTCAACGCCCTCTTCTGGACTCCTGAGCATCTGCGCCCAAGTGTGTACATACATATAAACGCGCACACTTGTGTATTTTTAAGTTCTGTGGATGGAGAGTGGTTGCAGGGGCACTCAGTGCAAGTGTACTAACTGCCAACAGCTAGAATGCCCAACACTGTTAAAATGGAACATTCCATGTTATACATGTTATAATGATTAAAAACATAAGCTAAGAGCCTGTGGTGGTACATGCCTGTCATCCCCGCAGTCAGGATGTAGAACAGGATGATTTTTGGTTCCAGGCATGCCTGGGCTGTAAAGATCAAACAAACAAACACCCAAGAAATAAAGAGTCAGCAGTTGCTGCTTGGGGGGGGGGGGAGAGGCTAACGCTGGATTGCGTGCAAGCAGCAGGCATCACTCTTGGCCATGTTCGGACTAGGAGCCTTTGCCAGCCGACTCCTGGCTGCTGCCACAACTCTCAGGCTGCTGGAGTTGGGGTTGGGGCAGCAGGTGGCCAGGCAAGCCATCCAGATGCTTCTCTCCTGTGGGATCTGTTCCTTGGCTGGCCTTTGAGAGACTATGAAAAGGACTTAACCTTTCTCTGGTCCTGAGGGCCCTCTAAATGTTATCCAAATCGCCTGGTTTTCAAATTCCATTTGCGTTGGGAACTTCACATAGGACCTTTGACCCTCGTCCTGAATTTGGACAGGGAAGTGCTTGGTGTGCCCACACAGATAGGTGGCATTGGCTTCTGCCGGCCCTGAGTCTGCTCTGAGTAAGCTACTGTGGGCATCTTGGGACAAGATGGAAGTCCCACACCAGAGCCCCTAGGCTCCACGCAGATGTGGATTCTTGAAGGCCTGACTCTCTCTCTCTCTCAACCCTATCTGTGCAGTTTCCTAATTGTTTACTAGAAGTTAAGAACTGGATGGACAGAGCAGAGCTGGGAAAGAGTCCGGGGCAGTCCTGTAGTGTCCGCTTTCTGTTTTTGCATGCAGTTGTGGGTGAGATGCCAAGCTTCTTGGTCTCCCCCAGGTTCCCTGTGGAGCAGAGGCACCAACCCCCAGCTTGGGCCCTGGGGGGTCAACAGAAAATGTCACCCGTTAGGGCCTCAGGAACAAGAGATGGCATCTTGCTTGTGTGTTGAGACAGGGTCTCACTGTGTAGCCTTGACTCCCTGGACATTCCTCTGAGACCGGGCTGCCTCTTGAATGCTGGGATAAGGGTGGGCACCAGCCACCTCCCTGCAGCCTTCTGCACTTGCCAAGGTATGGGACGGAGGAGAGTCTTCTTCAACCCAGCACTTGGCCACTGCTCCCCAGAAGGAAGAGGAAGTTCTGGGTTTCCCGGGACAACCCCTAAACATAACCCACCCACATAGCTGCCCTTCCCTCTCCCCTCAAAGCTGTGCTTAGGCTGACAGGGAAGAGAGGGCCCAAACAAAAGATGGGGAGGAGCTGAGCTCCAAGTAGAGGCAAAAACAAAACAAAAAGCTGGTGTCTCCATGGGAAATTCCTGAGTGAGTCCATTTTCCAGGGGGCAGAAATTCCTAGGGGGTGAAACATCCCCTCTCTAAGCTAGTTCACTTTCCCCACCTTCCCCAAGGCAGACCCTGAGGAAAGGCCCTCAGAAGGGAATCCTGAGGAGCTGGCTCAGGTCCAGCCTAGGAAAGCTGGGGGAGGTTCGGGTGAGGACTGCGGTTCGGGTGAGGACTGCCGGTCATCTCTGCCTCTGTGACCTCGGGGTAAAGATGAGGGCGCTCCTATCACTCAGAGCTTGGTGATACGAGGTCTTGAGAGATCCCAGTGTTAGCCCTGTACCCAGCTGGCCTTCCAGGCTTGCACGGACACAGTGGGGCTCAGAGAAGTAACAGCACGTGGCTGTTGAGGTAGGAGAGGGCGCTTCCCAGATCTAACTAGGTGCTGACTGTGTGACGCGGGACAGCAGCTCTGGGCGTGCGCCCTGCTAGGCAGCCAATCAGAGAGCGTCGTGGGACAATGGCCCGACACCTAGCGGAACTCGTGGCCCCCCTGATGCCCTTGCCTGTGCACACATACCCGTGGCCAGCTCTGCCACGCTTTCTCCAGGCTGTTGGGAAAAGCGAAGTGACCCTGCCCCTCTCCCTACCGGCCCGGCCCCGCCCCCCAGCTCTGGAATCGGGACCTTGGCCTCCGCCAGCGGATTTTCCGCGGTTGCGGCTGGCGGGGCAGGCGGAGCCCGGGCGGAGCCTGTGGCTATTTCAGGCTGTGCCCCGCCAGGGCCAGGACTAAGGCCGTCCTGTCCCGGACACAGTAAGTGACCTCCGCCGCTGTGCCTCTGTCCCTACCGCTCTGCGTAGCTTCCACTCCAGTCCGGACACAGGGTCTCCTGCCGGATTCCCCGAGGGAATGGCCCTGAGCGGCCAAGGAGACGCGGGCGGGATATTTCGGGTCCCTTGACCTCCAGCTCACCCACTGCTAGGGACACACAGGCTTTACCCTGAGGCCCTGGCGCCAGGGTTCCCGCGAGCAGCGAAGCGCTCACTCTGGTTAAACCGGGACAAATGCTAGGGAGGTTCAGGGTTACAATAGGAAGGTCCCAGCACCCGCGGGACTCCCTGACCGGGTGGCCTCTTGTGAGGGTGACAGAGACAGTGGGTTGCAAGACCAGTGAGATTCTCTGTGGTCCAGTCGGTGTCTAGAATCGAACTGAAGGAGGTGACGCCATCCAGCCACCAGAGGCAGCCATCCCCTGTGCCTTTTCTGCCTCAGTGGGCCCAGCTTGGTGATACTTTAAACCTCACCTCATCACTCTTTCTGCTGCCTCCTGGGGGGCGGGGGAAGCCTGCAGTCACAGGGACACGGGACCGGCTACAAGGCCCATCCTGGACCAAGCTCCTGGCTTGTGATTTTGCCACAGCCTCTGAGCAGCACTGGTGAGGAGGGAGAGAGAGGGCTCATCCTCATTCCACAGATGGGAAAAGTGAGACCTACTGAGGAAGGAAATTGTTTAGCCCTCACACTGGAGAGAGGTCTCGCTGAGCCCACGGCCGCCGTTCCCTCTTGTACAAACAGGCCTCTGACGGGACAACTGGGACCAGACATGCAGGTTAGGGCTGAGTAGCTCCATCAGCCAGCCCAGCCCATATGGGTGTTTGCCTGCAAACCGGATAGGTTGGCACAGGCCTTAAACACTAAGTCATCCTATGCGAAATTCTCAGGCCTCATAAGGTTAAAGAAGGGGGCTCTCTCTGTTCAGGGTACCTAGTGAGGGTGATAAGAGCTGGGGTGGAGGGCCCAGGCTTCCTGTCTGGTCAGGGTGCTCTACCTATGCCCTAGTTATGGAACAAGTCCCTCAGGAAATGGGCCAGGCGGCCAAGCTGGTGGAGACAGAGGAGCCATGGGAAACAGGCCTTATCAGCGTCCCTAGAGTCTGCTGTGTTTGGGGCAAGCACCTCCCTCTGCAGCCTCAGTTTCTCCTTTGTGATGGTGGGTTTTCCCACCTGCCTCATGGGGCGGTTCCTGGGTCCCTCCAGGTCACTTTGATGAACTGAAGTTACAGCTTGGGGTGTTTGTTTTTGGGGGACGGGACAGGCAGGCCACCTCCTGGTAATGGGCCACACTATTTACCTGCCCCTGCCTGCTTCGTCCCTCTAGGCTAGCTATGTTCCCGCTGGTTGTCCTCCCTCTGACAATCCAGATACAGCAGGGGGTGTGGGCCTGAGAAAAGCCAGTCCTTTAAGCCAGATGCTCTGGCCTCCAAGCTCAAGCTGTTGACCACAAGGTTATTTTAAACTAAATAACACGCTTGCTGGAGAGTGAAGGGATGGGGTGGGCACCTCAGAAGGGAGTGGAAACAGAAGGTTTTGTGAAGTTGCGTCACCCCATTTGTAAGCAAGCAGAGTAGTAAGCTGGAGGCCAAGCAGCATGGCTTCCACACTCAAGTTGCTGTGTGACCTCAGGAAGCCCTGAGCCTTGCTCCCAGGCAAAAGGCTTCCTGGGTCATGTGCCCAGGGTCTGAAGTCTGAGCCCCAATCCTAAGCCAGCATAAGGGACAGGCTCTGTTCCTCTTGTGGTCCCAGTACAACTGCTGTGTTTTTGCTTGTGGTATATTTTGCTTGTGGTATAAAGCTAGTTACAAATGTTGAAAGGAGGCAGAGGGAGGAAGCAGAGGCTGGTCTCAGTGGGGGGGTGCTAGGGTTCTGTGACCACCCCATGGCTGTGAAACTTTTAGGCTGGCTCTTACTGTCCCGAGAAATGGTAACCTGTGTCCTGTCTCCTCACCAGAGGCTGGTGGAGTCAGAGAGGTCCTCCCTCCTCACATTCCTTTCCCTCCACTATCAAGGGAGGGTTTCCCCACGTGCAGAGACTGCCCCTCCCCCAGGTCTGGGAGGCCTGGAGCCTCCAGTGTCTTCCTTGCCTCGGAAGACAAGCTGTGGGCACTACAGTACCTGTGGCCAAGGAAGGTTGGGGCCAGAAGGTGCTGGTGGTGGAAAAGAAAACAGCCCTGTCATGGCTGGGAGGTGGCTCTGCACAGGCCTGGGAGCCACTCGCGGTGAATTCTGATGACTTCATCTTCCACCTCTGACCTGCAGGCCTGAGCCAGGGTGATGCTGAAGATGGTGACTTTCTTCCAAGGGCTTCCTGGCCAGCAGTCTGTACTAGGGACCCTGAACGTCCCTGGAAGCCCCCCAAAGCCACGCTCGACGTCTGAAGCGGAATCAGAGGCCTCCATGTCAGAGGTTTCCTCCGAGGACCTGGTACCACCCCAGGAGCCTGGGACCGTTCCTGACAGAGAGGAGGAGGAGGCCGAAAAGAAGAAGAAGAAATCCAAAGGGTTGGCCAACATGTTCAGTGTCTTCACCAAAGGGAAAAAGAAGAAAAGAGGTCAACCCGGATTATCCGATCCGGAGGTCCAGCCCCAGTCCCAGCCGAAGCCAGCCGGCCCACTGCTCACAGGTAGGCTGCGGCCATCGTGGGGCTGGAGTAGTAGCGCGGCTAAACTGGTCCAGGTTTGGGCGGCGTAAGGGGCCCATAAACCAGCCAGCCAGGACAGTGGGCAGGTGAGACGGCTGGGCGAGCCGCCAGTCTAGGAGAGGGGGCCCTGGGCTAGGGTCTTTTCTGGGACATTGGTCTCGTCCCTGGAATCTCGGCCTCTTCGTGCCCCTGGCCGGGTTCGTCCTAACGCGGGTTTCTGCGCTCCAGTGGAGGAGCTCAAGGAGGCCCTGGAGCGCGGGCGGCTGGAGACGGCGTGGCAGGTGCTGGCGCTGGAGCAGGCGCTGGAGGCGGCGGCGGCGGCGGGCGGCACGAGCGGCGAGGAGCTGGTGTGGCGGCAGAGCAAGGTGGAGGCGCTGTACGCGCTGCTGCGCGACCAGGTGCTCGGCGTGCTGCGGCGGCCGCTGGAGGCGGCGCCCGAGCGCCTGCGCCAGGCGCTGGCCGTGGTGTCGCAGCAGGAGCGGGAGGACCGGCGGGCGGCCGGGGGGCCCGCGGCGGCCGCGCTCGAGGCCACGCGCCCGCGCCGCTGGCTGCAGCTCTGGAGGGGCGTGGTGGCCGAGGTGGCGGCCGAGCGCCTGGACGCGCAGCCCGCGCTGGCGGCCGACGGCCGCTCGGAGGCCGAGAGCAGGTTCCTGCACATGGGCCGCACCATGAGGGAGGACCTGGAGGCGGTGGCCGAGCGGCTGAAACCGCTCTTCCCCGACGAGTTCGACGTGGTGCACACCTACGCCGAGAGCTACCACAGGCACTTCGCGGAGCACCTGGGCGCGATGGCGCAGTTCGAGCTGTGTGAGAGGGACGCCTACTTGCTGCTGCTCTGGGTGCAGAACCTCTACCCCAAGTGAGCCACGCCAGCGGGTGGGGTGGGTCCCCTCTACGGGACGGGGAGCAGAGACACCTGAACCCACGGTGTCGGGGTGAAGGGGGAGAGTTGGGAATTGTGCCCCATAGGTTGGCTTTGCACTTCCGTTTCCTGGACCTTGCCGTTCTGCACTTGGGGGAAGGGAGGCAAGAAAACAGGCTTTGTTATTCATTCTCGGGGGAGGGCAGCCCCACTCACATGGAACGAGGAGGAGGGGCCGTGAAAGGGGCATCTGGACATGGGTGGCGTGGGGGGAGGGCGGATGGGTGGAGCTGGGCAGAGCTCGGGGCTTGAGGGGAGACCAGGCCTGGGGGAGTCAGGGAGTCTTACGTCCTGAGTCAGTTCACATTTTAATGGATGTACAGGCAGGCAGGGAGGGGACAGGGCGTACAGGGAAGTAATAGGGAGGAGAGTGTTCCAGGCAAGTGGAGTGACGGTTCTGGAAGCTGAGCTGCTGTGTCTCAAGTCAGCGGTGAAGCAACAGTGGAGCGGTACTAGCTGTAGATGGACCGTGGGTCCTCGGCTAGGCCCAGCCTCAGGCATCCTTTGATTGGCCCAGACTCTGTGAATCCCAGAGTGTGCCTACCTGTCATCCACACCAGCCGGTGGGGGGGAAGGGGTGGGGGCGGGGAGTGACTTGTGTTACAGAGTGAAAGTTCCACAGCACTCGAGACGAGGAATTCTTACTGATTCCTCAGACCTTGAGTGTGAAGTCTGCAGGAGGAAAGGCTGGGGGTATCCAGTGTCAGGAGTGTGTAAGCAATTGGCCAGGTGCTGAGCCAGCCTCCTGTGGGAGGGATGGAGAAAGGGGGCAGGTGAAGAGCCGGGAGGACACAGGGAAAGCAGACACGGGCTTCCCGGGATAGCTCCTGCTGTGTGTCCTGACTCACCAGGAAATGCCGGGCACTCATGCCCCCTTCCTGCCCCGTCACACCCTGGGGTCTCCTGGCTTGGGGTGCAGCTGCAAAGCAGGCAGCTAAGGCTAGCCTGAACATGGAGTCCAAGGGAGCATGTTGAGACCTATTGGGGACAAAGCATGACTCACATGTATCCAAACTGGATGACGGGCACAGAGAGGGTCACTCTCAAGGTTCTAGGCAAACAAAGGGACTTGAGGAAGTGCCAGGGCTGGGCAGGACCCCTGGGAGTTCTGGGCCACTTGAGGCACCAAGAAGGCTCCATGGAGCAGTTCCAGGGCGGCCCTTCCTGTTCAGCCATGGCCTGACCTGGGGGAATGTTGAGGCTGGCTGGCAGGGCCAGTGGAGTCAGGAGCTGTGTGTTGTATCTGTGCAAAGGGGGAACCTGGTAGACAGATCAGATCTGAAAGCTGGCTCAGGGCGAAGGCGTTGGTGGTGGCCAGGGCAGAAGCAGAGGGCAGGAGGAAACTCCTTCCATCAGCCGGGCAGGAAAGGGTGAGGGCTGGTTGGGGGCGCAGGGCAGGCTCCAGACCACGAGGTCTGAGAAACTAGTTGGGGGCGGGGAGAAGAGGCAGGGTAACTCCAGCCTGAACTAAACAAGGGTGGTCTGACAGGCTCAGAAGCTGAGGGTGTCAGCTGAGGCAGTGGGCTAAGCTACGGGGTGCTGCCGGGGCGTGTCTCATGCCAACGTCTCTCTCATGCCAGCGTCTCTCTGCTCACAGAGATATTCTGAACAGCCCTAAGTTGGCACAGGAGCTGCAGGGCATCGAGCTGGGGAGCCTCCTGCCTTCCAAGCAAATCAGGTTTCTGGAGGCCATGTTCCTGTCCAATGAGGTGGTGAGTCCAAACATTAGGGACACGGCCTGGGAGGGCCGGCTGGAGGTAGAAGGGACATCAGGCAGGGTGCAGGACTCCCCACGTGTGACACCTTCTGGATGAGCTTGGTGACATGCTCACTGCTACTGGGACCTGTATTTTTCCCCCTAGACCAATGTGAAGTCGCTCATGGCCCGAGCTTTGGAGCTAGAGTCTCAGCGTTGGGCCCAGGATGTGGCTCCCCAGAGCCTGGATGGCCGCTGCCACAGTGAGCTGGCCATTGACATCATCCAGGTACCACTATCTGCCCCTCAGGCCCAAGGTGCACAGCGACAGCCACAGCTCACCTTTGGCGGGGTGGGGGTGGGGGGTCCAGCCCCATGCTCCTCCCTCCCACACTCCACCCCTGCCCCAGTCCAGAGAGGCACCTGCTGTGCTCATCCTGTGCTCCCTGCAGATCGTTTCCCTTGGCCAGGACAAGGCTGAGAACATTACTCCCGAGGTGGGGGTGCAGATAAAGCAGCTGCTGCTGGTGGAGCTGGCTGCCCTACTGAGGAGGTGGGTGTGCTCACAGCAGCCGGGGTCCCTGGCACCTCCGAGAGCCATGGCTCTTCTTGCACCTGTGTCGGGGGGGGGGGGGGAGGTCAGGTTAAGTCAGCTCTGCCCTGACAACTACAGCCCAAGGTCCTCTGCCACCGCTCCAATTCAGGCACAATTCGGGGCTCCCATTCAGGTGGGGTGACCTCCGCCGGGAGTCTGTGCTTCCTGACTCTTCATCAACAAAGCTCCCTGGCAGAGCAAGTCCCTTCCCATGACACCCTCAGAATTAACTTGGTTTTGTCCCCACTTCTGAGAACACCATCAGCCGACTATAACAGCTGCAGAACAGAAGACTGGGAAAGAGGGGAAAGAGTGGGGACCCCAGAGTCAGGCAGCACTTTCTCTAGAGCTCTGCTGGGGCTCAGCTCCTCTGGCCTTCAGGTTTTGCAGCTTGTAATGTATTGTTTGGGAGCTTATGGCCCCTCCCAGCAGCCCTGCAGACTGAGGGGAGTAGTTTCTGTTGTCCCCGTGTTTGAACTGGTCCTGAAGGTGCCCTTTCTGGTTCTGTCAGCTACCAGCGTGCCTTTGATGAATTTCTAGAGAAAAACAAACTGCTGAAAAATTACAGGGTCAACATCATCGCCAACATCAACAACTGCCAGTCGTTCCGGTGAGAGTGCCGGGCAGAGTAGCCTGATGGAGAGACGGGGCAGATGGAAGGTGGAGCAAAGAAGGGAAATTAAAGGGTCACAAGGCTGTGAGGAAATGACTGGGCCTGGAGCCGCCCCAGCAAAGGGGTGGGGTGCTGGAGGAGTCAGCAGGATGCAATTGATTTATTTATTTATTAGTTTAGCCTTATAATAAAACTGTGAAGCAGAAGCGAAGGGTGGAGAGCTGGAGACTTGCCAAAGGTGGAAGGGCATGTGCCTGGGGCACGGGGCATCCATGGGGAGACTTGGCCTGGATCCCACAGGGATAGGGAAAATAGTGGGGGTCCTAGAGCAAGACCTAATTTAGGAAGACTAGTCCAAGGCTCACTGCACGATGCTGTAGGTTGAGCAGGCTGTCACGACCTCTTGCCATTCACTCTCCAGGATGTCTGTGGAGCAGAAGTGGCAGATGCCTCCTGATTCTCTCAACCACCTGCTGGAGCCTCTGAAAGAGCTTAAGGCTCACGGCTTTGACACCCTGCTCCAGAGCCTGTTTTTGGACCTGAAGGTATCAGGATCCCCGTTCGGGGGGGAGAGGGGGCATCCTGAAACCTGGCACAGGAGGGGAGGCAGGCAAGGGGGTGCAGAAGCACCGGCCTCGGACCTGTGGGGGGCACAGATGGGGGTGTCCCAACGGCAGCACCGCAAAGGGCTCTCCAGCTGACCCCCCCCCCCATATCCTGGCTTTGCCTTGGCCTGGCAGGGTCACAGGGCTGAGAACATCTGCAGAATTCTCAGTCCCCCCCACACACCATTCCTGGGGTTCAGGACCTTAGATAGCTAGGCTCCATCTCCTGGGGCCCCTCAGGAAGCAGAGGAGAGGCTCCCTGCTCACCTTCAGAACCAGAGGTGCAGTGGACAGCCAAGTAGGTCTGGGAAGCCTACAGGGTGACCCTGGTAGACCTGGCACAGGGCTCAGGCCAGCCAGACGCAAAGCCTTGTTTATGCAGGAATTTATTTATTTAAGAGGGAAGCAGGGGAAAGACCTCAGGGCTGCAGACAGGCTGACCTGGCAAGATCTCCTGCACCACAGCTGGGTGGATGACCTTGGAGGGAGGGTACACACGGACCTGCCTCTGCAACCGATCTCAGAGCGGGGATCTGAAAGCCAGCCAGCTCCTGGAAAGCCCTGGGGACCCTGCTGGTCATGAGTGTCTATGTGAGGGTGTCTGCGCCCGGCTGCCCTTCCTTTCTGGGCGTGACCAGACATCCTGCCTCTCGCCTCTTTTAGCCACTGTTCAAGAAGTTCACGCAGACCCGCTGGGCAAACCCAGATGAGACACTGGAGGAGATCCTCGCTACTGTGGACAGCAGGCTGCCTGAGTTTTCAGAGCTGCAGGATTGTTTCCGGAAGGTGAGGGCTGGTGCTTGGAGCTGTCTGGAAGCTGACGATGAGTGTTTATACCCCACGCCCCACGTGTGTTCACACTTTTGCCTCTGTGTATCCCTGGCGTTTTGTCTTGGAAGCTTCAATTCATGGACAAGAGGAGCCCCCTCCCCCCCTAGGGCGGGTGTCAGTGCATGGCTCACCCCCGCCCCCGGCCTCTGCCTGCCCAGGAACTCGTGGAGGCCGTGCACCTGCACCTGGTAAAGGAGTACATCATCAGGCTCAGCAAAAGGCGCCTGGTCCTCAAGACCGCCGAGCAGCAGCAGCAGCTGGCAGGGCACATCCTGGCCAATGCCGAGGCCATTCAGCATTTCTGCACTGACAATGTGAGCACCCCACTCACCCCGAGAGCCCCGGGCA
Organism: Psammomys obesus; assembly: GCF_907164565.1. Taxonomy (NCBI): domain Eukaryota; kingdom Metazoa; phylum Chordata; class Mammalia; order Rodentia; family Muridae; genus Psammomys; species Psammomys obesus. Next base: position 1,577,274 of record NW_026596134.1, on the reverse strand, counting down.
GCCCCACAGGGCCTCTCCCAGCCTGGCCAGACGCTGCTCTGAGTCTAAGTGTCCTCGTGGGGAAGGGGCACCATCCTTCAACCAGCCATCTCTCGGCAGGGCTCCACTGCAGCCTGGCTGCAGCCTGCCCTCCCCACCATTGCTGAGATTATCCGCCTACAAGATCCCAGCGCCATTAAGATCGAGGTGGCCACATACATCACCCGTTACCCTGACTTCAGGTGAGCACTAGGGGCCTTCGGGAACTGGGTGGTCCGTGCCAGGTTCCACTGTGCTGTGAGCGTGCTCATGACCACTCCCATGCTAAGGCTCCATCCAGGTGGGGTCATGCGTCATGCCCGGCACTGTGCTGAGACCTTTGCCAGGACTACAAGCAGTTGACATCACCAGGACCCTACAACGGCTAGCTGTTTATTGTTTGCACCTGAGGCCTACGGAGCTGCAGGAACGTGACCCATAGCCAGTCATGGCACGGCTAGGTAGCATTTCCACAACTCATGTGCTGAGCCTTACATGATAGTAGTATTCAAAGATGAAAGTGAGGCCAGGGCCTGTCGCTCAGCCTGCGTATGACTGGCACCCCCAGGGTCTTGGCTGAGGACCTGGTGAAGCATGTGCTGTGCTCTCTCCTACGCTGGGTCACCTGACGTGAAAGTTTGAATTGGTCTTCACTCGGGTTGACCTAGCTCAGCCTGCTCTAGTCTGAGGCTGACCCATCTGTTCAGTCATCTACCTACATACACTGACCTACACACAGGCAAGCCCCCGTCTGCTAATCTAGGAATTTACTCTCCTGCCACCCACAAAGCCATCTATTCATCTACCTCTCTATCTGACTTCCCAGGTAATTACCCATCTGTCCTTCTGCTTACCCACTTATCGATTCTTCTGCTGATCTGTCCATCCGTCCAGTTCTCTGTCCATTTCTCTGCTTGCCTGCTCATCTGCCTGTCCATCCATCCACCCTTCCACACGGTCACGTACCCATCCTTCTACTTTCTCGTGTACCGACCTGTTTGTTCATCTGCCCACTAACCCAAGCACTTTTCCCTCTCCTCTGATCACACCAACAGTCATTCACCAGCATTCGCTGTTCTGTGCTCCAGGCTGCAGTGAAGTGCTGGGAAAGCTCGGTCTCAGTCCCCTTCCTGTATCTTTCAGCCTAGTGAGGGCCAACCTTGATGAGACAATTAAGCAGAAAGAGAAAATTCCAAGTTCTAGGGTTTAAGCATCTTGAATTACAGGGAATGCTGGACCAGAGTGAAAAGCCGTTCAGAGAGGTGACACTTGGCTGAAACTTAAAGGGTGGGAAGGAGTTGTGCCCCTTGGGGGTGAGGAGATATGTCTGGGTAACAACTAGTGCGAAGGTCTGGAGACGGGGAGACAGGGAGGGCAAGGCTGCCTACTGGGCAGAGCGGCTGGCGGCAGGTTCTGCGGCAGGGCCTGGAGCCAGGGCAGCCAGCAGGGGCTGTGAGCAGGGGTGTCTGTGAGCAGGACTGACAGGGTGCTCTCTCTCCTTGCCAGCAAAGGCCACCTGAATGCCATCCTGGCCATCAAGGGCAACCTACAAAGCAGTGATGTCAAGAGCATCCGGAATATCCTGGACATCAACACCGAAGTGCATGAGCCCTCCAGGCCCCTATTTTCACTTATAAAAGTTGGCTAGCTTTTCCAAACGTCTGCTACGCTAATGACCACGCAGTGGATGTCAGGCACCACCCCAGCCGGCAATGTTCAAATGGCACCGGCTCCCACATTCTGCCACTGCTTCTGCCTAGCCCTGGCTCTGGAACAATATCTGGCAGCCAAGATTAGACAGTCGCTGTCCAATGGGGCCCAGATCCTGCTGTGGGGAGCCGGCGTGAGCAAGAAGTTTCTTGTAAATGATTATTCATCTTGGGCGCACTGAGCCAGTTGCACCACAGTCTGTGGTTTAATGGCCTCCTTCGGGTGGTCCTGAGTAGTCCCCTCCAGCCCCCTAGGACAGCAGTGAGGCCTCATTTATCCTGCTTCCTTCAGCCCAGGGCTATCATGAGATAGAAGTGAAATCAAAGGAAGAAGGAAAAGATTCTATCTGATCTGGTGTCTGGAAGGAGGCTTCTGATGTGCCACGGTGGAGCTATACCAGAACCTCTTCCATGGTGGCCCATGGCTCTGCCATGTGGCCCCCGGTAGCACTCCTGGAGGGCCCTCTTATTCACACCACGTGGGCTGCCCCCGTGCATGTGTGTGTGTGTGTTTAGGGAGTGACCCAGAAGGGGTCCTCCCGATTCTCTCAGGCTGAACCTTCCTGCTGTAGGAACAAGCCAAGGGGCGGTCTCTGAGGCTCCACCCTTTGAAGTCTGGGAGCTCAGGGGTCTGGCAATCACTCTGTTAGCTTTCTGTCGGTGCTGTACCAAGTTTCCAAACATCGAGTGGGTCTGAACTAGAACTTTCCTTACAGTTCTGCAAATCAGATGTCTGATACTAGACTGAAATCTAAGGGTAGTCAGGGCCCATTGCTTCTATAGGCCCCAGGGGCTATATTTCCTGGTCTTTCCCAGTTTTCAGAGGTTCCCCACACCTCTTGTCTGAGGCCCTTCTACCCTAAGAGCCCGGGACAGCCACACATCTGTTCTTCATGGCCCCCACAGTCACCTACTGTGACGCAGGTCCCTGTGATGGCACCGAATCTGCCTGCAGACTTGTTAGCAGCCTTGATTCCAGCTGTTTGCCATGTCACCTACTAGTCACTGGTTATGGGGACCAGTGGGTCCCACAGGGTCTATACTGGAAAGCAGGAACTCAGTGTCCCATTAAGGCACCTGCTATTGCGCAGACCCTGCTCCTCTCTCGCCATGAAAGCCTCCTCAGCACTGACCCAGCCCTGATTCTCAGGGCCCAGGCTGGGATCCGAAGCCCCTTCTCTACATTTATCCCTTTTCCCAGGTACTTGCCTTACAAAACTGGCCAGTGTGAGCAATGAACAAAGCCTTCCTTCATATCTTCGGAGATGTTAGCTTGTTTGATGACATTAATACTGTTAATATTTTTATAGTGTTGATTTTGTATGTGTCTACTCAGGACAGAATCCAAGGGATTTTTTTTTTTTATGGCTTGATATAAAACTGAATTCAAAAGTGGCTCTGGTGTGGTTTGTTTGGGGAACTGCAAGGTATGGGGAGGGGCTGGGGTCTGTCTAGCAGCTTCAGCCTCCCATTGTCTGCAAACCCTCTCTCCTCCAGTTCTGGTTCATTGCCACATTCCTGTCTCCCTAGTTCCTCTGGTCCAACCTATAATATGTCTGCCCCCTTTCATGAACTTGGGCCTGCTCCTTCACCCCTGCCTGTCTCAAGCTGGCAACTAGTCACCCTGAGGATGGAGCAGGGTCTGGTGGGAAGATGACCTACCGTCCTGTACGTGTCATGCCTTTGGTACAGTGGGAAGGGCACAATGGCCTCTTCCTCTGTACCCCAGTTCTGACTTACGGTTTGGGGCAGAGCAGAGTCGTTAGAGAGTAAAGGGGGCATGACAAACCCCCCACAAAGTTCAGAAAGGATTCTAGGGGGGAGTGAGGAATTGGTATGCCCTCCCCATGCAATGTGTGTGTGTTGCTAGAGAACTTCATGGGATAGGCATGGAGGAATCCCACCACAAAGAGGGGTGACAGCTGGGGCAGGAGCCCTCAGTGCCATGCCACTGACTACAGACTTGTTTGAGTCTTCACAAAGCCCGGGGAATTGGAGTCAGAACATTCCTACTTTACCTGGGACCAACTCGCTAGGACGAAAGGAGACCTCTTGGCTAAGACCAAGGGGAAGTTACACTTCCTGGGTCAGATGATCGTGCAGAGCCTACTGAGCCCCAAAGTGCCAGGTGCGAAGCAGAGGGTGACAGTGCCTGGGTGACCCCACTGGTTCCTGCTTCTTGGTGAGGGTAAGGCCCAGCTCCAGCACCAGCCTGTCAGCCACTTGGGTTCTCCACCAGCTATTTCTCCAGGAAAATCCCATGAGAAGCTGGATTTGCCCCAGAGAGGGGAAGTGAGTCACTGGGCTTGGGGGCAGAGGCTCTGTACATCAGGCCCACAGGCCCAGAATGCCGAGCAGGGGGAGAGGTCACCCTGGGCCTGAGCTCATCCCTGCTATTGGAAGCAGAGCTGTGGTTCCAGGCCCACACTGAGGGCTCGTTTCCTGGATGCCCACTGTTTACAGAGGCCCAGACAAAGCCCATCTAAGAAAATAGTTGAGAGCTAAATGCAGCAGGGTGCCCATGGAGGTGCCTTGGGAGAGATCAAGTGGGCACCACGAGCTGTGGCTTTATGAGGGGCCCAGCTAAGGGAGAAGACAGTTGGCGAGGATCCGAGCACGGACCTGGACTGAGCGGCGGTTGGACAAAGGCTGGCTGTAGGAAACAGTGGTGGACTTGCCGGGTGAAAGCAGGGTGTGGGGGAGACCCCGTAGGAGGGCAGGCCTCGGCCAGGGCCAAATTCAGTCCAGCTGTCAAGGGAGGGCTTAGAGAGTTTGAGAAGAGGAGTTAATGACTTGGGGCCTGGAGAATGGGAGCTGAGAGGAGCCCCAGACTTCAAGGAGCACTGAGGTACCCCAGGAAGAGAGGAGGGGTAGGGAAGATTCTACTGTGGACAGAGATGGCTTGTGTTAAAAGCAGGTTGACTCAGCCTGTGGTCTGAGTCGATACTTCTGGAGATGAGGAAGGCCTTGGGTGGATGGGGGAGGGGCTGAGAACCTGGGGGTTTCGGGAGAGAAACCAAGCTAAGCTCAGTCTGAGAAGTCTGCAGAAAAAGATTGTGGCTCCTTTCAAGACTCCGAGTAATGATAGCACCCTGGGTACGATTGCTGGGAACCAGGCCTCCTCTCTTCCTGCACTGAGGGTATCATTTGGCAGAGCCCTGTGGAGGGGGTTTGAGACTAGAAGACAGATCTGGAAGCCAGCTGAACTCTGTCTGGGCCTCCGTCTGATCTGTGATCCAGCAATTGTACAAAATGACAGGTGCATGGGGCCAGTCCCTCCCATTGTGGCAGCAAAATACTGGAAACTCCCAAAGTGCCCATCCCTGGGCAGCTGGGAACAGTCTCAGCACAATGGAGGCCTGTGGAGCTACGATGAGAGGGAGAGAGGGAGGAAGGTCCCTCTGCGGTGGCTCTAAAATTCAGACCGTGTGAGGATCAGGGGCTAGCACAGTACACAATGATAGCGCAATCCACAGCAATGAGCCATAGCCTGCCTTCAAGCAGGGGCGTAGGAAGATGAATATACATATGAACTTGCCTATGGCTGTAGCTGGAGTGCCACATGACTGAGCCAGGGGCAGATCCTGGCATTGTATACCTAAGCACGTAACTGAGGGGACGGGAGCCGGCGCTCTGGGAGACTCAGCAATGGGAGGGAGCTGGGTGTTCTCCGCCTAGGCTGGTGCGGCTGCAGTCAGTATTCGGTTGGAGTAGGCACACCACAGCCTACAGTTTCTGCAGCCAGGTTCAGTGCTCAAGTGCGGACCAGGCATGATGGCGCTGGGTTAATTTCTTTTTTTAACAGATCCTACCAGAAAGTGAGCTGAGTTGAGGCATGAGGACCGTGCTGGGTGGAAGTTCTCACTGGGGAACCATGGGACACCCCCCCCAGGTGGAGGAGGCAGGCGCAGGAGTGAGTAATGGCAGAGGCAGGACTCCCATGTCACAGGGGAGAACCCTGGCGAGGGAGAGCCTGGAGCTGCTACAGCTGCCGATCAGGGCAGGGCTGGGGTGTTCCCTGAGAGTGGCTGACATCACTGGGAGCCGAGAGCTCAGGGTCAGCATCACAGGGATATGCTGATGGGAACAGCAGCTGCTGTCCCAGAGAGAGGGAGCAGATCACACGCACGGGGAAAGGGGAGACGTGTCCGAGATGAAGCACACAGGACAGGGTGGGCGGGCCCTGACCTCAGCAGGGCCTCAGCCTTCCCTGTATGGATTAGCCTTGCTCTGCTGTGGAGAAGGATCAATCTTCCCTGAGCCTGAGCTTGGGAGGGGCAGACACTGAATCTATAGTAGGAACTGGGCGAATCAGGGCAGCTCTGGAACATAGACAGCAGCTTATTTGAGAGTCTAGTGTCAGAAGGAGGCAGGGGCATGGCAGCCAAGACCTGCACTAGGGGACACCCTCCTGTGGGGTGCAGGGGTGCTGGCTTTTGTGGGGACTGCATGCTCTTAGAGGCGGGGCCGCAGCCTCCTGCAGCCAGGCGCCTCGGGGGATGCCGGGACTTCTCTGGGAGACCGGCCTGGAACTCCCGGGGAGACCAGCCTGGACTGGACACAGGTGACGGCAGGACGACTTCATTCACGGCAAGAAAGGGCAAGCCCATCATTGCACTCTGCTCCCTGCTGGAGTCACATCTGTTGGCGTCTCCTGGCCACACGAGCAGTCCATACCCAGGAGTTAGAGAGCTTGCTTCATGAGGGAGGCACCAGATGCTCCGCGCCCAGCCCTCCTGCCAGTTTACCACACTCCCTCCTGGCTACAGCTGTGTGCATTCCTCTCGTGAAAAGATGCCTTCGCATTCCTAGGTTCCCAAAGCCCCATGCACTAGGGATCGCGGGTGCCATCAACAATCCTGTGATCTCCACGGGACAGTGTGCTGCTGTTCCTCACAGGGCTCCAGGGATGAAGCAACACTTCCTTTTCTGCAGCGCTGGGATGGGCCTCAGTCCTCCGCAGCGCTTACCACTGAGCTATATTCCCAGCCTCTTTTAAAAAGAATATTTTGACACTGGGACTGATTGACTTCCCTGGCTAGCCTAGAACTTACAATTCTCCCCTGCACCATCTCTCTTGATCTTCATTTGTGAGCTAAAAAGCCAACCTGTGTGACCAGACACACTTCACATAGAGTGGTCAGAGAGAGATGGGATAGGATGGCTGCTTTGGGTGATGTCATAAAGAAGCCCAACAGGCTTGTGACCAGACCTTGTTCCCCAGGCCAGGAGAGGGAGTACAAGCCTCTCTAGGGCCTAGTGCTATTCCTGGGGTCTCTTTACTCATCCTTCTGCCTTCAGGAGTGGCTCATGGCTTTTCTGGTTGGCCCATCCAGGGCCAACCAAGAAATGCCGGGACCATGATCTGACAGAGCACATCTAACATAAGGTTCTGTTGACTGGCAGGGGTTAGAAATAGCAAAGAACTGGCTACTGTGGAGTAAAGGAATCTCTAAGTATCTGGGCATGATGGCACACACCTTTAATCCCATTGCTCAGGAGGCAGAGGCAGGTGGATGTGAGTTCAAGGCCAGCCTGGTCTACATAGCAATTTCCAGGTCTGCCAGTGCAATGTAGTGAGACCCTGTCACAAAAATAGATATGTACATTAACTAAATTTCAGAGAAATATATCTAAAACAATAACAAAACAAACCAAAACCCCACAGGAATAGCAGAGATAAGCCATGGCCACCAACCCTGGGAAGGCCAAGCTGCAGCCCCAGGGAAGGAGTCCATCCAGAAAGTTCTTACCCCCGTACCAGAATGCAGGCCTAGGAAAGGATGCAGCCTGGAAGAGAAGCGCCTTGCCTGCCGGGCTTCCTGGGGATCACCTCCTGGCTCCCCACACAGACACATGCCTTGTTGCAAAGCTAGAGTCCTGAGGGGAGCGTTGGGAAGCCGTGCCCACCATCCAAGTTAGAAAGAAAACCTCTTTGTTGTCCTTCTAGCGCCCTCTGCTGCTAATTACCAATTAGCAAGAGACAAGTCCCACGACCACAAACGGATGGCTGTACCCGAGAGGCAGCAGGGTCCCTCTGCAGCCAGTCACTTACATTTAACATTTGTTTTGTGTTTGTTGTTTTTGTTTTGAGACAGGCTTCCTCTATGTGGCCTTGGCTGTCCTGGACTCGCTTTGTAGACCAGGCTGGCCTCAAACTCACAGAGATCCACCTGCCTCTGCCTCCCGTGTTGAGTGCTGGGGTTGTAGGCGTGCTCCTTTGCACCCAGCTGCATTTCGTTCTTTTTATTATGATATTTTATTGTAGCTCAGGCTGGTCTCAAACCCCTCTGTAGTCCAGGATTACCTGGAACTCCCCGTCTTCCTGTCTTTCCTGCTAAGTGCTAGGATCACAGGTGTGCAACATCAGTCCGGCGTGTGTGGTGCCGGGACCAACCGGGGCCCTGTGTGCTAAGCAAGAACTCTACCAATCCAGTTATGTCCTCGCACATGTGACCTTTCTAAATGTCGCTGCATGAGCCATATCCATCCTTCCTGCAAGGGAAGCCAAGCGAGAAAGCAGCACCTCAGTTTCTCCTCAGTGATGTCTCATGCCTGGCTCCCCAAAATCAGTTGATGGAGTGAGATACAAAGAAGCTAAAATTGAGACAAGTCAAGTCTTATTTAGGAACCACGCCTTGTGCGTCATGGTAAACTATAGGCATTTTAAAAAAGACTGAGGCAAAGGGACTGGTTTTCTTTGCGGGGCCTGTGTGTGAGTCTATGCGTGTACGCCATGACATGTGTCCTCCACACATGTCCAGGACAAATGAGGGTGAGTTCTCTCTGTCTCTGTCTCTCTGTCTCTGTGTCTCTATCTGTCTCTCTCTTTATGTCTCTGTGTCTCTGTCTCTCTCAGCACAATCCACCTATCTCTGCCTCCTAAGTGCTGAGTTTAAAAGGGTGGGCACCATGCCTGGCCTTTCTCTCTATCTGCCATCAGGCTTGGTGGCAAGGTCCTTTACCCATTGAGCCATCTTGCTGGCCCCAAAGGGAAGTTTTGAAAAGCAAAACAAGATATTTTGAATTACTCGTCTTTACCACAATGATTTCTGTAAAAGTAACATCAGCCTGGGGTTGTTGAGCAGACATTCTTGCAGAAGTTCTTGTCCAGGGGTTTGGCGGCCTTTGAGTGAGACTTCTATGACCTGCTTCAGGTGAATGCCTGCCAGAACCTTTCATCCATCATCTCTTGAGTTTAATTGAGTCAGCATTGATAGCAGCAATTTTTACAGAAATGTTTCAAGCAAGTACAGCAATGTCACTCTAGACCTCTCAGTTCAGAGGCTTCGTGAGCCCCCAACAGCCACGTGACAATGTCGTCCTTCAATTAACCAGACTGTAGGTGATGTGTACTCCTCAAGGAGACAACGCCCTTCCAAGTGGGAGAATTCAAGGCAACCAGGATGGGAGGCCGACATCCTGTCCATAGGTGTGTGGCTGTGTGGGCTGTGGACCTGCCCCTGGCCCTGGTTTGCTGCATGCTGGGCTGTGGAAATACAACCGCAGTGATCTCTGCTGCTAAGCATGCGTGACATCCCATTAAGTAAAGCCCTGCCCTTCCCAGTGTGCTGCCGAAGAGCTTAAGTTAGCCTGAATATAACTCCATTTTGAAATAAAGATCTCGACTGGGAGCTGAATTCAGGTACCAGGAAATATCACAGAATGGACACCTGGCAGAAAGCAAAGTTAACTCTCCTAGCAACAGCCTCCAGGAAATATCAGAGAATAAATGCTTCATAGAAAATAGAGACAAACTCCCTGGCAATAATCAATGGGAATCGGTTGAGAATCGGGTGGGAAAATTCTCCCCAATGTTTCAGATATAGTTTAGAAAAATAGCCATTGTGATTATATGCCTTAGCCATTGTGATTGTGTGCCTCAGAAAAGGTCACCCCGCCCTGCTAAACTTCACCCAATTCTATAATGCCAAGGCTTGTGCCCCCTGCTTGCTGCCATGGAAACCCCCTGCTCACAGACTTTCCCTTTAAAAATCCTGTTCACTCAGAGCTCTGGGTCCCACTTCTCTACTGCTGCGCCAGTGAGACTTGGGTCCCGAGTTTGATCGCTTTCGTAATAAAGCTCTCTTGCAATTGCATCGAGTCGTCTCCTGGTGGTCTCTGAGGGTCCCATGAACCTGGCATTACACTGCCCGAGTGACCCATTCTCATGTCCCAGAGTAACCCAACCTTCCAGTAGGGCCATTCGAATCTGGGTGATGGGGTAGAGTAAGGCCAGTGAACCGAATGTCAGAAGCCCACCGTTACTCTGTAACGGAATGAATTCTTTACTCAAAAGCAATGGTCCATGGAACACCACGATGGCGGGTGAGACATTTGCTGACCCTGCAAACTCAGTTGCCAGCAAATGAGCAGGGAAGACCCGTCCACTCCCAACGTGTCTGCTCAAGGAAGGCAGTGTTGCCCTTACGGTGGAACTGACCCGACATATGAGTTGGCTGTCTTCTGGGAGTGGTGCCACCGAGGGCCATGTCCCTGCTAAAACCAGATCAGTCTGGGACACTGAGCCAATGCTCAGGTCCCTTCCCTGCAGGCATTGCTGTTTCTGGTCCTTTAAGGAAACACTGGAATGTCTGGGGAATTGTGTGTCCCCACGTTCACACTGATGTCCTGGCCCTCAGCCCTTCAGAATGTGACCTTATTTGGACATAGTAATCACTGTAGGGTGACCTCGGGAGGATGAGCCCTCAGCCAACGGCCGGGGTCCTTATCAAAGGAGAAATGTGGACAGAGAGAGTGAGCAACACAGCAAGCTGGTGAGAGAAGGGAGAGGTTTCTACAGGCCCAGGAAGTTCAGAGATTGTTGATAATTCACCCAAAGCAAAGAACAACTTGGAATGTATCTCTCTCCCCATGTCAGGTGTGTGTGTGTGTGTGTGTGTGTGTGTGTGTGTGTGTGTGTGTGCGCATGCACGCAGATGCACTTTATCATAGACTTCCAGCCTCCAGAACTATGAGGAAACAAACTTTTTCCTCATAGTCTTCATGGTGCTTTGTTACAGCAAACCTGGGACATGCAGACTGAGCTCCAAAGAGCTTTGTTCTTTCAGCTGTTTGGTAAGACTCCCATCACCTGTAGAAACCAAGGCTCCAGAAGCCAGGGGAAAGGATGGGTTTTGTTAAGGAGGCTAGAGACCCAGAAAGGAGGCAAGCTGCCTTATGCCCTCTACTCCCAAGACGTAGGAGAAACAGCCCTGAGAGGACCAGGCAGGGCTGTGTGCAGAAGGCGAATTCCCCTGGAGTGTAACCTGTGTCTGGTATTTTGACACTAGCCGGAAGTGATGCTTGCCTAGTGACCTCCTGTTCTTATCTTGACAGTAAGACACTCAGGAATGCGGACCAAACCCATATCCTGGGAAGGAAAAGGCAACAGGCATAAAGCAAGATGGAGTCACAGAAGGCAGGAGCCTGTTACAACACTTATGGCTAATGAGATCCGATCAGGAAACCGAATCAGCGAGTGTGAAGTCCCGCAGTGTTTGCGAAACGTCCAGATAAGATCGGTTTTTACAGGCAGGAGTAGAACAAACTGAAGTGGGTGAGGACTTGATTAATCCTGGCTAGCTGATGAGTGGGTCCAGAGCTTGGGTTTTCAGGATGAAAAGGTTCCAAAGAGAAATAGGGGGCGGCTTAGGCTCCTAAAACACTGTGACTGCACCGAGTTCCCCTGCGCTGCACACATTAAGAGCAGGCCAGGGTGGGCTGAAGCGATGTTTGAGAGGTGGAGGGCGCTACTAATGTTTGTGGAGGATCCCACTCTGGTACCCAGCACACACACATACACACACACACACACACACACACACACGTCGGCTCACAACCATCAGCAATAATTCTAGTCACGGGGAATCTACTACCCTCTTCTGACCTCCGCTGGCACCGGGCACGCATGCGGTGCACAGACATGCATATGCAGGCAAAACGGTGACACATGTACAACAAACACACACACACAACATGGGAAGCCTTGTTGTGTTTTATTGTAAATTTTATAAAAATGGATGGAGCTAGGTGTGGTGTTGCACATCTTTAATCCCCTCACTCAGGAGGCAGAGGCAGCTAATCTCTGTGAGTTCGAGGCCAGCCAGGTCTACATACTGAGTTTCAGGCCAACCAGAGCTATACAGAGAGACCCTGTTTCAACAAAGGAAGGAAGAAGATGATCTGGTATTAACTTTTACATCTGTAGTCCCATCATTCCAGGAAGCTAAGACAGGAGGAATGTTGGGATTTGATTTTGGCTGTAGAGTGAGACCTTGTCTCAAATTTTTAAAAAGGAGAGACGGTTCAGCTTTTCAAAAGGAAAAGGCTAAAAGGGGTGGACTTGGGAAGAGGTAGGAGGAAGATGAAATAAATCTGCTAAAGATACACTCTATGCATATATGAAATTCTCAAAACTACTAAAAATATTATATTAAAAAAAACCATTTAAGCCAGGCGTGGTGGCGGACGCCTTTAGTCCCAGTACTGGAGGAGGCAGAACCAGGCAGGTCTCTGTGAGTTGAAGGCCAGCCTAGTCTACAAACCGAGTCCAGGACCGCCAAGGCTACACAAAGAGACCCTGTCTTGAACAATTTTTAATTTCCTGAACTAAAATGGAGACGCCTACATCAGAGACTGATAAAGCAGGGTGAGGCCATCACCAGGAAGCTCCAGAGGTGGCCTTCATGCCTGCCGCTAAGAACATCGGGAAAGGCAGTGCTGAAATCACAGTCTGTGGTTAAGGCCCTTCCGAGAGGACATGACCCCAGTGCCAGCCAGCCCTGACTGCCAAACGCTGAGCCCACTACCTCGCAGTCAAGGGTTAGACACCGAAAATCTCCTGACTCAGCGAGCACACGTCACTGCCTGGGAAACATCACTGTGACGGGTGAACTACGGTCTCACGTAACTTCAACGTGCTTCCAGAAATCTCCCCTTGCCTCAGCCTCCCTCCGTGCTCCTTGATCTGTCATCAGACAGATATCACACACCCGAGTTGCAATCCTGAACATTCCTGAGTCAGCCTCTCTCCCACTCCTACTTTGGGTTGACAACAAAATTCCAGATTAAAATGAATCTTCTGTGTCAGGCATGATGAGTGTCACACGTGCAGCTGTAACACGTGGGAAGCAAAGAGGACTGCGACAGGCTGAAACCTTGCCGGAGCTGGAGAGGTGGGCTCGGTGGTTAGAACCCTGGCTGCTCTTCTAGGGGGCCCCAGCATCCTCAGCAGGATGCTCACAGCTGCCCGCAACTTCAGCCCCAGGTGGCCCAGCCCCTCCTCTGGGCTCTGTGGGCACCAAGCGTCCACACGGTGCACAGACATGTGCACAAGCCAAAAAGACATAAAAAATAAAAATGATTTTTAAGAAGAATAGCAAAGGGCTGTTTTTGTTTTTTAAGGAGGGGCTGACAGAACTACCGAGTACAACTCAATCTCAAAACGATAACAAAAGAAAAAAAAAAAGCCTAAGACCTTATGCTTCAAGACCAGGTTACTCCTTGATCCCCAGATGGCCCATAAAGACCGAATGTTTTTATCACCTTTGGAAAAAAAAAAAAAAAAGGAACCAAAGCTATAAACAATGGATTTCCTGGAGTAGAAGGGAAAAAGATTTCTGCATATTGTAGCAGAGAGCAGAGGGATTGATGTGGTCAAGAGAGGCAACACTCCCCTGCTGGGTAAAAGCAAATAGAACCTTGAACCGAATACAGAGAAGTAGGTGCTGATAGGCCAGAGCTGTGAACCAAGGGCAAAGGCTAATTCTTCCGGTAAAGCTGGGCCCGGACAGCAGCTGCAGGGGGTGTCCGGGATCACACTTCCTGTGCTTCTTATCCTCCAAGGTCCATCCAGCTCCTGCAGAGCCAGCTAGTGAGTCTGTTGTTTGGGAATGATTGACATCCCCATTCCTGCTCCGATGCACTGAACCCAGAACCTTGCACGTGCTAAACATGTGCGCCTGGACTTTGCTGCATTTGCAGCCCCCTCTCTGCTCCAGAATTGTTTGTTGTGGGAAAATCAATTCCTAATGTCCAGGAATGTGGTCAGAGTCAGGACCAAAAAAGAGGCGAATGAAACAGCAGGACACAGAGTTCAGAGAGGTGCCCACAGGACCATCTGAGAGCTGAGCCTGAGGCTATCACTCAGGGAGCTCGTTCTTCACCAGCCCCTCACTCCCCAGGGCTGTGCAGGCTGACTGCAGGTTCATCATGAGGCAATTATGCTGGGACACTCCTAGTCTTAGCAGGAAAGGCAGCGACTAGAGACCTCCAGGCCTGCCTCTGGGGTCTGGTACCGTCAAAGCTGGCAGCTGACCATCTGTGGGCTATAATGTCCCTACACATCTTGCAAATAGTCTCCTCTTTGTGTCTTCATCCCTGAAGGGAAAGATGGCCAACTCAAAGAGACCTCATTAAAACATGTATGGGCTGTAGTGGCCCATGCCACTCGGGAGGCAGAGGCAGGTGGATCACTGTGAGTTCGAGGCCAGCCTGGTCTACAAGGTGAGTCTAGGACAGCCATGGCTACACAGAGAAACCTTGTCTCAAAAAAAAAAAAAAAAAAAAAAAATGATGGCCGCGCCTAGGAATGGAGCCGAACAGGCCTGAAGGAGACAGATGCAAAATGAGGGCACAGATGCCAAGCTTTTATGCCTAGTGGGCATCTTCAGGCCCAAGCCAAGAGTCTGTGTTTTAGTAAAAGTAGCCTTTCAGTCCCTGCTCTGGGAGCAGAAGAGAGAGCGGGAGTGCCAAGGCGCAGGAGGGTCCCTCATTCCCATCACGGTGACCACGGCTTCCTGCACCTCCCACAGCAGGCTGAGCTGCACCAAGGGGAAGGCTGCAGCCACTCTGGCCTGCCTGCGCTGTCAGTACCTCCACCCCCTGGCGACGGGACTCACTTCCGGATAAGACGTGTGTGCCGACATCTAGTCACTGCCAGCCCCCTCCGTGTGTGTTGCTGGGTCCACAGCACAGTGCCCTCTGATGTGTGCTGAAGTCCTGCTCGACCCCAGGTCCTCAGGCCTCCCCCAGCTCCAGCCACTTGTCACCACCTCAGCAGGGCTTTGGCTTGAGTGGCATACGCCTGGTCCACTGTCTTCGACCTGGTGACACTCCCAGACGGTGCTGTCTCTTCTTCTAGGGGTGTAGTTCGGCCTCTGGTTTTCTGTGTAAAGCCTCTGACCGTATGGAGGTGAGTGGTGGGTTCCTATGCGCATTGTGTGGCATCTGTCACAGCGCTGTGTGGCCTCCCATGAAGACTCTCCCCCCTGGAATCTTCTCACGTTTCCCTTGGTGAACCTACATTCACTCTGCTACACACACACCTCATACAAAGGGCGTGTAAAATATGCAGAAACTATTGAAGTAGAAACACACTTTTTTTTAATTTTTTAAGACAGGGTTTCTCTGTGTAGCCTTGGCTGGCCTGGACTCACCTTGTAGACCAGGCTGGCCTCAAACTCACAGAGATCCACCTGCCTCTGCCTCCCTGAGTGCTGGGGTTACAGGTGTGTGTCACCTTGCCCAGCTTGATTTGTTGGGAGAAGCAAGACTGACCTACCCAGACACAGCCTGAGACGTGCAGGAGGACGGAAATGCAAACATTACCGCCGTTCCTGAGCACGCCAAGGTGGAGAAGCTGAGCTTTGTGTCAGGCATTGGGCACACCATTGGGCCATCGTGCCTGGAGACAGAAGAAGGGGTCCACTAGAACCCCCTCACTAAAACTGTAGAGAAAAGGCTCAGTATCTTCACCAATAGCCCGTTAGGGAAGCCTTTCTGCCTGGGCTGGACCATGAAGGTGAAGGTCACAGTTCTTGCAATGTTCCTACCTAGGGAGAAGGACCTTCCTTCCTCTCCTCACAACTTCACAAGCCTCCATTGTTGGGTACACTGTGATTATTCCCCTGTTGCCCACGGACGGCGCTTTGGGAGTTTCCTGAAGTTTCCCAAAACAATGGGAGTGATTGATCTGGTGCCCATCTGCATAATTGCTGGAGTATGGATCAGCTGAAGTCCCAGAAAGGCCACAGCTCGCTCCATCCTACCTGTGAGATCTGTGGCTAAATCCCTGCTCTGAGATGCGGGAGCCTGGTGCCCCACACTTCCACCACCGTAAAATACAAAGAATCTTTTAAGAAAGTGGATTAATGGGTGTGTGGGGGCGGGGAAGAGGGAGAGACGAAAGGGACAAATGAAGAAAAGGTGTGAGGAGAGTCTTGGTGGCGAGGACTGTGCCCCTTCTCTCTCTTGTCATGACGGTTGCATGTAAGCACATACATGAAGGCTCACTAGGCGTGTGTCACATGCACTCAGCTCATAGAGTCTATACTGCATCGCAATAAAGCTGTTTAAAAAACATAGATTAATTTTTGTTCCATCGAGTTATCAAAAAATAAATAGACACAGTGAAAGCAGAGAACTGACCCCATGAGCTGCTTTCTGCCCTCCGTCTGTGGGCAGGGGCCTGACCACGACCACCACCTCACACATCCGTGCAAAATGAATGAATGAGTGTGGCTATCTTTCAAAGCGTAATCGCCTCTGCAGCTGTGGTGCAAGAGTGACTGCTAAAGTTGTTTGGGGACTAATGGAGAGATGGCTTACAGTTAGGAGTGTTTTCCCTAACCCGACCCTGTGTGGACTTGGGGGCACACACCTTTAGACCCAGTGTAGGGAGGCAAACGCAGGTTTCCAGCACCTCTGCCAGACAGCTCACAACTACTGTAGCTACAGCTCGGAGGATTCACCAGCTCTTCAGTCCTCTAGCCCCTGTACACACCCATACACAGACACACAGATATGCACACGATTATGAATAAAACAGATCTTTAAAAAGTCTTTTTTTAGGGTCTGGAGAGATGACTCAGCGGTTAAGAGCACTGGCTGCTCCTCCAGCGGTCCTGAGCGCAATTGCCTGCACCTCCGGTCCTGAGCGCAATTGCCTACACCTCCGGGCAGCTCTCACCTACCTGCACCTGTAAGGCCGAGTGACCCGATGTCTTCTTCTGGTGGAGAGATGTACAGGCAGGCAGAACACCCAAATACATAAAATTCATAAGCAAAAAAATTAAATTCTTTTTAAATTTTTTAATTAATTAATTTAATTTTTAAAATTAAATTAATTTTTTTACTCATATATTTTATGTATATGGTTGATTCCTAGAACCCATAGTGGAAGAAAAGAATTGACTCCTGGAGATCATCATCTGATCCCCACCTGCACACGCGCGCCTGGACAAGGATTTGGCCACACACACACACACACACACACACACACACACACACACACACGCACACTAATGGTAACTTTAAAATGTGTTTTGGTTTTTGTGGGATAAAATTATAAATACTGCTTACTCAGCTGTTACTAAAACTTAATTTCTCTCTTTTGTCTCAGTAAACTTAAGCCCCACAGGTCTTTCTTTTACTTCAAAAGTAAATTAATGATTCTCCAGAATCTGGCCTTTAAAATTATAATGCAGCCAAGCAGTGATGGAGCACACCTTTGATCCCAGGGCTCGGGAAGCAGAGGCAGGCGGATCTCTGTGAGTTCCAGGACAGCCAAGGTTACACAGAGAAACACTGCATCAAAAGAAGAAGAAGAAGAGGGAAGAGGAGTGCGGAAAGGAATCTAGGACATTTAAGCGCCTTTCTTCCGTGCACTGGTCTCTGAGTTCTAACCATTGGTGAAAGTGTCTGGGCAAGCTGCTTCATGAGACCATTTACAAGAGCTTAAATTTTGTCTTCCTGTGAAAACTCGAAATTGTGTGGAAATTCACAACTGTTCTGAATGTTCTAACCTCTTGGCAACACAGCTGGTAACTAAACAGATACTTACTACGACTTCCAACGCAACTAAGAAAAGCTTGAGAAGTCTGCCGGGCTGCCTCTCTCAAGGAGTGCTCCCGAGGGGCTACTGAGACCCTGAGGGATTTGGCGACCATAGGAGATTCCCAGACAAGATGGCTTCCCTCTCAACCGAGTGTCTTACATAGTAAGGGCAGAGTGGCTGGCCTCATCTTGAATAGACTTTTGTTAGGAAGTGTATGTTAGCAGGATGTCATACCCACAGAAAGATTTCCCATTGTAGGGAAAACTGGAAACTCCCCAAACACCCAGGAAAAGGGAAGAACCAGCAATGAGGAAAAAAACCCACAATGGCTCACTCACAATCAGTCCACACCCAGAAAGCCAGAGAGACCAGTGCTCGGCAGACAGCACACACCCAGGGCCCCAGGCTGGGCAGACCTGCCGCCCTGGCCCCCGGTTCTCTGTATCTAACACTCCTTCCCTTGTCTCCATCTGCCAGGAAAAGTCCACTGTCACACTCTGGGGGAGCCAGCAGCTTGCCTGCGGTCAGGGCAGAGCAGCCTGAAGGAAGGACTCCAGAGGCAGGATGGTCGGCAGAGACCTACGCCCAAGGGCAGCCAACCCTTACTCTTAGTCAGACACCAGGACTCTAAGCGAAAGGCTCTGCACTGGCCGTGTGTCCTCCTGCCCTCCGGTGTCCAGGACTCTAGCTCCACACCCTGCCAACCTGTGCTCCAGAGCCCCAAGCTATGTGGGAGCCCTTGGGGTCTTCGCAAGTCCAGGTCTTAGGGGGCCAAGCACTCTGCCCCACCACGAACTCGGAGGGCTGGAGAAGAAGGGGCACTGGACAGACGCCTGTGGCCCTGAGTCTGGTGAGCCGAATGTCAGCCATTCCAACAGAGGTGAAATTTGGAAGAGCAGGATCTAAGGAATCATCAGAGTGACCCGAAGATTGTTCCAGAGTCCTTTGGTAAGGGCTGTGCTGCCCTGTGGATTTCTAGATTGACTTTAAAACAAAAAACAAACAAACAATAAAAAGCAAGGGTCAGCGACACCGTCTGTAAAACCACCTCCCTGCCGGAACTGACAATCTGAATTCCGGCCTAGGAACCTGCGTGATAGGAGAGAATCAAGGTTTGTATGCTGTCCTCCTACCTCCACATGTGTGTGAACACACACACCTAAATAAATATTCGTATTGCCAGTTTTAAATCAAGACTTGGACCCCAGAAGAAATGGGGCATCAGGCAGAGCAGAAAAAGCTAAGGAGGGGAGAAGGGTCACAGTCCTGAGGCCACATCTTTTCCAGGATAGTTAATAGTGAGGTGGTCAGTCCAGGGCCATCCCCTCCCACTTTGCTCTGGGACAAAGGGACTGGGCTCAGGACAGAGCAGAGCAGGCGCTGGGTCACCCACAGAGTCACCAAGGCGGTACAATCCCGGCTTTCTTCGCTGTTAGAAGATCTGCAAGCTTGCTTTGGAAGAGCAGAGTGACCTGGCAGAGGCTTTGTTGGCCAATGGCAGGCCCGGCAAAGCCCTGCAATTACAGCTCGGGGGCCCCTTCTGGATGCTGTCCTGACAACGCGTGTCTAGTCCCTTCTGTTCAAGAGACTGTGCCTCAGATGGCTGGCTCCACAGCTTTCTCCACCCAAGGGCCGCTGAAGGGCAACGGCCCTGGGGACTGCAGGGTGTGGGGACACTCGGTGCCTCGGGAACGGCCCTAGACCACTGTGCTTGCAGAAATTAGTCTAGAACCTCCGGGGGTCTCGGGGTTCTTGGCGGAAAAGGAAGCGGGGCCTTGGTCCCCACGCTGCAGGAGGCTCCCCTGGCTTGCAGCCCTGGGAAACCAGCTACCTGACGAGAAAACCACACACAGGCGCAGCTTCTCCTTCACTGGGCTGGTTCCGCCCCCTAGTGGCAGGCTGAGGTCCTCTCCCAGGTACGTCCCTTTCAGGCTCCGGGTACCTCCCCGCACAGCGAGCATCTTAGAAGTAGGTTAGGGTTTGGGTTTAGGCTTGAAGCCTGAACCTCACCTATTTTTTTTGCTAATGAACTCTCCTGAGTGCTTGAATTGTAAGCGTGAGTCGCCACATCTGACTCTGTCTCCCTTTGTTTTGTTTTGGTTTTGGAGACAGGGTTTTTCTGTGTCGTCTGATGTCCTGGAACTCACTGTGTAGACCAGGCTGGCTTCTAATTCCGAGATCCTCCTGCTGCTGTCTCCCAAGCTCTGGGATTAAAGAGGTGCACCTCCACTGCTCTGTGTTTATCTCTCAAGTTGTTTTTCTGTTTTTTAATGATTTATTTATTCTCTCGTGTGTGTGTGTGTCACACACACACACACACACACACACACACACACACACACTGGTGTTTTCCCTGCATGTATGAGGGTGTTGGATCCTGTGGAACTGGAGTTATAGAGAGTTGTGAGCTACCATGTTGTTGCTGGGAACTGAACCCAGGTCCTCTGGAAGAGCAGCCAGTGTTCTTAACCACTGAGCCATCTCTCCAGGCAATTTCTAAGCTACTGGAAGCATTGGCTCCTCCCCCTCCTCCTCCTCCTCCTCCTCCTCCTCCTCCTCCTCCTCCTCCTCCTTCTCCTCCTCCTCCTCCTTCTTCTTTTTCTTCTCCTTCTCCTCCTCCTGTTTCTCCTCCTCCTTCTTCTTTTTCTTGTGTTCTGAGAGAGGGTATCATGTAAACTCCACCAGCTTTAAAAACTCATCTACCAAGTACTGGGATTACAAGGATTGGTTTGTTTGTTTTGAGATAAAGTCTTATTTTGTAACCAGCCTAGGCTGAAACTCTTCAAGGCTGAACTCGAACTCATGGCAATTCTCCTGCCTCAGTCTCTGAGTGCTGGGATGACAGATGTCAGCCACTGTGGGATCTCACAGAATTCTCACGCCCTGTACCCCCGGGACTGTCTTATTCTTGCCTTACTCTTTCAGTAGACCTGGGCATGCCGTGCTGTGGCATCTTCTGCAGGAGAGGTCCCTTCACAGTTCTTGCTCCGTGGCTCTGCAGGTAGCACACTCTCCCCAGCCTCACGCACCTGCACATTTCTTTTCTTCGGGCTTTGGGTGTGAGTTGACATGGTTTTCTTTATTTTCCCATACTTGGGGTTCGCTTTTTCATCTTACGTTTCTCACATTTGCACTTTTCACACGTTTTTGTTTTCCTCACATTTGGGCTGACTCAGCCATCATGCTTGTACTGTTTTAGTCTGCTTCCTCTCTGTTCTCCTGCAGGGACTCCTTGTACCTGCAGAGAAGGCTAGGTGAACTTACCTTCTGGCCCACTAATACTCCGTTTCTACTTTTAAATTTTACTTTTATTTATGTGTCTGCAATGTGGATGTGGATGCCCAAAGAGGCCGGAAGAGGGGATGCCATAAAGCTGGGGTTACAGTGGGTTTTAGCCATCTGACATGGTGGAAAATCAAACTCGGGTCCTCTGCAAAAGCAGTATCTGCTCCTAACTGCTGAGCCACCTCGTCAGCCCCCTCCACCGCCCGATGTTTCTATTTTTAAAATCATCTTTTCTCTGTTTGACTTGGGGTAATTGTTACGTATGTGTGTGCATGCCTGTGTGTGTGTGTGTGTGTGTGTGTGTGTGTGTGTGTGTTTGAGACAAGGGTCTCACTGTGTAGACCAGGCTGGCCTGAAACTCACAGAAATGTGCCTGCATCTGCCTTTGGAGTGCTGGGATAAAAGGCGTACCCCTGGGCAGTTCCTACTCGGGGTGACTGATCTTCGCTGTCAATTTGACCATATCAGCTGAGACCCACCAGCTTGGCTTGCTGGTGAGGGGTTTTCCTGACTGGCTCCTCTGAAGTGAGAAGCCCACCTGGGGTTGCTGGCTGCACCACCAGGATGTGGGAGGGGAAAGCCTTTGCCCTTTGCTTGCTTGCCCTCACTCTACTGGCCGGTCCATCGCCTCTGCTGCGGAGACACTCCAGTGGTCCTAGAGCTGCCTCTTCGGGATTCCAGTGACCACTGAAGACCAGCTGAGACCCAGCCTCGGGACTGAACAACAACATGGTTTTGGGCCTTTCCATGAAGAGACAGCCATGGTTGGACTAGTTGGGTCACAAACTGTAGCTCTTTTCTTCCGTAGTGTTTACTTGGCCATGAAGGCTGTCTACTTGTCAGAATTAAAATAGAGTCATTTGTATCACACACTGCTGTGAGGCAATCTCACCAGAAAACACATGACTGTCTTAAAGCCAAAATCTATATTCCCAGTCAGCAGCTGCATGGGGACTTGTCCAAATCACACAGCCCGAGCTGCGCCGTTCTTTCTCTTTTTCACACAAAACCCACATCCAGAAGCCAGAAAGCAAGGTTAGTACATTTAGGGACTTCCCTGGGTCCTGGAACTATGGACTGGGTTTTTGATGGATTAAGTCTTTGCTCCCATTTTGGCAGGTGCTGGGGCCTGCATACTGGGTTCTAAGGTCAGAATGGCCTCTAACATGGTGTCAGTAGTGCTAAGATCTCAGTGCCTGTTACGACGATATTAACCTTGTGATAAGCGGCTCACTTATCTAGCAGACTATGATGTTGAGACAGACTAATGACTGCGAGAGACATCTCCTAAGTGGTTAGTACAGGGTTTATACACAGTATGGACACTCTGAACAAAAGGTGGCCCGAGTACCAGGTGGAATGGAGTGAGACGGTAGGAGATTTTATCATGTTATCAGAATATCAGAGCAGCTTTAAAAACATGGGTTGTTTGTTTCTGGGTTTTTCCTTTGTTAACTTTGAGAGCTGGCCATGAATACCGCAGTCGGCAGATGGAAGAGTGGGCCTAAGGCAATGTTTGTGCCCAGGTAACTGAGACCTGGCTCAGCCTGCCCCCGATAACTATATCTGAGCAAATAGGATGGGAAGATCAAAGCACCTGTGGGATTCGAGAGACCAGTGAGTCCTGGGTATTGATGTGGAATAATGGGACCAGGCTGACCATTTGCATGCAGGGCACAGCAAATCTGGCAAAGGCCTGGGGCCAAGAGATATCATGTGTAACAAAAATGCTCAACGATTCTGGGTCGCTGTTAAAATGACGAAACAAGAAAGAAAAAAAAAACAATTTTGAAAATCAAACAATTGAGTTAAAACAATGTTTCAGAACAGTGTGGCCCAACGTAGGGCCTGATGGGCCATCTCTATTAACTACACATGCGCCCCAAATCTAAAAGTAGTCCCCCAAAGCCAAAGGAAAATGTTTACGAGTCAAACAGCACTGTGACAAATGAAATAAAAGTGCCAGTTAGAAACATGCCTCTCTCAATGTGTGTGAATGAATGATGCAAAGGAGAAGACTGGTCCTGATGTGTGGTCTCGAGGATCTGAAAACAAGGAGGGGTCTCCTGAGCCAGCCACCGAGTGCATCATGGCGGCCCTGAGAGGCGGGGTCAAAGATCGGAGACGCCCACGTCCCTGAGAGCCTTAGACCGGAACTTCAAAGCAGTGACCTGTTGGCCTCTTTTCCCAGAGATGAAAGGGCCTTGCCTCTGCCTGCCTGTCACTGAAATCCAGGCGGAACGGGCAATCACAGGAAGTTCTGGTTGGCCTATGCTTGCATCAGCTCGACAAGCTAGCGGAGTTCAGAAGCACAGACACGGCCCCGTTCAGCAGGAAGAGCGGAAAGTGTGCAAGGTCATTTTTCTGGGCCTGCTTTTCACTGCCAAACCTCCTCTGTCGGCGGAGAGATCTAGAAGGATCAGATCAGGCAGAGCCACGAGGCCTACCCATTGCTGTGGATGCGTCAGCTGTACGTGAGCTGACTCACGTGAGCATGGCTGGTGAGCAGGTCGGTAAGGCATTGTAAAGTGTTCACTCAAGCTGAGACCCCATGGGTGTTTGTAAATGCGCGGCTACCTAGGTCGGGTCTGGGAGGTGTGTAGGGACAGGCTGAGGCACACAGAGTACTCGATCCCTCTGCCATTTCTGGTGACCGTCTGTTTGCCCTGTAGGCAGAAAGTTCTGGAATCCAGCTGCCATCCCATGGTAGGATGCACAGCTAAAGGTGTGACCAGATGCCCAGCCTGCCCAGAGCTCCTCCATCAAACACAGGGATTTCTGCATGCAGGTCACAGGTCAGTTAAAAGCTGGAACATTTTCAGGACATTATCTCTGCTTGTGCAGCCTGGCCTGGGAAGCAGGCAGGACAAGGGAGAAAGCTACACCTTCCGAGTTCAAGGTCAGGAGAGACAGCAGGTTCAGCAGTGGGTCTGAACCCCGATTTCCTGCATCAGAGCCCAGGATGAGAACCGTACAGCAGAAAGGACCCTATGTTTGTGTGATGATAAGGACAGTAACCCACACGCCCTGGCTTCCCGTGGTGGGCGTGGCCTCCAGCTTCACGCACGCGCACCCCCCTGTGGACTCCTCGTCGTTCCTTGGTGTAAGTTACAGAAAGCATGCTCACCTACCTTCACTTCTGCTTCTCCAGAGCGCTCTCAGCAAGTCTCATTCCCACGAGAGCACATGAACCCGTCCCCCTTTGTAAATGGACAAAGACGCAAAGAAGAGACAGAAATGGATGCTGGACGTCACCCGGCTGGCTAAGGGACACAGATCAACGGCAGCTCCTGTCGGGCTCGTGGGAACAGTCAGCCTCATGGGTTCACAGAAGGGGCCAAGGGAAGCCCCCGAGATGAGTGCCCTCTGACAGTGTGTGTGCACAGAGGGTAGTTCTGTTGATGGACTCTGGCCCTGTGCAAGTGACTGGTAGCGGGAACGACTAAAGGCTCCTGGGTGCGGGTGGGGACACGCTGCAGTCTGGTGTGGTGGCTCGGGTCTGAAAACCCAGCATCCGGGAGGCTTACCACTTGGGAGGATGACCAGGGACTTATTCTTGGCCTGTACAACTGGAGCTTTAAGGTTTTCACCCAAGAAAAATGGAAACAGGGCTGGGAGATGGCTGGCTAAAAGAGGGAGCCCCAGTTCAGTGAGGAGAGCAGGGTGGAGGGGCTGGAGAGAGGCCGCAGTGCTTAGCGAGTTCAGTTCCCAGCGCCCATGCTGGGCGGCTCACAACCACCGCAGCTCCAGCTCCGGCGGCTCTGACGCCCTCTTCTGGCCTTCGCAGGCATCGGCGCATATATGTCATGATTTTTTTTTTTTTTTTTTTTTTTCCTGTTAAGGTTAGTTAGCCCTGCAAGGGCCCTTATTCCCTGAAATTCCCTGTAAGCCTTTCCACTGATTAGCCAACTGATGGTGAAGTTGAGCTCCCACCAAAGGAATGAGACACAGTTATCACGGATGCCGGGATAAGGGACAGAGGCCCAGCCCTGTGTGCTGCTAGCCTGCTTTTTATAAAAAGAAATTGCCTTGCTTTCCCGTTGTGCATGTGTTCCTTTGCAGGACACTAAACTGTTCTTTTTCCATGCATGTGCACTGACCCCGCCCCCACATATGTGCACAGATACCCCAACGTGCCAAAACGAATACATACAGACGTTCTCTAAAATTTTCATGTGGTAACATTAGCACCCAGGGCAGGCCTCAAACAACCACAGCCTGGACCAAGCACGGCCCTTGTACACTCTATAAATAAAGCTTTATTGTCACACAGCTTGTTCATTTGCTTATGTGCAGAGTGGTCCTGGAATGTGATTCCCAGCTCCTACATGCCGGTTCCAGCCACCCATAACTCCAGCTCCAGGGGATCTGACTGCCACTTTCTTTTGACTTTTGGAGCACCAGGCACGTGTGTACACATGCATGTTTATACACAGTCATACGCGTAAAAGAAATAAATCATAAAAATGTTGCTAAAGAAAGCTAGTTCAAGCAAGGTGGTGGTGGCGCACACCTTTAATCCCAGCACTGGAGGCAGAGGCAGAGGGATCTCTGTGAGTTCGAGGCCAGCCTGGGCTACAGAGTGGGTTCCAGGACAGCCAGGGCTACAAAGTGAAGCTCTGTCTCAGAAAGCAAAACAGGGGGCCGGAGAGATGGCTCAGAGGTTAAGAGCACTGTCTGCTCTTCCAGAGGTCCTGACTTCAATTCCCAGCAACCACATGGTGGCTCACAACCATCTATACTGGAATCTGATGCCCTCTTCTGGCACACAGGCTCACACTTATATATACATACAGACATATGTACACACATACGTATGTACACATCAAAACAGAAACAATCAAAAAGGTTTCCCTTGTATTCATCTACCCCTCAGCCAGACCTAACTTTAATCACCCAAACATGTTCCTGTATAAGGAAAACCGTCCAGAGCTCACAATCTTATTCTGATACACCCCAATGGGACAACTGTGCAGAGAATGCAGAGCTAGAGAGAGAGAGGTCAATAGCTAAGAGCATTGGCTGTTCCAGAGGACCAGCACCACATGCTGGCCAACTTCCTCCTGCAACTCCAAATCCAGGAGACCTGATGCCCTCTTCTGGCCTCCCCAGGCACCAGGCACACATGTGGTCCACAGACACACATGCAGGCAAAATACCCAAACACATAAGATGATAATAAAAATAGGTGCTAGTTTTAGCCTCCCACTCCTCCAACAACTAAAGGGGAAGTCTGGATCCTCGGCCAAGCAGGAGTGAGAGGCCGGCTCCCTGGCTCCCAGGCTCCCATTCTGGTTGGTTCTGCAGAGCTGAACCTGCTGCTGGGGTCCCCTCTACCTTGGATAAGGGCTTCCAGCTGAGAGTCAGAGGGGCAGTCTCTACGGTGCTCTGCACCAGGGCCCTGGGTACAGACACGCCAGCCTTCTTTCCAGAGATGTCCCCACCCCTGCTGTTCTTTGACAGGCCTTGGGCTGAGCAGCAAACTTGGTCAGGGGAGTCCCAGAAAGGCTGGATGATATCCTAAGAGCTACCATGGGTTCTGGGACCCCAGCCTCTGAGAAAAATACACCATCTGATCCTGGGGCATCCTTTGAACTTATTGACACCATGGTCACTCCTGGATGGGGGTTAGGGAGAGACAGAGAAACAGAGAATGACATTCCACAATGCAGGATGTAGGGGGACCCCTGTCTAGAAAGGCTGGCTTAATGACCTGGGAACCCCTGACCCTCCCTGCACTCTCCCTTGTGGTGACGGCCCCTCCCCTGCGTCTTCAGAACACCTGGGATGCTCAGGCTGAATAATGGTTGAAAGGCATTATAAATCTCAGCTCGAAGAGGAGGAGGAGGAGAAGGTGCTGCCGCAGCCACTGTGAGCTAGCTCTTCTGTGGTCTGGGGCTAGCTGGTATTCCTGCTTCATCTCTGTGCAGACAGGACTGCACAAGGACCCTGCTCTTGTCTTGCTCTGTCGGCTAGAGTGACGAACTATGACATCTGTGTTTACCAGGAGAATGCCAGGCTCTTGCTGAGGAAGCCAGACCAGCTCAGGATGTCAAACAGCTGTTCTGTCCTTGGCAGACAAGCAGAGGTTCAGACTGGGAGCGTGGCTGGCCTGCCCACTGTGGCCAAAAGCCTGGAAAGGACCGTTGTCAGAGTACTTGGAATCGCAGCAGGTACAGCCAGTTGACAATTATCTTGTCCACTCCTGCTGTGACCTCTCCCCCGTAATCCAAGCCTGTGAACTCACAGGGAGGCCTTTAAGAACAATCCTGAGCCTAGTGCTGGACAGTCTAGAAACAGAGGCTGAAGCCTACCAGTCCTGCTGAGGGACCCAGGATTGGGCATCAGACACTTCCTCTGGACTGAAAGTTTAGTGGCCTGCACAGGCTAATGAATGGTTGCTAACACTCAAAACAAAATTGGAAGATAAAGGAGGTACCCAGAGAAGAGAGAGGGAGGATTAGAGTGTCACTGGAATAGCTGGGGGCCACGTTTGTCACAGGACCACCCCAGGGGCATCTACTGCAGAAGAGAAGGCTGGGTGAGACAGCCCTTCCCGTGCGGTCAGCCTGTGCCCAGCCATTGAGGGCCTGTGTGCAGGCTCCAGCCAGCCAGGAGGCAGGACTCAGCACACATGACCTCACAGAGTCTGTCTGTCTGTCTGTCTGTCTGTCTGTCTGTCTGCACTGAGGAGTGTCTGCTGCCAAAAGCAATCAGTGATGCTGAGCCCTTTTTTGGATCAAGTAACAGCCAGCTCCTTGATGGGAAATTGGTGGCGCAAGAGCCCTCTCTTCAGTCCTGGCAGGAGCAGCAATTGTCCCCATTGGTGTGGGTGTTTATTCTGCACATAGATTTGTCCTCCCTGTCTGTGCAGCTGCCATCACCAGCATCTGCCGGCTCAGCCCTGCCCCAGACACCTTCATGGTACTGTTCAGTAGGTGCTGGAAGGGAACTGGAAGGGAGGCAAGTTCTTAAGAACACAATGTATTGGTTTTTTTTCTCCTCATCACAGCAAAGTACCTGGCAGAAAGCAACTTGCTGAAGGGAAGATCTGGCTTACCGGCTGGGAGGGCACAGTTCATTCTGGCGGGGAAGACACAGCGGCCTGAGTCTGAGGAGGCTTCGATACCCACCTTTCCCCGTTTCGATCTGCCCTAGCCCCCATTAACTGGTACCGCTCCCCACACCCCCAGTGGCTCTTTCCTCCCTGGTTTCTCCGGATATCCTCGTGGACACGCCGGAAGGTGTGCCTTCCTCATGCTCTGGGCATTTCTTATCCGGGTCAAAGTTAACTATCGCAGACAGTTTAGACGCTCCCGCACTGACGCTGACAGAGCAACCTCACCTCTTGCTGCTGCACAGGAAATGAGCCAAAAGGGCAGCTCGGAGCCCTACAAGGTAGGCAACTGCTAGCGACAAACGCAGTGAGCTGGGCCTCCCTGGGCCAACGCGAACACGCGCTAAACGTGAAGTTAGTAAATTCACCGTCATCCCGCCTCAAACATCCACCGGGAGTCTGAGACCACAGAGGTCAGCCCTTCCCTGACGGCAAAGACCGCGCACGGGGACGGAACTCAGAAAAACTCGGCAAGCACACTCATCGCAACGGAAGCAGGAGGCCGGGCTGGAGGCTGGGCACAGGGATGCCGCAGCACAGAGTTCCGCGCTCCTCAGAGGACCCACGCTCAGTTCCCGGCACCCACGAAATCCAGTGTCCTCTCTTCTGCTCTCTACCAGAACCTGCACACGGCAGCTACACCTGGACACATGCACACAGGCACTGCACGCGCGTGCACACAGGCACTGCACACAGGCACTCACACAAGCACACGCATACACACATAAAATAAACCTTAAAAAAAACCCACTAGACAAAATTGAACACCATCTCATGATAAACACATTCAACTAACCTGCTAGGAGGAAACTGTTTCAACATAATAAAGGTCACATATGAAAACTTTTTTAAAGATTTATTTATTATGTATGCAGTGTTCTGCCTGTATGTGGGCCTACATGCCAGAGGAGGGCACCAGATCTCATTATGAGCCACTGTGTGGTTGCTGGGAATTGAACTCAGGACCTTTGGAAGAACAGCCAGTGCTCTTAACCTCTTCAGCCACCACATATAAAAACTTAATTGCAAACTTTATACTCAGGGGTGAAGACTGAAGGCCGGGTATGGTGGTACACGCCTGTAATCTCAGCACTCGGGAGGCAGAGGCAGGCACATCTCTGTGAGTTCTAGGCCAGCCTGATCTACAGAATGAGTTCCAGGACAGCCAGGACTATGCAGAGAAACCCTCTCTGGGGAAAAACAAAACATGATGAGAGACTTGGCCTTCCTCAGTTGGCCTGAGGAAGTGGGGCTCAGTTTTCATGGCTCATGTCACCCTGGACACAATGCAGTTTTCATGCTCGCCTCCATAAAAGCCTCCATAGACAAAGACTCCAGGCAGCTGCCTCTCTGGCCTGAGTCCTTACAAAGCCTGAACTTGACTCTCATCAAAAGCTTGCTTTGCCTGCTGTTTGGGAAAGCGCTTTAGAGACAGCGGGTTTAGCGTCAGGTCAGGCGTCTCCAGTTCTCTGGCCAAGGAGGTCACTTCACAGCAAAGGAAGTGACCTCCCGCCCTCGCGCCCACGCACCTTTACTCCGGTCCTCCTGGAGTAGCCCTAGGGTGGAGGACTGCGCCTCTCCGCACCTGCACACGCCCTTCTCAGAACTGAGTGAGCGCTCTGCGTCCACAAGATAAACTTCTCTTCAGTTGCGCTCGCTCTTGTTTTCTTCCACGGTGAAGAGAGAGGCCCAAGGTCCAGCGGCCACTACAGCCATTCCTGGCTATGATTACAATTTCTAGACCATATTTAATCACTCCATAAACCAAGGCAGTGTCAGCTGCAGGAGCTGTACCTGAAAACAGAATCCTAAACGCTCGCCCTGGCGACTCTGTGACGTCCTGGGAAGGAGTCAGCACCTCAGTGTAGGTTCCCAGCACACAGGGTCTCCAGTGCAGGGTCCTGTGGCTGCAGACCCGAGAAACGCAGAGAATGCTTACCTGGCCCTCCCACCTCCCACCTCTACACAGTGGCTGGACTGGGGCTCTGGCCTCCGCCTGTCGCCAAACCTGCCCTGCCCTGCCCTGCCCTGGTTCACATAGTGGAAGCAGAGAACCCACTCCTGCAAGTTGTCCTCTGACCCCTATGATGGTGAATGCGCACGCGTACAAGCAAATCATTTTTTTAAATGAGGGGGGGGGGGGCGGTGAGAAAGTTAACAGCGATGGCTGCTCTTGAGAGGACCCAAGTTCCATCCCAGACGCCAAGGGGCGGCTCCCACCCACCTAAGTGATCTGATGCCCCCTTCTGGCCTCTGCGGGCACTGCACCCAGTTAGTGCACAGACGTAGAAGCAGGCAAAACATTCACACATAATAAAATAATCTTTATATGTGTGTTGATGAATATTTTTAAAAATTCAAAGGTACTTTAGAAAGACGGTGTCCCCAATCAACAGACCCTGTAGAAAGCTGCCGTGCCAGCAGAGGCCCAAGGTAGAGAAAAGCTCATTTCAAAGACTTTTTGGGGTGTCTCTTTTTTAATGGGTTCTGGACGAGTCATATCAGCACAGACATCACCAGTGTGGACTAAAGGAAGGGGAGAGTGTAGAGGGAGAGCCTGACTGTGGAGATGCTTGGAGCTGCTTGTGCAAGCAGCTCGCATGGAAGGAGCCTGTTCTTTTTCTTCAGCAATCGTCTTGTTTTTTTGTTTTTACTTTCTTCGCAGCAAAAAGAAAGCAAGAAGCGAGTCCAGCCTTTTGCTGGGAAACCTCGCTGTGCCGTGGGCGGCAGGGGGCCACTTTCAGCTCCCCACTGGGGGGGGCGAAGCTGTGCGCTCTTCCGCAGCTCCTGGGAACAAGCCTTTCAGCTCCTTCTGAGCTGTCCCCGGCACCTGCACCCTCAGAGCCCCTCTGTCTCATGAAGCACCCCTTCCAGCCTCAGAGCTATCCTGGGTGTCTGCTGACGGGGGGGGGGGGGCAGGGAGACAGAAACAAAGCCGCCTCAGCCTCAGGGCTGAGAGTGGTGAGTGCAGGTTCTCCGTGTGCTGGGAGTGCGTGCTGAGTGTTGTTTGGTTTGAGTCATTTCTCTGGAGGTATCCGCACCTTCCTGCCGCCTGGGAAGGACCCACTTCCAGGCTAGCCTTCGAGGCTGCTGCTGGCTAGACAGTCCTGCTGGCATCAGTCCCTCGATGCATCCACAGGCCAGTTATGCACGTGTGTTTTTCAAGGGGGCAAGCATGACGGATGTTAGCCACTGTGTGATTTTGAAAGTAGCATGGCCCATGACTCCAGTCATATACTGTTTCTGAAATAAAAATGCTCTCATAGGTCAGACCAGCCTTGAGGGCTGAGGTCACTGTGAGGCATGAACTCTGAGAAGTAGGTGTCACAGGGGTCTCTCAGGGATGGCTGCCACAAGGTGACTCCAGCAGACCATGCAATGTAACCCTGGAGAAAGAAGTGGGTATTTCTCAGAAGTCATTTGAAGCCCCCTGAAAGAATCCTCAGCACCACAGCAGCCCTAGTCACACACGTGGAAGCCGCAGCGTGCTGCCCAGAACCAGCTCTGGCGAGCACAGGGCTGGAGTGCCCACCGCCCCTCTCTCCCCACCTGGCCCTCCTCAGTCTGACACTTGGCCACTTGGGGGACTTGGGGGACATACTCATTAGTTACACAGGGCAGGGCCACAGTGTCCAGACCCGGGGAGGCCTTTCCACCTTATCCTGAGGTGCCTGGCCCAGGAAGCGCATCTGCAACAGCCAAGTGCCTGGCAGTCCTATCTGCCCCTGGCAAACTCACTCTGGAGGCATTTAGGCCTCTTTTCTCACCACAGGGACACAGGCGACTTATGCCTGACATACGATGTTAGAAATATACAAAGGGAAAATCCTGCGTGTATGTCTTTAAGTGCGTGTGTGCGTGCGTGCGTGCATGCGGCAGCTGCTGCCTCCTCATTCCTGAGCACACTCCTGAGTGGAGGACTTGGCCTCACACCCTGCTCCTTCATTCTGGTCCACCAGCCAGTCAGGACCAGCGCTGACTATCAGCTGGAAACTTGGATCTGACTGGGGGTATCTGAGGTCATCCCAGAGTCCACAGGCAGAAAGCCTGGCTGGGGCCATTTTATTGGATCAAGGCCTGATATTCCAAGGGACTGGGACCCAGAGTCATACGAGCAATCTCTGAAGGCCTCAGTGCAAGCCGATGGAGAGTTAGAAGGGGCCTTCCAGCTTCCGGTCCTAGGGCCCAACCCAGGCTGGGAACTGCATTCTCTGCAGAACCCCATCCAGAGCATGGGGAACCCTAGTTTTCCTCTGCTCCAGCAGCAGCCTGGCCTTAACCACAATGCTGAGGCCATGGAAGTTCTCCCCACTGTTCCCATATGGGCCTTCTCATCTCGGAAACAGAGCCTCAGAGAGATGTTTGAGGTCTGGCAGGAAGGCCAGCAAGATGTGTGTGAGAGCGCAGGCACACCCACACATACCCACACACTCTCTCTCTCTCACACACACACACACACACATCTGTGGCGGTTTTAAGGCTTGCAGATACCCTGAGCCTTGCCTCAGGAGGGGAGGTGACGGCAGGACAGTGCAGGCAGCTGGTCCTCTCCAGGCGAATCTGCAGTCGGGCTCTGAGACATGCTCTTTACGTTACCGGGCCCTCTGCTGAAGGATCACATGTCGTATAAATAAAAGTGTGCAGACCTGTCACGCCGCTGCTCAGAAAACTTTCCACTCACAAGGTTAACTCTCAGCTCCCCGGTTTGTTTCAGGTCACGCACGCAGCACATGCACGTTCCAAAGGTCAGTTTTTAAACACTGTCCAGCAGCAAACTGAGGCGTTGAAGAACTCCTGGCCCTTACGCGTCTGCCACTGTCCAGCTCTGTAGGTGTTCAGACACACACACACACACACACACACACACACACACACACACACACACAGTCTGACTCTAGAAAACAAAGCAACAGCCCTGGCTCCTGGCATCACTGCTGCGGAAAAAACCCAGTTTGGGGGTGGGGCTGCTCCTCTCCAACTTACAAACTTTTGTCTGCTGGAAAATAACTCAAAGGCAAGGTGTGTGAAAACTTTAGGCGTTAGGGACTAGGAGATGGCTCACTGGGGAAATCACTTGTGCAAACCTCAGGACCTGAGTTCAAGTCTCACTTCTCCTTCGACAAGATGCGACAGAGGAATCAGGAAACCCGTGAACAGCGAAAAGCTGACACTCTGTCTCAAACAAGAGGGGAAGACCAAAACCTGGCTGCCCGTTCACACACGTGTGCTCACACACATACGCACTCACATCACATACGCTCACAATAAAAACAAAGCGTTAAAAATGAAGCTTCCGGGACGAGAGCTTTACACATACGCCAGAAAGGCACATGTTAAAAATTACCAACTTCTAGTTTTATTTCCAACACGGGGATGTAAACGTCAATCACAAGGTGGGGCTGAGCTACCTTTGTGCTTGTGCGCAGTTGTCCCCCACACAGTGTCCCCTTTCAAACCAACGCGGCACGAGTCATAGCTATATTTAGGAATTCACGTTGAGGAAGATCCTACTGCTGGGTTCAAGGCTGTGAAGGAGAAGGGAACCCACCCCGCAGCTGCAGAACACTGTCTTTCCTGCACGCTCCAATCCAACGCTCACAAGTTGCTATTTACAAAGACTAGACGGGGTGGGAGCGGGAGTCCAGAAACGAGCCGATCGAAGAGCAGGGCTGTAAGTTCTCTGTACAGGAAAAACAAAAACAAAAACGCAGTTTTTGGCTTCTTCTCATAGCACAGTCGGAGGTCAACGGAGGGGGTGAGCGTACAGACACGGCCTCCTGTTTGCGGGTTCCGTAGCTGTCTGGGAAAAGGCACTGAGCGCTCGGGGCGCGGCGCGGCGCTAGCCAATGAACCTCTCGGCCGGCCACGTCTCCAGGGCGTTGGCGGGGATGCGCGGGGCCTCCGGCGGCGGCGGGGCCAGGGCCTCCATCTCGCGCACCACCTGCGTGAACACGCGGTCCACCATCATTTTGCTCTTGGCCGTGACCTCCAGGAACGGGCAGCGCCACTCGCGGGCCAGCGCGCGGCCCTGGGCCGTCAGCACCTGGCGCTCGGCGTCCAGGTCGACCTTGGTGCCCACCAACACCAGCGGGACGGCGCGCGGGCCCCGCAGCCGGCCCATGTGCTCCCGCAGCGGCCGCACGGCCTGGAACGAGGCCTCGCTGCACACGCTGTAGAGCACCACGAAGCCGTCGCTGTTCCTGATGTACAGGTCCTTGAGGGTGACGAGGTGCTCGGCGCCCACCGTGTCCACGATCTCCAGCAGCGCGGGGGCCCGGTTCACCTCGATCACCTTGCTGAACAGCTCCTCCACCGACGGCTCGCAGCGCTCGGGGAAGCGGCCGCACGCGAACTGCGTGGCCAGCGCCGTCTTGCCCACCGCCACGCCGCCGAGCAGCACCACCCGGTAGCCCTTGGCGGGGCGCGGCACCAAACCCTCCATGGCCGGGGCG